>NC_143140.1:93961076-94273707 GCF_059928025.1 Delphinapterus leucas
CACGTTCTCCAGGGCTCGGTCCCAAATTTAGTTTTTGATGAGTTTCCATCCTTCCCCTGTAGCACCCTGGCTATCACATCTCCCTGCACAGACGCTCTGCCTCACCACCTACACTCTCCCACCACTGACTTTTACTCACCACCCTAGTCTAAGAATACATTTTTTTCCCCTTCAAAGTGTAGGAACCCTGTAGCCACAGATTGACCTTGTGGCCAGTTGGATTGCTATAAACTAGAAGAACACAACAAGAGAAAGTAAGTGTAAGAGTTTTTTTAAAAAATCATACTTGATTGAATAAAATGAGAAAAATAAATCTAAGGGATACTGAAGGGCATGACAGAGAGGATTTTTATGAAAAATTGGTGCAATCTGTGCAGATGGATTGTGCAAGAAAAATATAGAAAACAGCTACTGCTTTTTGCTCTGTTCTTTTAAACAACAAATGTCTAGATATCTGGGTCATAGCCCTGAGCAGAAATATAAAAACATTCATGCATGATACAGAAGGAAAACAAAGAAGAGGAATATCTAGGAGTGGCTGAAAACACAAAAAGAACAGACAAGGAATGGATGACAAGTCCCAGAAGTGAGATTATTCCAGACCCAATGAGTCATTTGTTCAGATTCACTACATGAGCAAGTGAAAACCACGACACTCCGAGCTTCATGAAAGATTCAGAGTGAAACCAGAAGCAAAAAATAAATAAGACCTTTTTGCCCGAGGGTCAGTTTTGGCCATGTTACTTGCGTAGGTGATGAATGTCATGGTGACCAGCTCACCAGTGCACCCGTCACAGCCGACCAGTCCCCATATCCTGTTGATGTTTTCCACAAAGTCACTCTGCTGTCACCACATTAACCCCATCACTGTGGCCGCCACCCAGTCCCAAGCCTCACTGCTTCATGCCTCAACCCCCATGGTAGCTGGTCTGACCCCGACTCTCCCTCCCAAGTATCTCAAGAGCTCTACTGGGCTAGTTTTCCTGACACCTGCCCCACCGTGTCCATTCCCTGCTCAATCGTCTATGGTGGACCCTTTCTTCCTGACCTGTCCAGTCGTTCCAGCCCCACACGGCTACACTGGTTATATCCCCAACATCCTGCAGGGGGCGAGCAGGGAGGCAAGGTACTTGAGTTTGGATGGTGTGCCACTGGATTGAAACATGGACACATCCTCATGTGGAAGCAACACTCTGGACCACGTTTGGTTCACAGAAAAGCCTTTGACTCAGAGCTGAGCCCCATAACGCAGGCTCAGGTCTCAAGAAGACAGAGCCATGAGATGGAGGACGAAGGAGGAGAAAGAAAGTATGGGTTGAATTGTGTCCTCCCAAGAGATATGTTGATATCCCAAACCCCAGAACCGGAGAATGTGACCTTACTTGGAAATAGGGTCTTTGCAGATGTAAGTAGCTAGAATGAGGTCATTAGGGGGGGCCCTCATCTGATATGATGGGTGTCCTCATAAGACGAGAAGACAGAGACACACAGAGAAAAGAAGGTCCTGTGATGACAAGACAGAAATTGGGGTGATGTGGCTACAAGCCAAGGACTCCAAGGACTGCCCACAACTCTAGAAGCTAAGAGAAAAGCATGGAACAGATTCTTCTTCAGAGCTCTTAGAGGAACCAACTCTGCTGACGCCCTTCAAGTGTGTGGCTGCAGACTTGTGGGAAACTCAATTCCTGCAACGTCACCCAGTCTGTAGACCCTCACGATGGCACACCCAGGACACTATTACCTGTTCCTGGGCAACTTTTTGTCAGAAGGCACAATTTGGCTTCAGCACCATGTGTTGAACCCCGTGTTCTAGACTGTTCTCTATGGTCTGAGGGCCCAGGCCTCATGCTGCCCTGGGCACGTGTGAGGTGGCCACCCTCACCTGGCCTCGTGTCCTGCCATGTGCTTCTCTGGCTTTGGATCCAGCCTAGGGACGTGGTGACATAAACACCGAACCACATCAACACAGTGGTTCATGAGAAGCCCTGGAAAGGCCTCTGCAAGGGGACAGTGAGAACGGGTAGGAGGAACCCTTGTGAGGGAGGCAGCTGTGAGCAGAGCCCCTGCCAACGCTCCTCAGTGCCCTGCTCCAACACCTGGGCTCAGGTGAGCTGGCAAGACTCCACTTCAGGAGGAGGGGTTCGGGGCGTGAACTACCCTCCTGGCCCGCAGCTCTCAGGTGGGCATGTGAGCCCTGCCGAGGGAGCCCTACCAGCCCCACCAGCTGCCTTTTATAAAGGAGTATGGGCGGGGTGAGTCAAGGGGGTCAAAGGGTACAAACTCCAGTTATACGGTGAATAGGACTTGGGGATGTAACACACATCTCACGACTATAGTTAATAAGTTGATAACCTGACAGCTGCTAGAAGAGTTCTCGGAAGGTCTCACTGCTGCACACTTGAAACACCGTAAATCAACTAGACTTCAACAACAAACCATTCCAAAAAACAAAAAAACAAAAAACAGTCACATCATTACATTAAAATCACTTTAATATTCAACTTGTCTGTCACCCATCAAAACAAATTCTTTAAAAAGCATAGCTTTCATGTGAAATACTCCATCATAAGCTCAAGGACATTCAATCTCCAATTTTATTTCTAGAGTGCACAGGAATAAAATGAGTCCTACAGATAATTTGACCTTTTTATAGTAGGTACCAACGACTGAATATTTGTGGGGGTAATTTTATGATTAAAATATAATTTGATCTTTTTATAGTAGGTACCAACAACTGAATATCTGTGGGGGTAATTTTATGATCAAAATTTACTTATGCACTTTAGTATTTCACAAACTGGTTAATCAATGCACAAAGAAATGACTCACCATTTTTTAAAAAAGTTCTCATCACCAGAAAAGAAATATGTAACTATATGTGGCAACAGATGTTAAATAAACTTATTGCGGTGATCATTTTGCAATATTTACAAATATCAAATCATTATGTCGTACACCTAAAACTAATATAATATGTCAATTATATCTCAAAAAAAATCACACAAAAAAATAAAATAAAAGGAACTATACTTATCTAGGAGACTAAATCTGTGAGAATAGCCCAGAAATTCCTGGAGAAGAAGAGGAATGAGAGGCAGCTTATCTTAGCAAATATTAAAATATAATATCTCTCGGTCTTTCGGCTAAGATCAAGTGTAAAATATAATATCAAAAATAGTATGAAAATTGGCAACAAATTTTTGGGTGTGACACCAAAGGCACAGGCAGCAAAAGCAAAAGCTAAGTGGGACTACATCAAACTAAAAAGCTTCTACACATCAAAGGAAACCATCAACAAAATGAAAAGTCAACCTACAGGATAGGAGAAAGTATCTGCAAACCATATCTCTGATAAGAGGTTACTATCCAGAATATATACGGAGTTCATACAATTCAGCAGCAAAACCAAATCTAATTTAAAAGGGACAGAGAACTGAATAAACATTTTTTCAAAGAAGACATCTAAATGGCCAACAGGTATATGAAAAGGTGCTGCACATTACTAGCTGTCAAGGAAATGCGAATCAAAACGACACTGAGACATCACCTCACACCTGTTAGAATGGCCATCACCAAAAAGACATCAAATAACTAGTGTTGTCAAGGATGTGGACCGTTAGTGGAAATGTGACCTGGTGCAGCCACTGTGGAAAGCAGTATGGAGGTTTCTCAAAAAATTAAAAATAGAGCTACCATATGATCCAGGAATCCCATTTTTAGTCATATGTCCAAAAGGAAATGAAAACAGGATCTCAAAGAGATATCTGTAATCCCATGTTCATTGCAATATTACTCACAATAGCCAAGACATGGAAACAACCAACAGACCTAAGCGTCCATCAACAGATTAATGAGTAAAGAAGATGTGTGATATATACATTATTCATTCATGAGGCAGAAGGACATTCTGCCATTTTCAACAAATTGGATGGACCTTGCGGCATTATGCTAAGTGAAATAAGTCCTACGCAGAGAAAGACAAACATTGTATGATATCACTTATATGTGGAATCTAAAAAAAGCCAAACTCATAGAAACAGAGAGCAGAATGATGGCTACCAGGGGCAGATGCTGGGGAAAACGGGGAGGTGTTGGTCTAAGGGTACAAAGATCAGTTATAGGATGAATAAGTTCTGGGGCTGTAATGTACAGCATGGTGACTGTGGTTAATAATACTGTATTATACGTTGGAAGTTACTAAAAGAGTAGAACTTAAATATTCTCACCACAAAAATGAAATGGGAATTATAAGTTGTGATGAAAGTGTTAGCTAACATTATGGTGGTAATCATCTTGTAATATGTGTATCAAATCAACACATTGTACACTTTAAATTTATATAATTTTATTTGTCAATTATATCTGAATAAAGCTGGAAGAAACAGTATGAAGAGGCAGACTAATATAGGAGAAAAATCCAAAAACAGAGCAGGTATATATGAGTTTAGGACATAAGTGATATCTGTAGTCAGAACAGAAAAGTTATAATAACAAGTGATTAGAGAATAGGTCAGCAATTTGGCAAAAATTAGTTAAATCCCTAGGATACAACTCACAACCTAAAATGCCAGAAAAATCAAAAGTCTAAATGTGACAAATTTAGACCAAAGTATTAAAATAAAACAACATTTATGTCATCCTTTGATGGATGCAACTTTTCAAATGAAATCAAGACTAAATTTAAAACTTTTGGATATCAAAACCAAAATTGAAACAAACTGCAAAAAAAAAATAATTCATAACATGTATATAACAAAGAGTTAATGTGCCATCTAATGAGCTTATGCAAATTAGTAAGAGAACAAGGAAACTGTTTATAAGCTGAGAAGGGCCCAGTGAGTGGGAGGGACTGGAATTCCAGGACAGAAAATGGGCGGATGGACCAAGCCTGGGAGGAGAGACAAAGGGGGGACAAAGGTGGAAGTTCAAGAACAGGATGGGGGGGAAGGGGGTGGGCGCGCTGGACACACAGAGCATATCTGTGTAAGCTCCAGAATGTCCCAGTAATACAAACCGGCATCCTGGAAATGCCCCAGACATTTCATCAGCAGTGCTTTTCGTAACTAGCTCGCTCTTGAGGCAGGTACACTTGACAGAGATTTTCCACTCATGACTGTTTTACTGGGCACTTTGCTACAAAGACAAAAATAGCTTTATGAGTCTACCTTCACTTCCCCTTAAGAGCTTCCTTAGTTACAGGCACAAAGGGAACCAGCGAAGATCTTATCTCCCACAGGCTGCCATTCTGTCTGCAGATAGCAGTTATCAGGGGCTGGCCTTGGGAGGAAGTTACTGCAGGATGGTCCTTAGAAAACAGCGCTCAGCCTTATCTGTCAGGCTGAATTTTAGTTCACAAGGGGAAACCTAAGCCAGTGCGCATCAGGAAAAACTAAAAGCCTTTGAAAATAAAGCCTTTTCCCTTTAAAAAGACTAAGCGTTCCATGTTTGTTTGAATAGAGTGAATAATCTTAAGACCGTATCAAAATCTAAACCGATACATATTGACTTTTTAACCCTACAGTAAAATACAAATATGCCTGAAAATATAAGACAAAAGAGTTTGGGCATATATTCCTCTTAAAATGGTCAAAATAACTTGACCCCAAAACATGGATTAATGAGGTGTTTCTAAGAAAGTAACTAACACATATTTCAACACAGACATATCTCAAAATCTCACCCACTGTTGTAAGATATCCGCACCCTCACACACACACACGGGCAACGTGAACTTGGCAAACACTTTGAGATCAGTTATGTCTCAATAGCTGACCTTGAGGTTATGAAAAGTGAGATCCCAATATTTCTAGACACACTGAACAGACCTTTTGCTTGCAAATAAAATTGGGGGTGGTGGTAAATAAAAGGTCAACCAGGTTACAAATCCAGCCATTAGATATTTTTCTTACTTGTATGTGTGTCTGTGTACATGTACATATATGTGTGTATTGATAAGTAATTGGACATCTGAAAGTTACTAAGAATGGCAGGAAGCCAAAGAACCTGAGGGTTGTCTAATACCACAGGGATGAAATCCTCAATATTCAACCAGAGGTTGACTCTGAGAGTCAGTGGATTAAAGTCTTCCTGTAGAAGGCAGATAGGAAATATTGTAGGGGCCACCCAGCCTCTGTCACAATCACTTAACTCTGTCACTGCCGCAGGAAAATAGCCATAGACAATAGGTAAATTAAAGAGCGAAGCTGGGTTCTGATAATACTTTATTTATGGATGCTGGAATTTGAATTTCACATAATTTTCATGGGTCATGAAATATTCTTTTTTGATTTTTTCCCAGCCATGTAAAAATGTAAAACTCTTTCTAAATTTAAGGACCACACAGACAGGTGGTGGGCAGTGGCTTGATGACATGGGACTGTGGTGCCTCCATCCCTCGAGGGTCAACAAAGGATGACCACATCAGTGATGAAACTGGGAATGGACGGTAGCCAACCGGTGGGAAGGCCAAGAGGAGGGTCCTGGCCCTTCCTGGGGACCAGAGAGCGGGCCCTTCCTGAGGCCCCTCTCCGCTCTGCTCTGGGGGTGGCCTCTGGTGCTGTCCACTTTCTGGTCTTCCCATGATGCTTTCTGACCCTTCAGTGCCACCTGCTGAAATGGCCCCAGGCACTGACGGAGCCTTCTTCTTTCTCCAAATGTCACACAACCAGAAAGCAGGCGAGGTTTGAGATCAGGTAGAACTTGGAGCAAAACTCCATTTCTTTCGAAGTCATGTATGTGCTGCCCTACTCTGCCTTCTCTCCCATTGAAATACCGTCAATTGAACAACACGTTGTCTCATTTTTCTGTGTATCCACTTCTGTTTTGAAAGGTTTTCTTCAACCCCACGATGGATATTCCGGCTCCAGTCCACTGATCGATAATGTATTGTTAAATATATCAGATGAAGGAATGGTTAAATGATGCATCTCAAATTCTGCTCACTTACCATCGAAACACTCATCAACAGCAGATGGCCAGCCAGTGGGCACGCGAACAGATGCTCAACGCCGCTGACCATCAGGGACATGCAAGTCAAAACCACAATGAGGTATCACCTCACACCCGTCAGAATGGCCGTCATCGGAAAGAACACAAATAACAAACGCCGGAGAGGGTGTGGAGAACAGGGAACCCTCGTGCACTGTTGGTGGGAATGCAAATTGGTGCAGCCACTATGGAGAACAGTACGGAGGTTCCTCAAGAAACTGAAAATAGAACTATTATTTTTTTAAAGATTTACAACATATATTTATTTTATTTTGGCTGCGTTGGGTCTTCATTGCTGTGCACGGGCTTTCTCTAGTTGCGGCGAGCGGGGGCTACTCTTTGTTGCGGTGCGTGGGCTTCTCATTGCGGTGGCTTCTCTTGTTGCGGAGCACGGACTCTCGGCGCATGGGCTTCAGTAGCTGTGGCACGTGGGCTCAGTAGTTGTGGCTGGCAGGCTCTAGAGCACAGGCTCAGTAGCTGTGGCACATGGGCTTAGTTGCTGCGTGGCATGTGGGATCTTCCCGGACCAGGGTTCGAACCCGTGTCCCCGGCGTTGGCAGGTGGATTCTTAACCACTGCCCCACCAGGGAAGTCCTTAGGCCCCTTAAGAGCTGCTTCTTATCACTACTATTAATAAGACTTTCACTTATATAAGCCCTTCTTATTGTAATAACTCAATATATGTATTTAAATAAAATGTAATATAGGCATTTGCGTTAAATATCTATTCATATTTTATTTTAGGTGGTAAGTACTCACATTTGGAAAATCCTGTATAACAATCACTACCATTTAGTGAACTCCTATTATGTGCTAAGAATGTGGTAGCTACTTCATAAACCCTTGAGTTGGGAGCATGATATTAACTAATCTTCCAAGCTCACTACAAAGAGTAATGTTCTAATAATTACAATGAATGGATGAATATGTTAACTCTACAAAAGAACTACTCTCTCCACAATCGAGAGATGGCGTGGAAAGTTGAATACCACTGATGTACTTCTTTTCCCCAAATTAAGCCAGGAGCCCAGAGGAAACCCAAGGCTGTCTCACCCAGAAACAGAGCCGTCAACCTCCACAGAAAACTGCCTTTCAAGAAAAAAGGCATAAGACAAAAAATGCATTATCGAAGGAAACTGAGTCAGTGCTTGAGTGAGAAACTAGCACTGAGTAATTACCAACCTCACTTCTTCCTGTTAAATCATCACGAACTTCCTATCACCTCCCACCAAGAGCCCCAGTGCTCACATAATAAACTCCCATATTTAACCTAAGATACTTGAGAAGAAGATACTTTTTAAGAAGCTGCTTGTTCAATAATAAAGGGTAATTTTGCTGTTAAAAGTCCTGTTATACAAATGTCACAGAAAACGGAAGTGACTTTCCCGGCTTGCATATTTTATAACACCTGAGTTCATACAAATACTCTATGTTATTTTATGAGATGACTAAATTGCTTAACGATTCCCTGAGGATCTCAACTCAAAGTCCCGTAGTTAAAATTGGTGTGACTAATAAAGTGGTTTAATTTGGAAACAATTATAGATGAGGGCAAATGAAATAACAAAAGGGTCAATGCCTGAAGCGTTATGGTGCCACTTGGACAGAGTTTCCAAAGCGCTCACAGCCACCAACAAAAAGTTAAAGCACCTGAGAGGAAGAGTTATAACCGAGTGAACTTAGAAGAGGATTCGCTGTCCAGGACCCCTGTGTGGAAGGCCACCCTTCGGGAAAACGTCCAAAACATTTGATTCCACACCATGGGGCTGGTGTGAAAGGAGGTTGTGTTGCCGGGGAAGCCAAACAAACACCACGGGTTTCAGGTGGGGTTCAGTGGAGCTGCCGGAAGTCAGTCTGCTTCTGTGTGGACGGAAATAGTCACTTGGTGAGTTTCCTCATCCTTAAAATGAGGAAGTTGGAGCCTACAGGGCTGGGTCCTTCCCAGCTCTGAAATTCTGTCAACTCTAAGGCTACAGCAGGAGACTCTTCGGGCCAGGTGGCAGTTAGCAGAACAATGGTCCTGAGATACTCATGCATCATTGTTAACAACAGAAAAAAACCACAGCTCTAAATGCCCATCTATATGGAAATAACTTAATAGGTGACGATGCCTGCCAGCTGCTGTTGAAAAGGATAATGGAGAGTTACCTCCAAGACACGCTGTTGAGGGAAAAAGCAAGTTGCAGTTATGATAATTATATGAATCCTCTCAAAGTACTGCTGTACACTTTATATAACGAAATATACGTTTCTGCAATAAGAAGAAAACCCACTCTAGAGACAGGTACGCTTGGTAGGATGGGAATTTTAGGGCAGGAGTACACTCTATGGTCCAGCAAACTTTCACCTTATCTGTAATGTTTATATTTTAGCAAGGACTTGATATTCAAATAATCATGAAAAATAAATTGCATCTAGGGCATCTGTCATGTAATTTTAGCCACCCTAAGGCTTCAGTGGTCCAGGTTTATTTGGGAGCTTGGTCCTAAGGAACTGGCCTCCCGCTGGGCTCTCAGGCTCTCTCTCTGGCAGCACCTGCCTCTGGAGCAGCTTCTCCAAGCAGATGTGGAGCCCAGGAGAGGATGTGGAGCCCAGCTACTGGGACCCGGCCCACAGCACCCACTCTGGCCAGCAGGGAGCCCCTGGAGACGGACAGAGCCTGGGTCATGGTCAGTTAGGGACCTCCCGGGCAGTTGAGGGACCTTGAGGGTGGGAGAGCGTGTGAACGGGGTCTTGGATGAGCTTGGAGGACTTTGGGGCCCTGTGTTTTATGGAGAAGAAACTGCAGAGCAGGCATCCAGGTTTGGAGTCAGGACCCCCGGTCTGAGCCCTGCACTGACTACCAGAGGCTTGGGCATGTGGTGTGGATTCTCTGAGAGCCAGTCTCCTCATCTGGAAAACATGGATAATCATGACCACATTTGTACTTCACACGGTAGGTTTGGGAATCAATGAGACAGGAACATCAGCTGTAGACTGTACAGCGCTTTAACTATGCACCTGTAACAAAATACTGACTTCCCCAAAGACTTCAATATTGTTTAAAGCCACAACTGTCACTACAGAGTAAAGGGACGCCAACAAAAGAAGAGCTGGCAGGTATGATGCCAACGCCCTGGTGAGTCAGGCAGGATTACAGGGAGGAACAGTGGAGGTGGGCAGGTATCAATGGACTAAACAAACAGTCTTGCAGCCGATGAAAATCTCCCACGTTGTCCATCACGACACACAGAACTTCATGTAGTGGGTGAGGGAGCAGACGCTGCAGTCAGATGCTCAGGTTCAAGTTCCATGTCCACCTATCACTAGCTGTGTGACCTTGGGCAAATTACTTAACCTCTCTGATCTTTGGTTTCCTCCTCTGTAAAATGTAATGATAGTATGACCTCATAAGTGGTTATGAGGATTAAATAAGTTACTACTGATAACGTACTCAGAACAGTGCCTGGCGCGTACATAACAAGTACTGTACCGTATAGTCATTTGTGAAATAAACAGGACAAAACCTCGGTCTTCACGCCCACCACCAGGATGTCCACTACCGAGACCATCTGGACTTTCTTGTACGTTCCCAAGGTGCTTTGTAGCTGATTAAGTACATTTACATGCAGCACCCCATATGGGCAGCCTTGTGCCATTCATGGTTTCCTGCTGTTTCCCACTGGCTACCCTGGTTGGCGGATACTTGGTAAGGCGGGGTTTTAAAGTGCCTTGTGAGAACATTCATTCATTCAAACGTTGCAAGGCTCTTTGCTGGGAGCTGCAGAAGACAGAAAGTGGTGGAAGTTACAGGGGTTTTCACGGGGCCAACGATGTAGAAAGGAGCTCTGTCATCTTTGGAGAGAATCTGATTTTGGGCAGCCGGTGGTTCTCATTTCCAGCTCTGTCTTTCACCACCCAGTGAAGACAGTTACAAAAGGAATTGTACCTCCAGCCTGGCATCGCTTCCCCGCAGGGGGCACACGTGGCCAGGCCCTTCTCCTCTGCATCTCTCCATTCTCAAGTCCCTCTCTCACCGAGGATTTCTTTTTTTTTTTTTTAAAGAGGGTGTTAAAGAAAACACAAAAAACTTCTAGAAGATGTAGCTTTTTTTTTGTTTTGTTTTTTTGCGGTACGCGGGCCCCTCACCGCTGCGGCCTCTCCCATTGCAGAGCACAGTCTCCGGACGCGCAGGCTCAGCGGCCATGGCTCACGGGCCCAGCCGCTCCATGGCATGTGGGATCCTCCCGGACCAGGGCACGAACCTGTGTCCCCTGCATCGGCAGGCAGACTCTCAACCACTGCGCCACCAGGGAAGCCTGAAGATGTAGCTTTTTAAATGGCTTTTTGTTTTCTGAGCAAAAATCACATATGAACATGCCAGAACTGCTTAAAAACTAAAGGATAGTGTGCTCTCCTCATAATGCTGGTTGATCCCAGTCGATCTGCGAATGAGTCCTTTCCCCCAAGGCAGAACCCCAAGGAAAGGCCAGCACACGGAGCTGCTCTGGGCTGTTTCCCTGGATGGCAATGGAATTAGCAGAACTGGGAGCTCAAAGTAAGCCCCTTCTTTGTTTTGCAACTTCTGTCCATCAGCTGAGCCATTTGCCTTCAGGGGCCGCCAACTCAGAGCAGAAAGGCAAGTGCCAGAGACCCCCGTCCTTCCATCCAAAAACAGCCCTATTGCTACTACACGGCTCTGCCTGCTAGGATGCCACCGAAGTAGTTAGCTACCCATGTCACACGCATAGTCGTTAGGGCAGTCGATTTTATTTGGAATGTCATAGCAGAGTAAATATAAAATATAGTAAGAAAATAAAACTGAGACAAAATATAATCAGAAAAAAACCCAGAAAATATAAGCAGAATAAATCAGTAGGTGCTGGTTTCCTCAGAGTCTAGTTCTGAAACACTGGACTGCCCAGAAAGGCAATATACAGTTTGGGTACTGGTTACATGGAAGTAGGGAATGGTTCAGAGATCCCCAAAGGTCATTCCAAATTCTGGCTCTGTGTTCTAACCTCTTTTCAAAGTCATGTCAGGGCATGCATGCACTTAGAGGTCAGAGATCCCACTTCTCTTCTTCAAGGGGAAGGAAGGGTTGACAACAGATTTAAGGTGGAGTGTTTTGCAAGGTCCGGCAGACATTCAACAAAGCAGATAAAAAGGAAGAAATGGAGGGGCAGTGGGGATGGGGAAACAGAGGCAAAGCTCGTAGGAAGCCTCACCACATCTTAGGTTCTTCTTTTGGTCGTGAGGACAAATGGGTCATGGCTCTAAAAATACCCGTGCCGCATCCCGAGGCACCAGCTGACCACTGGGTCATACACTATGGAGCTGAGCACCGTCTATCAACCATCTGATGGGAGTAAAATGCTCATTCGATTTGGGTTCACCGTTGGTTCTTTTATCATCCTTTCTCTGCAGTTCTAGAAGAAAAATGCCAGGACCCCTTTCAGTTGGGGTTGCCTGAAGTTTGTTGTGGCCAGAAAGCTTTTTCACTTTCTTTGACCTCGTCCTCCAAAAGATCTGGTGCTTTGTGCATCCCTTTTGGAGATTTGCCCTTCTTCCGTCTACTGAGATTTTACTTTCAATTATTCTTCTATTTCTGTGGGATCAACCACTTCATTTTCAGTTCATGAATCCTGTTCCTTTCTGCATTTCTGGAGTAATTTCAGCCACTCTTCTTTGAGCAGCCCCACTCCTCATGACTTCACGTGGCACCGACCCCTCCCACCTTGGTCCATCCCTGTACTGGGGTCCTCGGGGAGATCTGCATGCTGACCGCAATCTTCTGGGCCTGTATTCTCAGGGGGAATTACAGAGACGTTCTGTAAAGATGAACAGTACAAGGGCCTAGAATACTGTCTGAATAGGGACCAGATAAGGTAGTACACAAAACCACAGGTGAGTTAGGGAAGGTGTGCCTTCAGGAGGACCCAGCTCAGTGTTAAGAGCCTAGGCCGTGGCCAAGGGTCCTGTCCCTGGCTCGGTGAAGAATCTCCAAGGTCCCCCTTCTGAAAAGTAAAACCCTAACTCCTCAGGACCAATGAGACGCCATGTGGACGCATACAAACCTACCGATACATACATGTGTGTGTGACGTAGACATGAAGAGAGAGACAGAGAGAGAAATCCACACCGGAAAACAGACTCTACCTGCCTTTGAAGCATCCACAAAGCATATTAGGGAAATGTACTCTGATTTTTGTCCTCAGAGAAAAGCTCTGTCATTTCCTAAAAGTAGCTTCAGTTCAGACCATAGTCTCTGATCACAGCGTATTCTCTGATCACAAATAATGTCCTCACTTTTTTTTCATTTTCCTTCTGCAATTTGACTCCAGCTGCCCCCTTGAAGAACGGACACCAGCCCCCTGGAGCTGCTGGTGGTCCCCAGGGTGCAGGGTGATGACAGGTGGATCTGACACACTTTGGGGGCAAGGAGAGTGCTGGGGAGACCAATGTATCCCAACAGAGGCGAGCTGGAATTTCCTAACTTGGGGATTCTTTGCTCTTGTATTTTTGGCAGGTTTTGCTTCATGGCTTTTGACGCTGCTGCTTGATTTATGGCTTCATGACAGTTAGAACTTCATTATCGATTGTACCTTTATCGTCATAACGAGTGTCGTTTAATGTCCTTGGCTTGAACCTTCTTTGTTATGCATCTTGCAGACTTTGCTTCCCTTTTTATTTGAAATCCTTTTAGTCCAGACTTTTAGAGTCAATCTTTCACAGATACACTATTTAGGATGCATTTTTTAAATACAAATAGGTAGGTTTTGTTTTTTAACTTAATCTGAGAATGTTTTAAATGTATGTTTAACCCATTTATATGTTTTGAAATGACAGCTATGCTAGGTCTTAATTTTGTTGTCATATTTCATATCATATTTCTCGGTTTTCTTGTTTCTTTTGTCTTCTGTGTTTTGTCACTTGTCTGTTTCCTGAGTTTTGTCCTTTGTTAGCTTGGACCACTTGTTTTAATTAAACAGTTTTATGATAAATGTAAACATTTATCCCTGATTCATCAATCTTAGACAGACTCCCTTGGTGACCTAGTTTGAAAGACAAACATGTTTGCTTACTTCCTCCACCTCCCCTCTACTTTTCATTTCTGGTTTATTAAATCACAATATTTAATTTTTCTAGTAACTCAAAAACTTTACGCTTGATTTATCAACTTGAAATACTTTCTCCTGACTCGTGGCTCTGAGCGTTGAAGAGACAGATGCAGGCTTTTCCCACCTCATCTTCCCCATCCCATGTCTGCTCGTTCCGATTTTACATGGTTCAAGTCGGTGACATTTACGTTCTCTTCTAGAACAAAATCCCGCAGTTATTTGGCTTTGATTCTGTATTTAAATAGACTCAATGTTTTCTATTTTCCATGGCTTTCCCTATATCCCTTGGCTTGCTGGGCTTAATTTAAATTTTTTTTTTTTTTTAAAGAAAGGCTTATTAACATTGCACCATTACCTGATTTCTCCTTTATTTAAAAAAATGTCTCAAGGGAAGGGATATGGGGATATATGTATATGATGTAGCTGATTCACTTTGTTATACAGCAGAACACAACACTGTAAAGCAATTATACTCCAATGAAGATGTTAAAAAAAAAAAGTCTCAATTTTCCTTACCTTTGAAGACAACCTAGGTTCAGAACTACATTTTTATGTATGTATTATGCCACCACATGTTTTCTCTTTTAAACATAACATTTGGAAAAACTGTATGTATTATAGCATCCTAAGTTCTACAACTTATTTTTTAATCTTTATTTATAATATATCAAGGTGACCAACTTGTTGAAAATTATGACTGAAAATCATCTGAGATAACCTGAACGTTCAGATAATGGTTTAAGAATCTTACATATCAAAAGACAAATATTCGGGCTTCCCTGGTGGCGCAGTGGTTGAGAGTCCGTCTGCCGAGGCAGGGGACACGGGTTCGTGCCCCGGTCCGGGAAGATCCCACATGCCGCAGAGCGGCTGGGCCCGTGAGCCATGGCCGCTGAGCCTGCGTGTCCGGAGCCTGCACGTCCGGAGCCTGTGCTCCGCAACGGGAGAGGCCACAACAGTGAGAGGCCCGCGTACGGCAAAAAAAAAAAAAAAAGACAAATATTCAAACTTGTATTTGATTTAAAAAATTGATGGTGAACATGATCAGCTCTTGACTTGCTTCCACATTCTATTATGAGCAAACTTTGTCTTAGCTTTCTCAAGACCTAGATCTTGTTAGGTGCTAAAACTGCCTTTTATGTCTAAGTTACTGGAAGTAAAATACTTGCAATCACTTTGAAGTTACCATCACAGAATTCATGTAACTGTGATGGGTAAAACACAACTGAGGACAGTCAATCCTCTATCAAAGAGTGTGACCAAAGCCCTAAAAGGAAAACTCCCCTTTCCGAGTGAAAACGTCCTATGAACACGTTGAGCTTGGTTGGTTGAGCTTGGCTGCGACAGGCTGTGCCTTTCTCTCTCTCCCCTATTCTACGGCCACGTGGAGAAGCCAGGGTTTGCTTTTATACACATTGTCCATTTATGTATCAAGCTTTTATTCAAGCTCAGAATCTGACAGCCCTGCTCTTCTGCTGTTGAGCAGTTAGATCAGGAGAGTTGAAGGAGGGAAAGACCCACTCACAGGGGAGAGGAAGCAGGCGACGGTCTCCGGCAAAGTGCAGAAGTGCTGGGGGAGAGGCCAGGGTTGCTCCCTGGAGAAAGAAGGCGGCCAGACAGCTGGACGTGCTGGACGTCCTGCAGGACACAGACTCAGCCTGGAGCGAGGACAGGTGGCAGGGTGTCCTTTCCATTATGTCTCCTCATTTATCGGCTCAAGTACCTCTGAAACCCCCGAGATGAGCCGCCTTCCTGCTGCTGGTCCTAGAAGTGCCGAGAGGTGCCCAGCGTCCCAGTCACTCTCAAGAGGAGACCCGGGCTCTTGCTCCACAGAGAAGGCCAGGGCCGTACGGCGCGAGTCGCCCGTTACCCATCCTCCACCCTCGGGTCTTCTGGACTCTCCCACGCCCACCCCGCCTGCTGCTTCCCGACTCTGTCCCGGCCCTGGAACCTGCATCCACTGGTGTCCCTTCTAGTTACCATTCTGGGCAGCCCTGCCCGTCCGAGTCCACCCCCCACTGCACCACCTGCTTTGCCCCTTTGCTCAGCAGGCTCTGACCCCTCATCTGCCTTTCCCGATGGCCCCCCAAGCCCAGCCCTCGCCCCAGCGACCTCTCTGTCACACGCCCCTCGACTTCCTCCTGCCCTCTCACCATGCTTTCCACCACCTCAGTCCTTTACGGCCCCTCCCCTCCCCAGGGGTGACCCCTGCTGCTCGCCCTGGGGACATCCATCCAGTGATGTGGCTTCTACTGCCACTTACATGTCAAAAATTCATCTTCTCCCTCAAGCTGCCATTTAAGTCCTAAATTCTAAAATCTGCATTTCTAAACGTCACCTGGAGACTCAGGAAGAAAGTACCCCAGAAATCTCAAAAGCAACACGTCTGACAATAAACTTACCTCCTTCCCCCCAAATAGATTTCCTATCTTAAGTAGCATCACAGTCTCCCCGCTCGCCCAGGCTAAAGACTGGGGTCTGATTTGGGGCTCTTGCTTTTGCACTATTGCATTCCATTAGTCATAAACGCTTCTTAAGTCTACCCGCGAGGCTCTAACACGCACGTGTCCCCAGCCATGTTGTCCTCCAGCCCCCCTCCCCCTGCCCATCTCACCTGGGCACTGACCTGGAGTCCAGACTCCTGGGTTCCCGAAATAGGGAAGTAAGTGCTCAATCCATTTTGCCAAATGAATGAACTGAATGGGTGTGAAGTCCAGGGATAATAAATTCCCATCTGCATCCAGCACTTCTCAACCTCTAAGCACTCAGGAAGTGCACGCCTGTGCAAGTTGACTCTTCCCCAGCAGTGTTCCTGCCACAGTCGCTGACGTTGCCACACTCAGCGACCTTACCCCCATGAGGCGGAAACCCTGGCAATGGGCAAGCCATCTGACTCCCCTGTGCTGCAGGACCCTGACCAAGTGGGACCCAGGGGAGCTGACAGCAAAGAGAACCACTTCTCCTTCCACAAGCAGGTCCCCTTGCACATAGACAAACAAGGAAAAACTTCTTTTATTATAAAAGGAAAAAGCTCTCCCCTTCAAAAGTGGTGCTCAGCTTTCTAACGCAGGCATCTGATACACAAGGATGACCTGGACCGACCTGACAGGCTGCTTCATTCCCTGAACATTGAGCCTGCTGGAGCATCACTGCTCATGCCTCCCTGTTGGAAGCGTCCCTAGGGGTGGAGAGAACATAATGTAAACACAGCGTTTGCTTGCTATCTGAAATAAGTGTCTTTCTTAATATGCCAGATAAAATTAAAAGTATACTGCAGATAGCTTCAAGACAGCGGAGGGGTCAGACGTGGAGATCACCTTCCTCCCCACAGATACACCAGAAATACATCTACACGTGGAACAACTCCTACAGAACAGCTACTGAACGCTGGCAGAAGACCCGAGACCTCCCTAAAGGCAAGAAGCCCCCCACATACCTGGGTAGGGCAAAAGAAAATAGAATAAACAGAGACAAAAGGATAGGGACGGGACCTGCACCAGCGGGAGGGAGCTGTGAGGGAGGAAAGGTTTCCACACACTAGAAGCCCCTTTGCGGGCGGAGGCTGCAGGTGGCGGAGGGGGAAGCTTCGGAGCCACGGAGGAGAGCGCAGCCACAGGGGTGTGGAGGGCAAAGCGGAGAGGTTCCCGCACAGAGGATGGGTGCTGACCGGCACTCACCAGCCCGAGAGGCTTGTCTGCTCCCCCGCCGGGGCGGGCGGGGCTGGGAGCTGAGGCTCGGGCTTCGGTCGGAGCGCAGGGAGAGGACTGGGGTTGGCGGCGTGAACACAGCCTGCAAGGGGTTAGTGCGCCACGGCTGGCCAGGAGGGAGTCCAGGAAAAGTCTGGACCTGCCGAAGAAGCATTGTTTCGGGGTGCACGAGGAGAGGGGATTCAGAGAGCTGCCTAAACGAGCTCCAGAGACAGGTGCGAGCTGCGGCTAAAAGCGCGGACCCCAGAGACGGGCGCGAGACGCTAAGGCTGCTGCTGCCGCCACCAAGGGGCCTGTGTGCGAGCACAGGTCACTATCCACACCTCCCTTCCGGGGAGCCTGTGCAACCCGCCACTGCCAGAGTCCCGGGATGCAGCAGGGACAACTTCCCCGGGAGAACGCACAGCGCACCTCAGGCTAGTGCAACGTCACGCCGGCCTCTGCCGCCGCAGGCCCGCCCCGCACTCCGTGCCCCTCCCTCCCCACGGCCTGAGTGAGCCGGGGCTCCCGAATCAGCGGCTCCTTTAACCCCGTCCTGTCTGAGCGAAGAACAGACGCCCTCCGGCGACCTTCACGCAGAGGCGGGGCCAAATCCAAAGCTGAGCCCCTGGAGCTGTGAGAACAAAGAAGAGAAAGGGAAATCTCTCCCAGCAGCCTCAGGATCAGCGGATTAAATCTCCACGATCAACTTGATGTACCTGCATCTGTGGAATACATGAATAGACAACGAATCATCCCAAATTGAGGAGATGGACTTTGAGAGCAACTGTAGACTTGGGGTTTGCTTTCTGCATCTAATTTGTTTCTGGTTTTATGTTTATCTTAGTTTAGTACTTAGAGCTTATTATCATTGGTAGATTTATTGATTTGGTTGCTCTCTTCCTTTTTTTTTAATATATATATTTTTTCTTTTTCACCTTTTGTGAGTGTGTATGTGTACGCGTCTTTGTATGATTTTGTCTGTAGCTTTGCTTTTACCATTTGTCCTAGTGTTCTGTCTGCTTTTTGTTTTTTCTTTTTTTCTTTTTAGTAGTTAATAGTGCTTGTTATCATTGGTGGATTGGTTTTTTGGTTTGGTTGCCCTCTTCTTTCTTCCTTTCTTTCTTTTTTTAATTACTTTTTTATTTTTAATAATAGTTTTTATTTTAATAACTTTTTTCTTTCCTTCTTTCTTTCTTTTTCTTTCCTCCCTTTTCTTCTGAGCCATGTGGCTGACAAGGTCTTGGTGCTCTGGCCGGGTGTCAGGCCTGAACCTGTGAGATGGGAGAGCCGAGTTCAGGACACTGGTCCACCACAGACCTCCCAGCCCCACATAATATCAAATGGCGAAAGCTCTCTCTCAGAGATCCCAAACTCAATGCTAAGACTCAGCTCCACTCAACGACCAGCAAGCTCCAGTGCTGGACACCCTATGCCAAACAACTAGCAAGAAAGGAACACAACCCCACCCATTAGCAGAGAGGCTGCCTAAAATCATAATAAGTTCACAGACACCGCAAAACACGCCACCGGACGCGGTCCTGCCCACCAGAAAGACAAGATCCAGCCTCATCCACCAGAACACAGGCACCAGCCCATTCCAAGAGGAAGCCTACACAACCCACTGAACCAACCTTACCCAATGGGGACAGACACCAAAAACAACGTGAACTGTGAACCTGCAGCCTGTGAAACGGAGACCCCGAACACAGTAAGTTAAGCACAATGAGAAGACAGAGAAACACACAGCAGATGAAGGAGCAAGGTAAAAACCCACCAGACCTAACAAATGAAGAGGAAATAGGCAGTCTACCTGAAAAAGAATTCAGAATAATGACAGTAAAGATGATCCAAAATCTTGGAAATAGAATGGAGAAAATAAAAGAAACGTTTAACAAGGACCTAGAAGAACTAAAGAGCAAACAAACAATGATGAACAGCACAATAAATGAAATTAAAAATTCTCTAGAAGGAATCAATAGCAGAAAAACTGAGGTAGAAGAATGGATAACGGACCTGGAAGATAAAACAGTGGAAATAACTACTGCAGAGCAGAATAAAGAAAAAAGAATGAAGAGAATTCAGGACAGTCTCAGAGAACTCTAGGATAACATTAAATGCACCAACATTCAAATTATAGGGGTCCCAGAAGAAGAAGAGAAAAAAAAAAGGGGGCTGAGAAAATATTTGAAGAGATTATAGTTGAAAACTTCCCTAATATGGGAAAGGAAATAGTCAATCAAGTCCAAGAAGCACAGAGAGTCCCATACAGGACAAATCCAAGGAGAAACATGCCAAGACACATATTAATCAAACTATCAAAAATTAAATACAGAGAAAAAGTATTAAAAGCAACAAGGGAAAAGCAACAAATAACATACAAGGGAATCCCCATAAGGTTAACAGCTGATCTTTCAGCAGAAACTCTGCAAGCTAGAAGGAAGTGGCATGACATAATTAAAGTGATGAAAGAGAAAAACCTACAACCAAGATTACTCTACCCAGCAAAGATCTCATCCAAATTCGATGGAGAAATTAAAACCTTTACAGACAAGCAAAGCTAAGAGAATTCAGCACCACCAAACCAGCTTTACAACAAATGCTAAAGGAAATTCTCTAGGCAGGAAACACAAGAGAAGGAAAAGACCTACAATAACAAACCCAAAACAATTAAGAAAATGCTAATAGGAACACACATATCAATAACTACTTTAAATGTAAATGGATTAAATGCTCCAACCAAAAGACATAGACTGGCTGGATGGATACAAAAACAAGACCCATATATATGCTGTCTACAAAAGACCCACTTCAGACCTATGGACACATACAGAATGAAAGTGAGGGGATGGAAAAAGATATTCCATGCAAATGGAAATCAAAAGAAAGCTGGAGTAGCAATTCGCATATCAGACAAAAAAGACTTTAAAATAAAGACTATGACAAGAGACAAAGAAGGACACTACATAGTGATCAAGGGATCAATCCAAGAAGAAGATACAACAATTGTAAATATTTATGCACCCAACATAGAAGCACCTCAATACATAAGGCAAATGCTAACAGCCATGAAAGGGGAAATCAACAGTAACACAATCATAGTAGGAGACTTTAACACCCAACTTTCACCACTGGACAGATCATCCAAAATGAAAATAAATAAGGAGACACAAGCTTTAAATGATACACTAAACAAGATGGACTTAATTGATATTTATAGGACACTCCATCCAGAACCAACAGAATACACTTTCTTTTCAAGTGCTCATGGAACATTCTCCAGGATAGATCATATCTTGGGTCACAAATCAAGCCTTGGTAAATTTAAGAAAATTGAAATTGTATTAAGTACACTTCCATCCACAACACTATGAGACTAGACAGCAATTACAGGAAAAAAACTGTAAAAAATACAAACACATAGAGGCTAAACAATACATTACTAAATAACCAAGAGATCACTGAAGAAATCAAAGAGGAAATCAAAAAATACCTAGAAACAAATGACAATGAAAACACGATGACCCAAAGCCTATGGGATGCAGCAAAAGCAGTTCTAGAAGGACTTTATAGCAATACAATCCTACCTGAAGAAACAAGAAACATCTCAAATAAACAACCTAACCTTACACCTAAAGCAATTACAGAAAGAACAAGAAAACCCGGAAGTTAGCAGAAGGAAAGAAATCATAAAGATCAGATCAGGAATAAATGAAAAAGAAATTAAGGGGGGCTTCCCTGGTGACACAGTGGTTGAGAGTCTACCTGCTGATGCAGGGGACACGGGTTCGTGCCCCGGTCCGGGAAGATCCCACATGCCGTGGCGCGGCTGGGCCCGTGAGCCATGGCTGCTGAGCCTGCGCGTCTGGAGCCTGTGCTCCGCAACGGGAGAGGCCACAGCGGCGAGAGGCCCGCGTACCACAAAAAAAAAAAAAAAAAAGGATGCTATCTCTACATTAATTCTTTTTATCATCCACTGGACTTCTAGAGCATTTTAAATGAAACTTCCATTATTTTTAACGAGGATAAAGTTCTGCCATTTCTGTCCAGGAATCTCAGGATTGAAAAGAACACAGAGGCCATCTAGATGCATTTTAGATACAAAACCCCCTTTAGGATGGCCCTTCCCTAGCATCACTCAGGTACCTGCTCTTCAAAAAGAGCCAAGAATGGGGAGTCCACTGTCTCTGGAGGTAACTCCAGCCCTGGCTGTGATGGAGGAGCTGCGACCTTGCTCTAAAACTGACTGGCTCCCCCCAACCCCTTCTCCACATTTGTTCCTGTTTTATCCACTGGACCTGAACAGAATAAACTTAATTGGGTTCCCACATTAGCACCTCAAAGATTCTAGCCCAGCTACGCATTCTAGCCCCCCAACCACAATTTTTATAAAACCTGTCGCCAGGCCCCTTCCTCACGATTCTGGTGACTTTGGGGTGTTCTCCATCATGCCAAGTGTCCTTAGAGCTTTCTGCATCTTGCTCGTGGCTCAGATGCACCACTAAGGGCAGCATCCAAGCAATAAACGTTATGGATTATGAAAAATAATTTCTTAAGTAGAAAAGAACTTAGTAACTAAATATACTACACTTTTGGCCAACTATGAAAAGAAAACGTACCCAACTTTCCCAGTTTTGCCACGCAGTCAAAAGAGAATTTGATTGATCCTATTATTCATCCGGAGCATGGTCTTATTTTGATTAAGAAAGTTTACAGGGTTCTTCTGATACTTTTTAATTAAAATTTTAAAACTTATCTTTGTTCTTTGAATGATAGTTTTTAGAAGTTTTACTCTCTCAAGCCTTTGTTTCCTTTCTTGAGAGACAATTATTTGCTGAGTGAGTAATTTACACGGTCATCTTATTTGACCTTCAAAGTGACCCGAGGTCCTCACATACCAGTTGTGTAACCTGGTCTCGGGGAGGTGGGGACACAGCCAGCGGGGAAGCTCCCACTCTCAGGAGAGCTGGGCCCTCTCGGGTGCTCAAGCTTCAGCTGTCGTCAAGCCGGACGCGATCTTCACTACAAATATTTACTTGAATGACCCGGTAAGGTTACTAGTCTCCGAGGTTTGGAAGCGGGGTCCCGTTCCTGTCTGCCGCGGAGGGTGGCACGCCCAGGTGCCGTGCTGTCCTAGGACAACTGTGGGGCGGGACAGCAAAGGTTGAGAGGGAGAGCAAAGTCATCAGCTGTGGCTTTGGTGTCATTTCTAATAACGTCTATAAACACAGATACAGTATTTTCTTAATGGAAGTTTATTAAAAAGTTACTGGGATTTCTGACCCCTTCCTCTTGACTGACTAGCCCGACAAGCTACTCGGAATCAGTGTAGCCTGTGGGAAGGGCAACCTTGACCTTACTTACAGAGCTGTAGAGCATCGGACAGGAAGGCACAGTGGAGATCG
Source organism: Delphinapterus leucas (assembly GCF_059928025.1). Taxonomy (NCBI): domain Eukaryota; kingdom Metazoa; phylum Chordata; class Mammalia; order Artiodactyla; family Monodontidae; genus Delphinapterus; species Delphinapterus leucas. The sequence continues at coordinate 93,984,255 of NC_143140.1, forward strand.
CAACCGCACGTCTTAAACCATCCAGGCTGTCTTCGTGAGAAAGGACGTGAGCATGTCTATAGGCTCAATGGGTGCACCAATAGAAAGGGAGAACTTTGGTGATACAGGAGAGGTGGTAAAATGAACAAAATAAGGTTTCAAAGGATGCTGCAGGGTAGGGCAGAGCTGCCGCGTTAGGGGGTGTGGACCTCAAATAGGAAGAGGGCCCTTGGTCGCAGAGGCTGTGCACAGTAAGTGAACGTGGGTCCAGGCAAAGATTCATTCATTAAGAGAGACAGGAAGTTGAGGTCATCTGACGGACTGCAAATGGATTGCTGTTTTCTCCAACAATAGGAGGTGAGGCCATTTGTTTAGAAGTTGGAGGGCCTTGAAGAGAGATGACAGTTTCAGGGGGCCCCTGACAAACAGGCAAGAGAATGGCGCACGGCTTGAGCTCGAGGACAAGAGATTAGCTGTTCTTCTTCCTGCTCTTTTCCAATGCCTTTAACAGTACGTGATCACTCTTACCACCCAGTTTTCTCTTTCTCTTTAGCAGAGGTCTGAGCTTTTGACCTGGGCCCTTTGGATTGAGTGTTTAAACTGCAACGGGTTACAGAGTTTTCTCCTGAAGCGCCATCTACTCCAGTGTCAGGTAAATGGGTTCTCCTCCCCGTGCTCAGACTCCAAGACACAGACATGAGGTGTCGGCAATCGCATCAGCATCTTACACCTCAGGAGGACGTCACTACTCTGTATGCGTGAGCATCGAGTCATAAAGCAATTAGGAGGTTCCAGCCGTCATTTCCTTTATGTGCCAATTAACTCAGTCATTATTCATTAAGGGTGTTAAGAGACCTAATGAACTTCCACACAGGTACACGGGCCCTGACAGCACCGCCAGAGTAGCCATGACAGGTGTGTTTTCACACTTGCTCACGGGAACAAGAGCGTGTGTTGCTGAACTCAGCACACCTGACAGGGATGCTGAGCCAGTGTTGAGCGAAGCCGTGCTTTATTTATACAGCAGTTCCGCTTTCGGGGGTATTTAAATATTTTATAAATTTGTCTCATGAAATATTAAGCAACCTCACCTTTCTCATGACAGCCTTTTCATACACAGAACGATAAAATATCGCAGATTTGAAAAGTTCCTATCTCCTTGTTTCCACAATCAGTAGAACATTACTCCAACAGAAAGGAGTCTCAGGTTACAAACTATAAAACTCTGCACCTATATCCTTGTGCAACTTTACATTCAGTTTCTGAGTCTTGGTTCACGGCAAGACGATCTCAGATTAAATTTCCATCTAATCTGAAAGAACGCTGAGAAGTCCTTTTGCTTGTCCATATGGGAGAGCCATCGACAGCATAAGGAACACTGGCAATGACTGTCCTTTGTTCCCCAGCTGCTCTGCTTTTAGGCACATGCCATAGATGCACAAGGAAATGAGTTGATGACAATGATTTGCAACACAAAATAATAATAACACCAAAAAAGGAAAAAATCCTGAATGTCTACAGGTGAGAGAATTGATAAAAATACCCTCATGATGGACTAGTCTACGTTTACGGGGACACTACAACAGAGAGCTCTGGAAAGCTAAGAGAGTATAAAGCAGTATAATGTATGATTTATGGGTACAAATTGAATCCCACTGAAAAATGTACTGACTGTTTTATTAAAAATATGTTATGTAGGTTCCCAAATGATAAACTTCATGGTAAAACTCCCTGAAACAGCCAGACCCATCAACAAATGCAGAACAACCAATTTTCTAGTTGTTTACCACTGAAATGACATTAATCATATACAAATAATTTGGAAATTAAATCTGCACATGTGACATTATCTCTGTTACCTTCCGAAAATTCTTGAGGCTCGTGGACCTAAAGACATCTGTACTTCACATCTAACAAGATAGGGCTGAAGTTACTTGTCTCAAAACATATTCAACCCACTGAGTCATGCTGTTCTGTTCTTTTCTGGATATTACTTCAAAGCAGTGATCTCTGTTGAGATTTTTCTCAAGAGCCACACAAAATGATTTTATACAGGAAGAGCACATCGTCACTGTGTATCACCTACACACTATTCTCAGGTGAGTCCCAAATTAAAATTTTATTTCTGCCACCACTGCCATCTCAATGGAATCAACAGAATGGACTCTGTAATGTTTTTGCTGTTTTTTTCTTCCAATTCCTTTTCATTTGGCAGTAAAATTTATCCAAATTCAAGAAACAGGCACAAAATACCCAGGTTGCGTGTAGTGGGGAAGGTCAAGACCACTCAAAAATTCTTCTTGGCCACAAGAAAAATCCATTCCAAATACGCAAAACACTAAAAACGCTAAAATATCAACAGCTTATCCTGTCAAAACAGCAGTCCTGTTGCTCTGCCAGCTCCCCTGGGCTCAGCCCCCTACCCCACCCCCCAATCCCTGCACAACCCCTGGGGATGATCAGTTTTCGGGCGCAGGCTCTCTGTGGAGGGGGCGGTGCAGCTAACTGATGAGGGGAATTTCAGAGGGAGTAGAAGAAGCCTTTTTCTTCCAGTTAGAAAGTTCATGAACCACAGCCTAGCTGACAGTTATAATGGCAAGAGGAAATGCAAAATACCTCCTGGCAGATTTGACAAAATTGGAAAATCCCTGAAGACCTGTACTTCCAGAACCAGACTGATTAAAGGGAGGGAAGACAGGAAGGGGAGGAGGGGGAGGGAACGGAAGAGAAGGCAAGAGAGATCGACCTAACAGGGGCAACAGGATAGACAAGGCAGGTTGTCCTATTGCCGGGAAGGTCCTAGACTTTGAGAAATCATAAGATACAAAATTTTCAGGTCATTTCCTTTCAGTTGCCAGATACTGATTATTCTGTGCTCTATCTACAGAGAAAGGGACGGCACTTGTAAATTACTAATAAGCAAACAGGCCTGCAAAGCTGTCAACGTCCTATTACCCAATAAATCACGCTGGGCCGTGGCCTTCACCCCAGCTGCAGCGTGGTGTAACACAACTGGCATGTACTCACAGTCTGCTTTTTACTCCAAAAAGTGCTTCATTACCTCCTTTGATTCCTAGGCGTGTGTATTCAGGCACCTTGGGAAACGACTTGTGTACTCACCCACCTCTACCATAATCAGCATCATACAGTGAAAAGTAGGTAAACGAGAAAGGCGCTGTGCACTCCGGAGGCAGGGAGGACAATTCCAAACTTCCTCTTTGCAAGTTAACAGAATGAGCCTTCTCACCTAGGAAACTACCACGTACTCCTCTAAAGCTACGGAGACAAACTCAAGCGAGGAGCCCTGCCGGCCACGCCTGCCTACGCCAGGATGCGGCCCACAGGTGTGAGGTCCCCTGACTGGCTCCTGGTGTAAAGGAGCCATTGACACTCGTGAACCCGAAGACGTGGTACCAAGGGAATGCGTCTCTGTGGGAAGAGGAGCTGCGATCCTGCCACTTTAAATGTGATCCAGAAGCTCATATAACGACCCTGACATCGGAAAAATTGGGCCGAGCGGTAGAGAAAACCAGTGGTTCCCTTCCAGGGAAGGAAAAGCGAAGCACGGAAAAGGGATGTGCTTTCTCTGAAAGGGCTATGAGGAGGGCTCTGTGTCTGAAACTAACGTCACTTGTTTTACTCACTGCTCCTTGCTTTTGAACGAGCTAGTCTCCCACCCCACCCCCAAATCTGCACAAAGAACTCACACGTGCCTTTGACATGGTCCCCAGTGAACACACCTCCTGGGACTCATCCCCTTGTGCTCCCCCTTTCCCCAAGCGCGGGTCAGACTCAGTATCTTGCTTCTAACCAACAGCATGTAGCAGAGACAATGGAAATGTCACTCTTGCAAGTAGGTTACAAGAAATTATAACTTCGTGTTGCTAGCGATCTACTGCATTCTCAGTTTGCAGGCTCTGAGAAAGCAAGCTGCTGTGTCCGAGACGCTTGTATGCCAAGAAACTGAGGCCCTTGGTCCAACCAAGTGAGGTTGGAAGTGAGTCCTTCCCCAGCTGAGTCTTCATTCGAGACCAGTCCTGGCCAACACCCAGACTGCAGCCTGTGAAAGACCCTGAAGCTCAGGACCCCGATTCCTGACCCACAGAAACTGTGAAGTAATAAACCTGGGTTATTTTAAGCCACTAAGTTTTGGGGTGGTTTGTTACACAGCAGTAGATAACTAATGCACTCCTCTTTTATTGCACTGTCCAAACACCACCTTCCCCCTGGAAATTTCTTGGTCCCCCCCACCCTCTCCCCCCTCCCCTCCTTTGTACTTTCACAACCTGATCTGTCTTCTCCTCTTGTCATCACTGTACTTGCCTCTTTCTGTCTCAGAAACTCTGTCTCAGAGTTTTTTGAGCCTATGGTCCTAGCTAGATTACATGCTACCCGAGGGCATCAGTGCCAACATCCTTCTAGCCCCGATGTGGCTATGTACACAAGAAGAGCTCAAATATTACCTGATGTAACTTAGAGATAAAAAAATATGCCTCTACTTTTGGAAAATTTAGGGCAGGAGTCACATGACAATTAGAGGACAAGAGACCGCCCACAGAAGCAGACCGCCCACCTCACTGCTCAGAAAATACTCTGAAAGCATTATATTCCCTGCTTAGATGAACCTTAAATCCCCTTTATTTTACCCTATTTATTAATTTTTTCATAAGGAGAAATAACCTTATTTTTCCAATTATGAAAAAAACTACTATTTCTCATTACAAAAGAAATGGGAAAAAAGTATACCAAGTAAAATAAAAAGTCTGTAACACTACCACTTACAGAGAACCACTTCTGACATTGTCTTTTATGTCCTTCTAGAATCTGTATGTATAGATAATACTCATTTTTAATTAAAATATAATTTTTGCCAAATGACTGCATAATTCGCCTTTCGCATTTCATACATGTGGATATTTTTATCAACTAACATTTCAATATCTATTTTATTGTTGAATGTTCCAATTCTGTATTAATGTACAGGATACAGTCATATACTTATATAATCCTATATTAATGTAGGTTGTTTCCAGTTCATTATTATCATAAGTAAAATGACAGAAAGGAAAGTTATAACTCAACAATCCTAAAAAACTACTGTTTTGGGAGGAAGTCTCCCAACATTTTAGAAACGCTTCCAGAAAATTCCATAGGTCCGTCCCCCAGATGCATTACTTACTGGAAGGCAATGGAGCCCAGCTTTGGAGGAGGACTTGGAAGGACAGGCGCAGGGAGAAAGGAAGGGCCAGGTACCAAGACCATTCAAGAGCAGAGCCAGGTACTGGGCAGCAAGAAGGCCAAGGCATCGTGACACAGAGGGCTCCACTGTGGCCGTCACAGTCAGACAGCAGTGCTGGCAGCAGCTCACACTAGAGCCTTTCACGGTGACCTTGAGCCAGGTGCTGCCTCACACTTTGGCATACTTAACTGTCTTCCAAGCTTGACCAATTCCATTGTCCCTAGAGCCCTAGAAGCTGTATTACCAGAATGTGTCCCACTTCACAGATGAAAGAGAATATGGCTTTCTTGAGTTAAAAAATCTACATAATTGGATACAGTGAGATGAGCCAGGGAGACGGCAAACTTTTACACAGAACTTGGGTGGTACCAATCCATGGAGTTTCAAAAGAAAAGTCCTGAAGAAGAAATCTTTGATTCCAGGAATGGGATCTGCCACCAAGAAAATACCCAAAGGCATTAGAGGTTATTCAGTCCTTTCCTGCCAATGGTTCCATGACACATTCCCGAGCCTAACACAACAGGGGCGTGATTAGAGCCCAGACACATTGATTGTATGTTTAGAAGATGAGTATCTGTGAAAACACATACAGGTTGAAAATGTGAACAGTCCCGGGCTTCCCTGGTGGCGCAGTGGTTGAGAGTCCGCCTGCCGATGCAGGGGACGCGGGTTCGTGCCCCGGTCCGGGAAGATCCCACATGCTGCGGAGCGGCTGGGCCCGTGAGCCATGGCCGCTGAGCCTGCGCGTCCGGAGCCTGTGCTCCGCAACGGGAGAGGCCACAACAGTGAGAGGCCCGCGTACCGAAAAAAAAAAAAAAAAATGTGAACAGTCTCATACAAATGCCAGCAATATTGTTTCAATGGAGACTGTAGAAGAAATCAAGAGTTATTTTTAAACGGAGAGGGAGAAAAAATAAACCCTAACATCAGAAATAAAACTTACAAGAGTTATAGCAGATACTTATAAAACTCAGGACAAGCTTAGTGTCTGCAACGAGCCATTCAGACTTAACTTGTCTAAACTCATGTCTTCACCAATTTTAACATTTCCTCTTTGCCTTGATATTTTTCACGGTGCTATTCCATATTTAAATAGTTCTAAACCTGCAAGTCACTTAAAGCTGTGATGCAAAAAAATCCTTGGTCAGATAGAATTATGCACTCCAAGAAACCCACTAGGTATAAGGCTCCCCAAATGGATCACTTGAACATGACTGTTAGGTCAATAGCATAACCCTAAACATTTATGAAAACACTCTAGCTTCTAATCAGGGACATCCTTATTAGACCTTTCTCTAAAAACTGGGCACCGCCATTTAGACCAGACCAGGAGTCCATCGGCTCCATTTCTTAAGGTTTCACTGTACCTGAGTCAGGTGACTGAGACAGAAGAGCATAGACCCTGTAAATTCCATAGAGGACAGAGAAGCAGCTTGTTGTTGACGGACCGGGAGCCTCAGGCTGAGGACCACCAGGATCACAGAGGACACTCACACTTCTGCACAGCCCACCCGCTGGCCAATGCCACCCCACATAAACCCCCAGGGCGGGACACACATGTCCACTTAGGTGAGTCACTGCATCCTGGGAAGGCTCCAAATCTGAGAAGAGCTTCGTGTGAACCAGACATGCCTCCCCACGGCCTCTGCCCACTGCACCCACAGTATCCAGAGCCCCTCCCCACAAAATGGCCAAGTATTTGGAAAGCTAGCCTGTTTTTACTGTGCTCTTTCCCGCATGTTACGACACCAGTTCCTTCATTGTTTCCTATAGGACATGCTTTACAGGAACTTATTCACTAAGTATTTACGGAGCCCCTTCCAGGGCCAGGCCTGCTCCAAGTGCCGAGGCCCATGTCCAAGGCCCTTACATTCTAGCAGGTGGGGGAAGGGTGCCCCTAAGACGTCTATGAACCCCTCCTGGTTTCTGTTCCCTGCAGAGCACAAGGTGTGAGCACAACACAGTAACCAGGTGTGATCGGCCCTGCTCCGGGTCCAGATTCAATGCCTCTTCTTCTGCATCCTAAGAAACAATCTGACTCCAGTCCAGCATGGTTGAAAACTATGATTCAGAATGATCACGTGTCCTAGTGCCTACGTCAAAAATAATTTTCAGCCTAATAATCTGTTTACCTCCCTGGCGGCTAAGGGGCTCACAGCACCTAAAATGTACAGACAGAAAAAGGGGCAACTCACAGATGGACTGTGCAATGGATCCACAGAGAACAACTGTCTCTCTACAAGAAATATAAAATTAGATTCCTATATCACCATATACAAAATCAAATTTAGTACAGTAATTTAGTATTAGGAGAAAAAGGAGACGGTCTTTATGTTTTTAGGCAGGAAGAACTTCTTAAATGACAAACAAAGAGAAAAACAACAAAAATACTGATGGGTTTGAAGAGCTCAAAACCTTCGTATTGCAAAAGACCCCGTACACAGACAAAGTTAACGACAACAAACCACGTGAAGTTATTTGGAGCCTTAATGACAAGGGATGAGTGTCTAAAATTTATAAAGAACGTCAGGGATCACTAAGAAGAAGACATAACCCAACAGAAAAATAAACAAAGGACGTGAACAGACAATTCACATGGAAACCCAAATGGCCAACAAAATATTTCAATAAATGCCGAACCTCACCAGTAACAGAGAAACACAAAATATTTCATGCACAGGTTTGGCAAAATGTTTAAAAAAGTCTGAAGACACCAAGTCCTCCCACTTAGTAGAAACTGAAACAGAGAGCAATTGGCAGCACCTAAAAAGGTCGAAAATGTACACACTTTACGATGCAATTCCACTCCTATGGCTGTAACTGCAGGAAACTCGGGCTGCCACTGCAGCCGTGTCTAACAGCCCAAAAGTGGAGATAACGTGAGTGCCCGTGAAGGGGAAAGATAAAACAATCAGTAACATGTTGAAGGAAAAAGGCAGTGGCAGAAAAACCTGTGCACTGTAATTCCACTGATGAAATGCTGAAAACGCATAAAACAGTTCCACGTGCTGTTTATACACAGATTGGTTATACGTACGCTTTAAAACACAAAGATGTGGAGAAGAGGGACCGACCACACGTCCAACTGAAGCCAGTGGCTGCCTTTGGCGGGGACTGGGTGGCGGGTGGGATTGAGGGGGTTTTCGAAGGGGGCTCTGGTTGATTTTAACACGATCTGAAGCAAACATACTCTATGTTATTCTGGCGCGGTGGGTACTGGGTGTTATATCTGAGTTCAGACGCTGAATGTCAAATCATCCTTTACAGGTCCCTAAATTTAATTTCCTCCTAATTGAAAATGGAAACTCACACAAACAAACAAGCTGGCACTTGAGAGTAACTCAACAGCCCCTAACGAGCACACACCTAACTGAATCGGGATAATTAGGATCCTCCTGTCATTAAGAATGTGCTGACGACTCATGTCCTGCTCACACCCACCCCGCGTGCAAGTGAGGAAGGGCCCAACCCAGCAGCTGTGTGAGGGCGGAGACACAGCCCACCCTCCTCCGGGTGCTCGTGCCTGTGGCTGAACCTGGACCCTCACCCCTCCACTCGCGCCTCAGCCTCCCTCCCTCCCAGCTCTATTCCTTCTCCGCCCTTTACTTTTCTCCACGGCATCACTGTCTCACGCCTCCGTATACTTTTACTACTTACAACGTTCACTTAATGAATTGCTTACTCAAATGTAATTTCCATCCGGGGAATGAGAGGACAAGGACAAACCACATTCCAGGTGGTGCCTGCACCCACACGGTGGGGCGACACGCAGAGACCCCAACACCACGGAGGCTCCCGGAAGGAAGCGGAGCTGCTGGGGATACAGGCGCTGGGATAGACCGCGACCAGCCATCCGCCCGCCAGCGCCAGAATTCTCCCCAAGACATTTATGATGGAGCTAAGGAATTGTAAAAAAAAAAAGTTAATATATTTCCCCAAAGACTATTCTGATAGGGAAAAAGAAGACAAGAAAGATCTGTTTGCGCTGCCACCCGAGCTGCCTTTTCTGTACTTTGTTTCCGCATATTTCTCTGAGAAAGTAGGCAGGCCCAGAGCCAGGGCAGACTAGAACTACCCTCCTGCACGGGGCTGAGCTGTCAGCCCCACAACGGGACGCACAGGGAACCTCGAGGCACCATCTGGGGACTGAGCCACCACCTCCAGGAAGGCGCCCAGGAGAGCTTATGTCCCAGCATCTCAGGCTCATAGGCCCCGTGGCAGGCGAGGACCCCTCGGCCCACATGGCAGGACTGGCCCCTTGGGGAGGACTTGGAGAGCAGTACCCGTGGGAAACCACGGAGCCAGACGCCCAGGCAGAGTGCAGAACAGGCCTGAATCTAAGTGCATTCTGAATTCCGGTGCTTCACCGCGGCCCGCGGCCTAAGGCGTGTGGGATATAAAACCACCATCTGCTACTATATAGGAAATAGATAACTAAGAAGGACCTGCTGTAGAGCACAGGGAACTCTACTCAGTACTCTGCAATGGCCTATATGGGAAACGAATCTAAAAACAGCCTGGATATATGTATATGTACAACCGATTCACTTTGCTATACACCTGAAACTAACACAACATTGTCAATCAACCATACGCCAATAAAAAATTAAAAACAAAAACCACCATCGGGCAGGTGCTTCTGGCCGTGCATACTTGAACAGGCAGAGGAAGTCAGTGGCCCCCGGTTGACACAGCAACAGCCCTGCTACTCTGTGGAGAGCACACTATGCCCCCTGCACCCAGGGGGCCACCCTGCTCCCTCGGGACCCTTGGTGCAGCGAGACCCGCACGAGGATTTGACGAGGCTTTGACTTACTGGGAGGATCTGTGCACCGTCCTATGGGCACAGATGCTGCAAGGGGGCCTCTCCCTGTCCCTCCTCACCTTTCCCACCATGGGACCCAGTACAGACCAGGCCCACATCATGCAGGCCCTGGCCCCCCATCTGGGCTGGGCCTGGTCTCCCTTCGAGGCAGAAGCAGAGAAAACGGAGATTCGGAGGGACAAGGGAGTTTTGAGCATTTTCCTTCGCGCACCAGGGGTATTTCCTGCCTTTCAAAACACAGGCCTCCGCGACAACAGGCAGGAGAAAGAATCGGGCTGGCTCTCTGCCCCACGGAGAGCCGGAGCCGCAGGTAGAGGGGCACAGGGAGGAGGGCAGAGAGCACGCAGGGATGACGACTCAGCCGGAGAGGCTGGGGCTGCACCCGCCTGCCTGACGGCTCAGACACACTGCGGCGTCCTTAAGGGCGAGGCCACAAACACCGGGGAGAATGGGGGTCCTGCTGGCGGTGCTCCGTCCCCACTTACAGAAGGACTGCAGGGGCATCACCCCAGTGCACTCAGTGACTAGAGCCTGAACTTGGACTCCAGCTGCAGACTGGACGCAGCGCCCTCGGGAGGAGGGGCCACCACCCCAACCTCCAGGGCAATGCGTCCTGGCAGTGGGAACACCCCTGCCCTCTGCCTTCCTGCTCAGCACTCTTCACTGCATGAGTCAGCGAGGGCTGCGTAACAAACAGCCAGACTGAGGGCTCGGACAGCAGACGTCTCATCCCACAGTCTGGAGGCTGGAAGTCCGAGACCAGGTGTGAGTAGGGCTGCTTTCTCCGGCCTCTCTCCTTGTCCTACCCCTGTGTCCTCACACAGTCGTCCCTCTGTGTGTGTCTATGCTCTGATCACCTTTCTTATCAGGACGCTACTCATGTGGGATTAGGGCCCACCCTAATGACGTCATTTTAATTTACTCGCCTTTGCAAAGGTCCCTTCTCCAAATATGGTCACATTCTGAGGCCCAGGAGGTGAGGGCTCTAACATGTGGACTTTTGAGGGCATAGCTCAGCCCCTAACAAGGACTGGATCCACTTGCTGAGTTTCTGCAGGCCACTCATTCAGGGAGCAGGCAGGCACGGCCAGGGCTGCTGCTGTGAGCATTACAAGCTCACAAGTCTGTGCGGGCAACGCTTTTCCACCTACCTCAGGCCCTGGGGGACTCCAGGCCTGGCAAAGAGTCTCTAGCAGGTCACTGTCTAAAACGATCTACCAAATGTGGAGATGGTAATCCATCGTCCCTACAAATACAGATGACTCAGAAGACAGGGGCTGATAGGAAAGAGCCATGGCACGTTCGTGGTGCTACCGCGGGTGCCCAGTGAGGATGCCACCAGGCAGTACCCAGAGCGCCTGACAACAATCTCAGGACGACGGGGCTGCCTAGTGGCCACTGTGTGCTAAGGATGCCCCCTCCACGTCCCCCAGCAACGCCCGTCCTGAGTCCCGAGACGGAGTACGTGTCCTCACACGGCAAACCTGCTCACCCTGGTTGCCAGGAGGCCTCGACAGTGTGGACGCGGGGCACCCAGTGCACGCTCACGCCGGCTCTCCCGGGCCAGGGACCCTCCTGCTGGGTGTCTTTGCTGCCTCAGCAGAAGGACAGTGGGGCCTCCCGCTGTGGGGTGACCACAGCGAGAAGGAAGCCCGTGTCCCGACACAGGGTCCTCCAGGTGCACCATCCACGGGAAGGGGCAGATGCAGTAAAGCAGATCTGCCGCGTCGCTGTGACCCATGAAGCTGGAAATCCCATAAATCCAAGCTCCCCGCGTTGAGTCACTCAAAACTGGCCCAGGGGTGCGATCTCCCTCTTGCTGTGTAGAGTGGGATCACATCCAGAGAGGAAGCACAGCTCTCGGGGGACAAATTCTATTTGCCCTAAACAGAGGCGGGGCCGCATCCTGGCCACACTGAAGGTGTGAAATGTCCTTCCTTGGGGTGTCAGCAAACCGCTGAGCTCACCAGGCTTAAGACCTGCAGCTACAGGTCACGGCAGCCTCCTTGGGTCAGCGGGGAATCAGCACAGAAATAAGATATTACAGCATTAGTTCGGCAAATCAGCAGGAGGTTTTGCTAACCCCACACTGCCCTGAAAACTTCACAGTTGTGACTTCAACAAATACCGTATGCTAACACATATATATGGAATTTAAGAAAAAAAAAAGTCATGAAGAACCTAGGGGTAAGATGGGAATAAAGACACAGACCTACTAGAGCATGGACTTGAGGATATGGGGAGGGGGAAGGGTAAGCTGGGACGAAATGAGAGAGTGGCATGGACATATATACACTACCAAACGTAAAATAGATAGCTAGTGGGAAGCAGCCGCATAGCACAGGGAGATCAGCTCGGTGCTTTGTGACCACCTAGAGGGGTGGGACAGGGAGGGTGGGAGGGAGGGAGACGCAAGAGGGAAGAGATATGGGAACATATGTATATGTATAACTGATTCACTTTGTTCTACAGCAGAAACTAGCACACCATTGTAAAGCAATTGTACTCCAATAAAGATGTTAAAAAAAAAAAGCTGTCGGCTTGTTCTTTATAGGTGAGGTGTGGGAAGACCCTGTGGCCAGGAGAGATCAGATGGAGAATCTCACAGGCCAAGGGGACGGATGAATTCCAGGGGAGGGGACTGCACAGTCCTGTGTCAACAACCCCAGTCACGGGGGGACTTCTCTAGGTTCACTGCGGGCAATCTGCTCCACTGCAGGAGACGGTCAGCACGTGCCTGAACCCTCAGAGGGGAGCCTGAAGCTGGTATGGGCCTGTCTGTCTCAGGGCCTGTCCCCATGGAGAACTGCCCTTCAGTGACAGATTCCAGATGCTGACAGCAGGCAGGGACGAGGACCCTGTCTTCTGCTGGACCGCCTGTGTGAGGACATGAGTCTGAAACAGCCGGCGGCCACAAGGTGGAGCCTGGGAAGAACACACCCAGGCCAGGAGCCTGGATGGAGAGTGTCTCTGAACTCTGAATCACGGATTTCTAAATTTTCAGTTTGTGAGCCCCGTAAGTTCCCATTTTTTGCTCAAGCCAGATGCATCGGATTTTGTATCACTAGTGGATTCTAATACTTAGCTGATTTGGGGGGGTTTATGCAAAGCCAAACAGATGCACAGACTCCTGGAAATTTATAGACCAAACAGAATGGTCTTCGTGACATTCATAGTCATACCCGAGGAGCAAAGAAAATCCTGAAAAGCGGAAGCCAGTCATCTCATGAAAAGGGGCCCTAAAGAACACAGAGGCAAGACCAGGCAGGGGCTGTGTAGACTGCGAGTTACCGCTTTCTTCCTGTCCAAACAAGAGGGCATTTAATCTGCACCTGGCTGTTGACATTTTAAAAATCTTGCTCTAAAGGCTGTATCAATGGCTCATGTGCATTTACTAGAAACTAGATCCAATTGATGCATATAATTTTACATAAAGACTTCGTTTCTGTGTTAGTTATTAATAATCTGTGACCCTCCAGACAGGGCTAGCCTTAGTCACCTGGGCAGTACCCACCTAAGGCCCATCTGTACACATGCTGGAGACTTCACACAGGGGCACAGCCTCTGAGTCGTGGGTCTGTGAAACACACCCACGACGTTGAAGGGAAAACTAGAGCACAGACGGTCTTTGAAAACTGCTGCTTCAGGTTCAAGAACGGCAGGAGGCACTTGAGTTTAAGGAGACAATTTAAAATAAACAGAAAGAGAGAGAGAAATCTCATTTTATGCAGTAGATAGCAAAACTGTAGGGAGAGTTACTTCAAAAGATGACACTGGTATAGAATATTAATGAGTTATTAAGTATTTAAATTAACTCAAGGATGGTAGATCCATAGTGAGTGATAAGGTTATCATAGAGGAGGATGATTCTTGGCCTTGGAGATCGTTTACTATCTGTTGAGATTACCGCCCCCGCCCCCCACATCCTCCCCACAGTTTTGTGCTGGTGTCGGTTCATTTCTTGGTGAACTCTGGGCCAGATGGATGGATGCTCTTGGGGACGATTTACTTGGGAGGTTGCCGAGGCCCCATCCCTGATCCTCGTAGCAAGCCTTATGTATTCTGCTAGGAGCTAAATATTTCCATGCACCAACTGCACCTGGCCTACTTGCTCTGATACACAGGGCCCAATCCTGAAGTTTATTCTGTGGGTGTAGTCACTGCAGAGGGCAGAAACAAGATGCCGTTTCCCTTGCATTAAAAACGAACTCCTCTCGTCTGCAGTTATGCTATTTCTGTATCTCACTCCTCAGCATCATTTATCTAGGGCACAGGGGCTGACTGTCCTGCAAGACTGTAAGCTACTGAGCGTAAGCCCACCTGTCTGTTAGGGCTGTACCCCTAGACCCCAGGTGGTGCAAATCAAGTGCCCCATCAATAAGTATTTATGGAGGGGATGGACCATCGTCCTCAGGCAGAGCAAAGAGATGCCATCTCTTACGGTTATATAGCGGGACTCACCCAATTTTCTTTGTCCATTTCAAAATAACCCTCTTGCAACTAAAACTTTAGCCATAACTTCAGAAAATTAATCTCTGTAAAGACCCTATATCTTAAAATCTCTTATATTTTCCAAGGCAGGGGCCGTCTCAGTATTTTCTTGATACCGCCCTGCATGACAGAAAGTGGATCCACGTTTCTTTCCACTCTGTTTTCAAACCGCCACAAACAAGGGGTTTTAAGAGCCACAAGGATGGCCCCGAAGCTATTGGAGTCACACCCACAGTAAGAACACTGACCCTTTCTTCCCTGGATTCTAGCTGCTGACCTTCTTAACCCTGTCTCCTCAGCTTCTCTGAAGCTCTGCTGCTGTGAACTTCCTCGGAACATAAGTTCTCATTGATAACATGGGAAGAGAGAATCAATAAATTGGCAAATGTTTATTGGATACATTTTGCAGACCCCGCCCTCTCCTCCTTGACGTGGGTCATGTATTTCTGCAGCCACTTTTTAACAATTCAAACAGCAAATGTTTGGGATTAGCCGTCTTCACATCATCTCAAATATAAACTGCTTTTTAAAATGCGTCTCTGGGGCTTCCCTGGTGGCGCAGTGGTTGGGAGTCCGCCTGCCGATGCAGGGGACGCGGGTTCGTGCCCCGGTCCAGGAAGATCCCACATGCCGCGGAGCGGCTGGGCCCGTGAGCCATGGCTGCTGAGCCTGCGCGTCCGGAGCCTGTGCTCCGCAACGGGAGAGGCCATAACAATGAGGGGCCCACGTACCGTAAAAAAAAAAAAAAAAAAAAAAAAACAAAAATGCGTCTCTGTCCGTGGCTCTTAAATGTGGTAGAAATCTGTCACAATTTTACGTTTTTAAGACAACACAATTACATTTCTCCTCCCTAATCTGAGCAAGTCAAAACTTTGCTTACACTTTATATCACAAAATAGCTGTGTATGATGCTGTCAGAAGTTTTCCTCTCATCCTTCATTAAACACAAAATGTCCTATATTTATATAAAAATCACCATCTCTGGGTTGACGCTATGCAACATTCTTCCACAGCTGTCTTTTCTCATGTTGTAAAAGCACAAAACATACTGACTCAGATGGCTCTGAGAATAAAATCACATCACAGTTTGGAAATGTACCCACAGGGAAACAGATGAACTGTTGTCAGCATGGGAACTCATCACATCATTGGAAACCCATTTGGACTGCTACCTACGTAGACTGTTAGCGTGATGTGTGACTATCACGAAGTTCCTATTATTATCACAGGCAGTGTGACTGCGAAACAGTCCTCAGTATCTGTGAAGCTGGAAAAACATCCAGGACTGCTTTGCCCGTGGGCTATCGGGGTTAACCAGGAAACCATGAAGATGCTCACTTACCTGAAATTTCAGGACAGATCAGTGTCAGTAACCTAGTAATCCAACGCAACAATGACGAGGAACCCAGATTCTGGGAGACACCTTTGCTCAGCTGCGCACTTCACCTGTAACGCGCTCCTTTGCTGCCCCCCAGGCTGGGCGGCCCCAGACCTGCAGCCCTTAGCTATCTCAGCCCCTCGCAGGACAGGGCACGTAGCACCGCAGCCTCTCCTTAAAGCAGAATCTGTGTGGTCTTTGCTTTCATTACAGTCACTCCTGTGCCCGTCCTCACCTGGAGTGGTTTCTCAATTTCAGGAACTTGGTCCTACTTACTGTCTCATTGCCCACAACATACGTGCTGAAAGTTTCAAAAACAACTAACAGTGTCTTAAAGTCCAGGTTTCATTATTATTATTTAGGTGTGGCCAGGCCAGTGGATCAGGAGACAACGACCACTGAGAAGACGGTTTGTTACCCACAGTTCCCAAGAGGGAAGGAAGCCCCTGGCTCCCTGTGTGGGGAGGACCACGGCGGGAGGCCGACCAGTCAGGAGGTGGGAGGAGGGCGGGGGTGAGCCTTTACAGTAGTTTCCACGGGAAGGAACAGGCACAGCTGGGTGAGCAAAGCTCAGCACAGGCTAGTCTGAACCCCTCCCGGGGCTGTCCCCAGCCGTCGGGTACCTGGCCCTGGGGTGATCAGGGCAGGGGACGATGGCCTGGAGTGGGAGAGCGCCACAGAGCGAATGGTTAGGGTGTGGGCTCTGGGTGGTTGGTCTGTATACGGAAGGTGCCCTCCCGAGCAAGGGATTTGGAATCTGCCTGAGCTAGCCCGTTGGGACAGCGCGGTCACTCCAGGGTCAGCAGCCCCGTAATACAGACAGGGTTAACACAGGCGGGGAGACACACTTCCAGCCCTCTAGCGGCTCTGCTGAACCCTCCCCACCATGGGATAAAGGGAAGAGCTCAGGAGTGGGTGTCCGAAGCTTCAGGTCTGGCCCAGGCTCTGCCACTCACTCACCCTGTGATCTTGGGCAAAAGGCATTTCAGCTTCTCAGGCCCCCCGTCTCTTCATCTAGAAAATGAAGTGTATGGGCTGTGAGATTTCTAAGACCTCTTCCAGCTTCCAAATGTTATGAGCCCCTCCTCGTAACCTGCAACATAGAGAATCTGCACTCCTGTACTTGTCAAGGAACCCAAACTAAATCCTAACGAAATTTATGGATTTCCTCCCCAAAGCTACGGAGAACTGTCTGGGGGTGTGACATCAGATGGCTTCAAATGTCCCTGGATGATGCAGCTCTCCAGAGAGCTGTTTACCTGAACCACATACAGCTGACTTTGGATAGAAGTGCTTTTCTGCTCTGTACTTTGGGCTGACCCCCTCCGCTTACAATTCACAGCATTACAAAAGGCATTACTGAGAAACATGCTGCACTTCACAGAGGCTACCCTTAGGCACACCATTCACTGCATTTACGCGGTGCCCTCTTTAGGAGGACCCGTGGGAGATGCTCCTCTCTGGGCTCAGGGACAGAAAGAGATGTGTCCACCCGAACAACTGGGTCTGGGCTGTTGTCTGCGATGTGAGCTCACACTGTGTCCACCCCTGGGAAGCCAGCCAGCTCAGAGCTGGCCTCCAGCCTGCTGTGCCTTGCTTCCTTTGCCTCCATATCTGCATTTACTCACTTTTTAATCTCTTATTGAATGTATTTGCTAACTTTATCGATGTCTTTGGGAATAAGAAGGGGTTTCAGTACGGAAATACTCCCAGAGATGTGAGGTTCATTTACATCAGAGCAAAGGGCCACATGGGGAATGAGGGTAAGGACGTCGCAGACGTAAGGGCTGGGTTGGGTGAGGGGCTGGGATCCAGAGGGTGCAGCTTTTACGAGTAGATCTGTTCATGCTTCTGAAAGTGGGCATGTGCCCGGTTCCTTAATGCCTCAGTTTTCTTAACCCCCAAACTGGAAGGAAACGTCTTTCACTTCCCTTTATAAAATCATTAGAAATATTATTTCAGGAGTGATTTTAAAGTGAAACATAAGTTTAGTTCAATATTATATTTTCATGCGTACAGATCTACACATAAAGAATATTTATTAACCACAAGTTTGCCATATATGCATATGCACACCTGGAGATAGTTACTAAAACAAGAGAATCAGAACATTTCTTGCCCAACTTAAAAAAAGTTATATGCACGTTGTTGGAAAGTCACAGATTTTCTTCAAAAAAGTGTTATGACTCACAAATCCTATACCCCTGCGTATGTCTGTGATTTTTAAAACCCTGCATTTCATACCTATCGTTTTTAAAGACAGTTATATGAGATAAAATTCAAAGTAATTTCTCTAACAAATCCAGAGAACAGACTGCAGGAGTTATTCTGCATGACCTGGTTTGGACTGTAATCTGAGGCATACTTATTACATATGACTATTATGTGTTTGAGTTATTTCACTTAAAAACGGGCCAACTCGGCAGGGTGGGGCAGGAGGAATGGGGAGTTATAATTTCATGGGCACAGAGCTTCAGTTCGGGAAGACGAAAACGTTCTGGAGACGGACAGTGGCAACGGCTGCACGACAATGTGAATGTATTTAATGCCACTGAAAGTGGCTAAAATGGTAAATTTTATGTTATGTATATTTTACTACAATAAAAAGGTTCTAAAAAAGGCAAAAAAAATGTTTTTAAGGGCAAACTTCTAAATCTGATTCTCTTCACCTTTTAGTAACTTTACCTTTTAGTAACAGCTTCAATAAACATCAACTTTGTCACATTTTCTCCCCTTCGCTTCTAAAATTGCAGGAAAATGACTGAGTGGCCCCGGTTCCCCTCGACTGTGAAAGCACACGAGAGCATAAGATTAAATCCATTCGGGCTGTAACACAACCTCAAAAAGAGGGCGACCGCCTTCACGCCAGCTGCCGACCTGCTCTTTGCCTCCATCTGTGACCTATGACCCTTTCACATTTAAGGACACACAGAATTTCACTCTGTCCCAGAAAACAACTTTCGAACTTGCCCTTCACCTGCCAATATCTGTCACATTATCAGTTTCCCAGCAGAAAATAAAAACCGTCAAAACTTCCCCGGACCCCAGTTCTAGTGCGAGGGCTCGCCCTACCTTTCTGAGAAACAGTTTCTGCAGCTTCTTGCGCGGCAGCCCAATCATCCTCCGTCCCCTCCGTCCGCAGGCCCAGGGGCTGCTGGGCTGGTCTGAGCCATCGCGCGTCCCGCATCCCGCATCGCCGCCTCCTCCCATCCAGCATCCCGGCCGCCGCCCAGGACCACGCCCCCCGCCTTCCCCGCCCCTCCCCTCCCCCAGCAGAGGACGTCCGCGGGGCTGACACGGCTCTGGCGGCGGGACGCACGTGCTCTGGCCGCAGCCCAGACGGCCTGCGCGCCCACCGGGGGGGGGGGGAAGGAGCGGAGAACCAGCCCCCAGGCTGCCCGCGTCCGTCTCCTCGCAGAGTTAACGCGCAGTGCTCGCAGCCTCAACAGGTGTACCCGGCCTCCGGCCGAATCGCCGAAGCCGGAGTCCACGTGGACCGAGTCAAGTGTTCAAAACTGGGAAATTTTCAGAGACGCCACGAGAGGCGGGCTGTGAGCCCCTCGCCGCAGCACACCTGCCACCTGCCGGCGCGCGAAAGGCACCCCCAGGCACTGAGAGAAGGAGACAGATAGAGGAGGGGGCAAAATAAAAAACGGTGGCTTATTTTTTCAGGTGGCACCGGGTCAACTAATGCGCACTGATTGTGCAAGGTTTGCGTTATCCGGTGTTATTAGTCCTTTAAGTAATCCTTCCACATGGACGCCTAGACAAACACACATGCACACACACACCTGCACACGCACGCACACAACACTCACACATGCACACGTGCACACACGTGCACAGGTGCACGCTCTCCCATGCACATGCACTTTTTCTCTCCATCTACTGCAGGCCAACTTGGAGTATGTCCCATGTGGGTAACAAAAAAGTCTGCTTTGCCTTCCCTGTGAAAACTGAATCCCTATGTTTCCTCCAGAACGATCAGCCCTGTATGGCTGTGCGTCAAGCTGTGTCTTGGTACAGCCAGAAGCATGCAAGGTGCAGCATCAAAGCAACCTCTGAGAGGAGAGCAGCAGCTCAGAGGTGGACCTTTGCTGGTTAAGAGTTTCCTTTTTTAAGCTTCTTTTTAATACATAAACAGGCTCCTCCTCTGAAGACCTAAACATGAAATATGAAAAAACTACCAACTAACAATCAGCTTTTTAGGTGACGGATAATACAAGTCATGGTTAAGGGTGTGGGTGTAAAAATATATTGGTATAAAATGATAGGGCCTGAAAAGAAGGAATTGAAGATAAAGAGGATATTCAAGACTGAAATGGACAGAAATGGCCCAGATTTGGGGCAGTGCACAGCCCTGCCCATCTCGTCCTTTAATATGTTAAACACATCTTTCCAATCAAATGAAAATGGCTGAAGTACGGTTGTTGTTTCTCAAGTGGTTGCTATTCCAGGAAATTTGTTCTTCCAAAACAGCTTATCATTCATTCCATTGCTTCTGGAGCACATATTCTATATGTTCTTTTTCCTGAATAGGAGAATTGATTAACACGCATTTATCCAAGTAAACGTTGTATCTGTCTGTCTGAACAACCCCGACCTAAAATGATCAGACTCTTTGTAACACTATCCTAACCGCAGTTCAATTCAAACTTCCACAGGAATTAAAAGGTCATTACCTCGGGCTTAGTCCTTTGGAAAATGCATTAGCAAAAAGATGGGGTCTTGGGTCTCTGGCTAAGCCACGGTCATGTCAGATCTAGTGGCTTTGCGATAGAAACCCTTCACTGCCGATGGAATTTAACGGCAGGTATGTGTAAGTATGTGAACTGAATGTTGCCATGGTGACTATAGCAAGAAATTGCCTTTTATTTTATGCCATAGAAAATTGTCATGACAATCTTGGCTTACTCATCTTCCAAATACATTTTTAAAAGAAATTATTTTGAAAAACAGCTACCACTGTTTTCTGGTCCCTGCTTGAAAGGAACCGCTATCAGACTGGGCATCTGTCCTCCAGCAGCCGAATCAAAAATGCTGTGGCACAATCAAGCCCAGGAAATAAACCACCATCCCCACTCTAAAAAGCACCCATCTTGTGCTTCCATGACACCATAATGTCACCTTTGAAGCATCAGGCCGTGGCTTCCTTTACAAAACCTAGAATTCCACTTCTCTGGGCCCCCAAGGGATCAGACAGACATCTCAGAGCTGTAGTGTCCAAAGCCACCCCACGGGTTCACTGCGTCTTTCCTCTTCCCAGGCCCGGGATGCAGGCGGGTTGGTTAGGATGGGACCACGTGGCTGAGTCCTCACAGCTGGGATCAGGAGTGCAAGTGACGTTAAAAGGGCATGGGCTTCCCTGGTGGCACAGTGGTTGGGAATCTGCCTGCTAATGCAGGGGACGCGGGTTTGTGCCCCGGTCCAGGAAGATTCCACATGCCGTGGAGCGGCTGGGCCCGTGAGCCATGGCCGCTGAGCCTGCGCGTCTGGAGCCTGTGCTCCGCAACGGGAGAGGCCACAACAGTGAGAGGCCCCCGTACCGCGATGAAGAGTGGCCCCTGCTTGCCACAACTGGAGAAAGCCCTCGCACAGAGATGAAGACCCAACACAGACAAAAATAAATAAATAGCCAAGCATTTGAAGCCCCTTAAAAAATAAAATAAAAAATAAATGTACACGTGGTGTAGCTTGCAAGTACGAACAGCACGATGAATCAATTCATTTCATTTAGAGGCGCCGAAGGATTCATGCAGCTTTGCTCAATGCATGGATAACAAAAATGCAACCACTGGGATGTGGCTGGGCGGCCTGTGATTTACTATTGTTGTTTTTATTTTAAACAAGGAGTCTCATACTAAGAAAAAAAAAAAAAAATTGGGTACCCGCTGACTTAGAGGTCCTGGAGCAAAGAGTAGGATCGTAGGAGGAGCCCGATTTCTTGCCTCAGAGTTTCTGACTTCCAGGCTTAGCTGAACCCTGCTTGATGTCGTTTGGTTAGCATGGAAAAAGTGGAGGCTAAGAGTAATTTCAAATTCTTTTTGAGTCATCAAAGGGTTATATGAAGAGAATGTAAAAATGTTATTTACTTCCACAAAAGAAATCACAGGAGAAAACCGTCTTTGATTTTGGCAAATGTCTACAACTTAGCACCATCGCTGGGCTAAGACCCTAGAGCCAGAGAGCTCAGGTTCAAGTCTCAGCTCCACCCTCGGCTGTGCGACCCTGAGCAGTAACTGCCTCAGTGTTCCCACCTGTAAAACGGGGACAGTAACGATCACGGTGACTACTTCATACGGATATGAGCATTAAAGAGTTAATGTCTGTAAGGTGCTTAGAGCAGTGCCTGGGACATAAAAGTATGATACGAGGGTTTGTTAAACAAATTAAAGGAAAACAAAAAATAAAGAAATAATAAAAACCAAAGAAATCAACAAAGCAAGAGATACAAATGTCCTTTTATCTTGAGAAAGAGCAAAATATCAAGTAGTCCTTTAAAGATTTTTCCTCAAATTTATGACCTCATGATTCGTTTTTTGTCCACACGTCCACCATCCAATACTGATTATATCACACATAACGCTTTTCAAGAACTCCTCTAAGGTCATTTATTTTAGGATTCTTACTGTTTAGCTAGAAAGAGTGGAAAGCACGCAGAGTTCTAAATGGAAGGGACATGTGTGGAGTCTGCGGACACCAGGGCTGCTGTCAGTGTCTTAATACCGAGCATGTGGTCACACCCGCACTTTGGGGATCACTGCTCAGGGGCTGGTGACCCCCAGTGGGGGAGGGGTATAGATGGCCCTCCTGGCGCACGGGAGCTGAGAGCACATTGGGGTTTAGGTACACTTCAGGGGTGGGTGGAAGAAAGGGAGCCAAAGGAGGGGGCCCACAAGGAAGAACCACAAGGCAAGGGGAAGCCAGGGGCCTGACCCACCACCGCTAAAGGGAGCGGGCGTTCCGGAGAGGGAGTGTGGTCCACGCTACCGCCGCTGCTGGAAGATCAAGCTGGAAACGTACCAGGAGGCCATGCAGGGGATCTAGCAACATGGAGCACGTTTCCCTTCTCATAAGAGCGGCTGTGGTGAGATCGAAGCCACCAGAGTAGGTCACAGGCAGACAGAGAGGGCTGGGGGTGGGAAGGGGCGAAGCTGACACGAGGGGACGTCCTGACGGGAAGGCTGGTCAGCCCACTGCCAGCAGGTGTGCAGGACCGGGGGTGGCGGGATGCTGGCCTTTTACCACCCGCTCGAGTCAGGGCCATGAGCCTTCCCAAGCACCGGAGCTGGAGGGTCAATACTCTCAAAAGTGCCGTGGAAACCCTTGATGACGAATGAGCAACTTCTAATAACGTGAGCGGAACGTTTGTGAAAAGAATCTGGAGACCACAAGCAACAAATGTATCTATATTTTTGTGAACGTATCATTTGTATACTACACATTTATATATTTATAGAGAGAGTATATCTGTATGTGTTTATGTATATGTATAAATATATATATGGAAGAAAAACTAAGTACTTAGAAGATCTGACAGTTTGTCTCCTGTTCAGCTCCATCCTTTCACAGCCACCCAGCCAGGTGACCTGGCCTCTAACCAAAGTCATATTTACCAAGTAGCCGAGTGGGGCAAGGGTAGGACTCCGCCCCAGGTCTGTGAGCTTCTGGTCTGGTCCTCTTCTAACCCTACAACGTGACCACACTACTGGCCAAAACCAGTGCTGTAACGAACGGTATAAAGAGCGGTCGCTGTGTGCTGAGGAAGGGAAGCATCCCCAAGTAAAATCATATGAGAAGCATCACAGGACTAGGGCGACATTACGCCTTCGAGAAAGGAGTATGGAGAGCTCTTTCTGTTGAACCAGTCACGGGTGTTGACATCGTAAGGCCAGGGGCATCTCTAGCGCAATAAGTTGTGTTTCCCAGGCTATGCTCCACAGAAAACCAAGGGCTGGGGAAAGCTCCCAGGCGTTGCCGGGGCCACTGCTGGCTGCTATTCCGCAGGTGCGTCAGGGACGGCTGGCCGGCCAAGCAGCTCCCCACTCTGACATTTTTTTTTTTTTTTAATAAATTTATTTATTTATTTTTGTCTGCGTTGGGTCTTTGTTTCTGTGCGCAGGCTTTCTCTAGTTGTGGTGTGCGGGGCTACTCTTCACTGCAGTGCACGGGCTTCTCATGGTGGTGGCTTCTCTTGTTGCGGAACACAGCCTCTAGGCACATGGGCTTCAGTAGTTGTGGCTCACGGGCTCTAGAGCACTGGCGCAGTAGTTGTGGTGCATGGGCTTCATTGCTCCACGGCATGTGGGATCTTCCCGGACCAGGGCTCGAACCCATGTCCCCTGAACTGGCAGGCGAATTCTCAACCACTGAGCCACCAGGGAAGCCCCTCCACTCTGACATTTTTAATCCCCCCTGGAGTCACTGCATCTGTAGCTGATCGACAGGCGGGTGCACACTAGTATAGAGCCTCATACAAGGCCAACTTGTAATAAAACAATAGTAGCTTTGTTTAACTTTTAGGAGATTATAAAAGATAGCTCTGATTTCCCATGGCTCTTTTCTCCCCCATGAGACCATGATTTAGAAAATGCTACCCTAAACTGCAGTACCAGGTGTAAGATGGCGAGCTGGCATTTAGAAGAGAGAACTGAAAAGCTTCCTGCTTGTTTGAAAGACACAAGACTAAGCATCACCTTTCGGCTGTACTGACCTCCAGTACCTCGTCTGTACGAGCAGTAACAACAGTAAGGAAACAGTGACCCCGTGAAGCTGCCTGACCGATGGTAGGTACACAGCTCTGATGAGTGGAGGGAGTGAGTAGGAAGTGAGGTGCTGGCCTTCACGAGGGCACAGTCCTAATGCCGTTAGAAATAAACAGAGCACTTCCTCCTTCTCTGATTCGCCACAGGGCAATGTCATTACAGCCCTGATTATGACTGAGACATTTACAAGGTGAACTACAAATGTCAAGCAGAAATCTCAAACCCTTTGGGTTGCTTGGGTGTATAACTGACAATGACTTGTCAATTAATGAACTGACTACTTCTTTTCATGCCATTTGTCACTAAATGCCACTAAACTTCCCCTTCAGTTGGTGAAATTATGTAAGCTATTAGTTAGCCATCTGTTACTAAACCCCAGACATCTGTAATATAATCATCACCCAATGATTATGGTTATTTTAATATTTTTAGGATGACTTGAGTCTTGGTTAATTATTTCTTAAGATATGATTATTGCATTAGTAGTTTAGATTTCTTTGGAAATTAAAGAAAAGCATGAGGAAGAAAAAAGGATCACCTGGGATCCTAGAACATAATGAACAGGCTTAGGAATTCTGGGATTTTTTTGCCTGTAAATCTTGTCAGTTTTGGTTGGGGGATGGGAATTAAGTTGTAGCTGAATACGTTAAAATTTGGGGTGAGTTTCTCCCTAAAATTAATGTTTAGTTTTTTCCCCAGATATCCCCAAAGGAAATTTAAAAGTATGACCTCGATCAAAGGATATTCCTAGCTCCACATGTGCCTCGGAATACTTAGCTAGTTTCCACTGAAGGGCTACAGGCAGACTGGGAGAGATCGTCCAACAACTACAGAAATATAGGAATGAGACTGTATTTGTCTCTTTCGTACTGTTCAAGGAGGGAATGAAAAAAAGCGCAGAGGTTGCATTGTGCTTCTTTTTAGTTGTAGGCATCTCCTCTGCTACCACCACTGCTCTGGAACCGTCCCTTGGTGCCCCACCTGCCCCGTGGAGATGTCTGCACCCATCCTTGTGACACTGCAGTCCTGATGTACCTTCATTTACCTGCCCCAGGTCTGCGATGGGGCGGGGGGGGGGGCAATGTAACCCCTGCCCTGCACAGACGTCCACACACCCACTGTGGCCTGAACGCGGGAAGAGCCTTAACCCGGAGCTGAGTTAGTGGAGGTGGAGGCAGCTCAGCTCCATGGTAGAACTTCTGTCCCTGGAAACAGACTGAAAACCCAGATTCCTGCCTTTGATTCCCTCTGCTTCACACATCTGTTAATGTCACCCATCACCGTCACCTCATCAACATGCAGAGTGCACCTGTGAGCATCAATTCATACGCTTCAGGACTCAAGGCAGAGGCAAGAAAAGATCTGATGACAAAGACGCAGTAAAACAGAAAAATCACCCTTATTCCAGGGCTCCACATCCTCAGAGGATCAATTTGGTCCTGGATGAGCAGCTTAAGGCATGGTCATTACAAGGCAAAACAGAAAAGAGAAGCCAGCTCATGCTCCCCTTTCAAACTGCGAAACTGAAAGCTACTTTGTGACGCAGCTGGGGACTGTCTGTCATACAGGAGTGTCTCAGCCGGGCCTCCACTCGCCAGGAATTCCGGAAAAGAGGCGAGGCCGGGTTAATATTCCACCAATATTTATTGAGTGGCCACCATGTTCCACGCACACCAGCAGAGTTTTAACTAAGTTTCTTTTCAAAGGGTTAAGTTTGAGTCACCACCTTATTTAGTTGCATACTGAGGTATCTGGCAAAAGAATGGATTGTTTCAGAAATTATTAGGAATTAAAACAACATCAGGGCTTCTCTGGTGGCACAGTGGTTAAGAATCCACCTGCCAATGAAGGGGACATGAGTTTGATCCCTGGCCCGGGAAGATCCCACGTGCCGCAGAGCAACTAAGCCCGTGCACCACAACTACTGAGCCTGGGCTCTAGAGCCCGCGAGCCACAACTACTGAAGCCCGCGTGCCTAGAGCCCGTGCTCCGCAACAAGAGAAGCCACCGCAATGAGAAGCCCGCGCACCGCAACAAAGAGTAGCCCGTGCGCAGCAACGAAGACCCAACGCAGCCAAAAATAAAAAACAAATAAATAAATAAATTTATTAAAAAAAAAAAAAAAAACACCAAACAAGCACAACACACACACACACCCTGATGTCAGGCAGGCGGTGGACAGGTGCGTGTGGGGCACAGGGCCTGACCTTACAACCGGGCACAGCCTTGGCCTTGCTTTTCATCTTCGTGCAAGACTGTATGTCTGCCCTCGTCTCCCCTGGTAAAGCTGCAGTCTGGCCTCAAGTCCTGCACAGTAATGACCAGGAGTGGCCTCATTCCTCTGCTCCAAACAGCAGGAAACTGAGGGAACAATTGCTTTTTCTTTCTTATAAAGTTCCGCCCAATCAATAGCTCACTGAACAATCCACTCTCTAAAAAGGGCATGTGTGTTCATTCCAAAGCAGTAAAAAAAAAAAAAAAAAAAAGAGGAAAAAGAGGGAAAAGACCAAAACCACCCTTACAGGGGCAGAAGCTGCTCTAAAGAAGCCACCCTTCTGTCCTGTGCAGGGTGAGTGCTTGGGCAAAGAAACGTCATCCCCTTGGAATTTTAACCTCCTCTGTCTCCTTTTTAAATTTCTTCTTATAAAATCAAATAAAGAGTGAAACCATAATAGAAAAAGAGGAAATTCAATTCGCTGTTAAACAGGAGGCCAGCGTCGGGGGGGGGGGTGGGGGTGGGGGCGGGGGGGCGGTTATCACGTGAAAGATGCAAATGACTAAT
This sequence comes from Delphinapterus leucas, assembly GCF_059928025.1. Classification (NCBI taxonomy): domain Eukaryota; kingdom Metazoa; phylum Chordata; class Mammalia; order Artiodactyla; family Monodontidae; genus Delphinapterus; species Delphinapterus leucas. The sequence goes on from NC_143140.1 coordinate 94,011,714, forward strand.
CGCTGTGTCAGCCAATCAGCATCTTCCACGACATTCCTGGTAAAATATCATTGTATTTCCTATCAAAGTTGTAAGGAGCACCTGCTCACACCCCAGCAGCTAAATCTGTGTTAGGATTTTAAACAGGAGCCCCTCTAATACTCTCAGTTGGTGTAACGATCTGTTTAACACAGAGTTTTGCAAAGTCTTATTAAAAATACATATGGAAAGAGAGGGGGAGAGAGAGAGGGAAAGGAAAACTCCTGTGATCCACGGCTGTCCTAGGACCTTTTCCACACTTTCAGGTGCTCCCAGGCCTGATTCGTGGGTTTTATCCTCAGTATAAGAAGGGACCCCTACTCATCACATTCAAGGTGGATCTGAAAACACGGCCAAGCATTTTCACCCACTGGAGGGCTAAGGGTCCTAGAGGGGAGGAAGCCACCCCCAGCAGCTGCTCCCGGGCTCCCAGAAGCCTCGACTAGGATGTGATCCAGGCCTGATGGAAACAACCACCCTCCTTGAAAAGCTTTGCAGTCCCCACCGTGGCTCTTACAGGTCACACCTTGTAGGCCTGGCCATCGATTGCACAGGAAATGATGCCCAAGGGCCCCGCATCTCTATCCCACCCCAGTACCCAGTCCATCCCCCACCAGACTCCTTTTATTTGCCTACGTTCATTTCTACGACCAAGAAAAGAGCAACGTGCTCATCCTGAAACGTCACTCCTGTTCGCTGTGGCTGGTCTACACGGGGATCATACGATGAGACTTGATTTTTCCAACAGACACACAGTCCCTCCCACATCTGTGTGCTTCCATATAAAGCCAAATGAAATTTTACTAAGAATCACCAGCTAGAGCTTAATTATTCTTTCCTTGAACAGGTTATAAACTAGACCTAGAAAAGGTTATGAGAAAAGTACAAAAGATCAATTTCGTGCCACAACTCACTTTGCTTCCTGAGTTTACTAAAATTAGGACGCAGTTCAAAATAGTCCTGACATCTGTCTAGTCACTTAGCTGAAATAATTAGAACCACCTTGATTTTATACAGCCATGTAAAAAATCATTAATTTTTAATTCTACTGACACAATTTTTATGTCTAATAAGGAAATCTAATTCATACAAGCTGACAGTAGCGAGGACCTTTTTTTCAACCAAATTCTTTGTGTTGGGCTGTTGATAAAAATACAATCAGACCCAGAGAGGAAAAGCCCAAGTGTGTAAAAAGTAAGACCCTGGCATTCGGTGATAAGCATTGTTTGCACGCATACCGGCAACCAAATGCAAGCTCGGCCACTCACAGCCGCAGCTTCCTTTGCTCCAGGAATACAGGTCCTGGAACTACTGGGGCTCCGCACAGCCCCTGGGGACCCCAGACCCACGGTGAGTTGCTGAGAAGCCATCACTTCTTGGAGCAGCTCCCGACCTGCATGGGTTCCAGGTGGCCCACCACCTTGACAAGGCTGGTGAAACAGGACTATTAGAAAGATGCCAATATGCCGAAAACCAGCAGTATTTCTGTCTAGGAGGAACAGAACGTAGTCTGATGCAATCACGTAAATTAAATAAGGCTGACCTGAACCCTGGCTTCTGTGACCTGTTTGGTAGCTACAGGGAACGGGCCCATCGTACCTGCCGTGCCTGCGGGGAATCTGCAGCCCCGACAATTACAGGTGCCTCGGCTTTGCTAGTACACATAGCATTACTATTGCTGGGATCATGGGAGCTGGAGAAACAAAACACCCAGAAAACCGCCTCATAAAATTCCTTATTTATAATGTGAGTATTCGAACCAGGTAGCTACTTGAAATACTATGAGAAATCTACCTCCATCTAAAACAATTCATTTTAGGCCTAATTCCTGCAAAAGCTTCTGATGGACCCTGAACACGCACGCAGTAGGGTCTGGAAGCTGGCCGGCCGCCAGCCCACCAATCCCCAGGCAGACGGCATGCGACACCCGGCATCCCAGCCCTGCCTTGCTTTGATATCTCACTTGCTGCTTTTAATGCCAGCGTATTGTGAAGGCACATAATAGAGTTTTAAAAGAATGGCTGCACATAAAATCACATATATGATACCCCCAATGGCCCACAGACTCAGAATAAAACTCTCAGTCTTCCTGGGAAAGCAGGATGACTTTCCCAGTTTGACGCACAAGGCAGACCCCTGCCGTACAAAGACGTTATTACACAACTCGCGTTTCTGTGTTTCACGCAGAACATCAAAGAATTTAAATTGTACTGTGTAGGGCTGTGCTCTTCTGAAAGCGCACCACAGCTGGCTCTGCTGGACTTTGGGCAGCGTAAAATAACCAAAGAAAATTGAAAAAGACTTCACGTTTAACATTAAAAAAATATAACTGACATTTGCATGCAGGAAGATAAGCCAACGTGAGCGCTACTTACCTCAGCTGACAAGGCTGCCTTTGTCTCAAGCGAGGTCAGGTCACACTTGCCCTGTGGGAGCAGAAAGTGAAGAAAATTCCTTTAAGTCACAGGGCCTCGTTGACGGTAGCTCCTTAGTGAGGACAGTTACACGGACACTCACCAAGCCTGGCAGTTTTCTGCTTCTAAACATAAATCTCCACATGATTTTCAATAATTTGAGGAGTTTCACTAGCTTTCAGGAAGCCCTTCAGTAAACACCGAAAGAAGGGAACTGGCAAACTTTTGTGCAACTTTTACGATTCAGCCAAAGGAAGTGATGTTCCCATCACCAACCTCAAAACGCAACCAGAAAAAAAAAAAAGTCACTTGTTAATCTCCAAACGCACAGCATTTGACTAAGGAGCTGTGCTTATCACCAGGGGCTGGGCTAACGTCTTAAGGTGACTTCAAGGCCCTCCATCCTACGAAGGTGTTCATTCCAGCTACAGGGGAGAAGAATTCTAATCTGTAAACAGGCTAAGGAACGCCTAATTAAAATTCCAAACATGTTCAGTCATCGGGGTTCAGCCTAGAGACACACACGTCGAGGACACTCTTCCTCTTCCCAAGCCTGTCTTTGGCTGGAATCAAAGTTTGAAATAGGCTGAAGATTTTACTTAGGAACGTGACTTTAGGGTCTGGAGAACAGAAATCACGCCTCTGCCCACTTCTGCACACACGACCTTGTGGATGTGCAATTTTCATTTTCTGCGTTATTCCTCATTTCTCCTCTGTTCTCTGTTCCTGGGCTCAAACCCACTAAAACACAAGATGGAGAAAGGGGCCACATTTAAGTTAATCTCTTTCACCCCTGACTAATAATGGTGGCTCAAGGGTCAGAAGACAGAGGGGCCGAATCCCCCCCATGACTTCGGGACACGCTCCTGCCTAACAGGCGAGAATGGGGGCCCTGGGGGGACTCCACCGAGAGAGAAATCTGCACAGCGGTCACTACCATCCCAAGTTCACCCTGCAAGGGTGACACCGCCTCTGTGTCCCAACACCACTGACAGAGGACAGTTACCTGCAAGGGCTTTAATTTCTTTACATTCCTGGTTCTCCACATTGGATGCACGTTAGAAACAAACTCCCAGATCCAATAACCCAGTGCGTCTGGGGACAGAATCCTGGCCCATCGGTCCCTGTAACACCTCCAGGTGCAGCTCAGTGCAGACAAGGCTGCGAGCCCGGCCCCTGCTCTTCTGTCCTGGCTTTATGTCCCCCAGCTGGACGGTGACCGTTAAATGGCAGGAACACGTTTCCTTCTACGTGATTTGCTGCTTGTTTTTGCAGCTCCTATACCAGCTTGCACCGCACGAGGCACATAGGGCCAACGTCTATGGTCTTTCCACCCACAGCGCTTCTCCCTCTTCAGCAAAAGCTACCTTTTCTTCTGTGGGAAGGAAACCCCACGCGGTCCAGTGAAAGCGACCCCAACACAATCACCCACCCCTGGCGGGGGTGTGAGTCAGGCCCCGTCATGCTTGGGTGCAGTGCTGGCTCAGAGACAGGCATGAAACCCACAGCAGGGGAGGCCCGCCCAGGCTGGAGCCACTGGTGGCCACTATGCAGATGCTCTGAGCCTGGAGTTTGTTACCTAGGAAATGGGCCTGGAATCAAAGATGGAGAGAAAGTCAGCGTCCTACTGACAGTTTCAAAACCTCTGGATTCACACCTGCCAGAAGCCATCTCTTCAATGACAGGAGCTGATAAACTGACAGTTTTGCTTAAGCCAGTTCGATTTGGCTTCTGCAGCATGAAAAAGGGTGGAGCCCTGACGCCACGTAAGTGATGTGTTTACAAATGAATGCCTCATAGCAAGAAATGGGGGTCCCCAGAGCACCACAACACCATGCATCCACCCATTACCTTACCCCACGACCAAGCCCCAAGGACCACCTTCTCATGCGGGGTGCACCCTGACCCCGGCCATCCCAGAACCCAGGGACTGTGCACACGGGCACGCAAGGTTTGGGGTTCTCCCTGAAAAAGACAAGTTGCTAAATTCTGCATATGCCCTCCTTTAGGATCACTAATCCTCGTTCTCATTTTTCTGGGTCCCCACTTGCAGGTAAGGTTTAGAGAACTGAACGGGGGAATCAGGAATGACTTAGAAATGATGATTCTCCAGTCATTCCGCAGCCACACTCTCCCGCCATTGGTTTGTCCTCTCCCTCCCGCTGCCCCCCGGACGTCCCCTCCACTCCACGGTCAGCCAAACTCAAACGTGGGTGCATGGGGGCAGGGGCTCTTTCAACTCCAACGGTGAAGCCCCAGGCCTTACTACTGCAGTCCCCGGTGAGGTGGAGAGCACAGGGTGCCTTTCCAGATCCCACCTCCTTCCCCGGAAGCACACGTGCAGGTGGCAGGTGGGCTGGAAGACAGAGAAGGCAGTGGGACGGCGAGGATGCGCACAATTCCCGACGACACCCCCGGCTCAGGGTTTGCTATCGGCCCAGCGGGAAATCCTGACTCTCAAGCGGTCCATGTTCCTTCCTCTTCCTCCTCTTCCCCAGAGCCCGTCCTGTCACATCCCGGCCACCTCGTTCACGTCAAAATGTGTCTAGCGTGATTTCAATAGCATCACGGCTAGCTCTGCTAGGGAACAAAAGCTAGAGTGCAGTGATGTAAGACCCTTCGTACAAGTGGACTGAACTCCAGGCGTATTCTGTGAAGAGGAAACTTGTCAGCCTTGTTTGTGGGAAACAAACCTGGGCCAGCAACTATTTTTGTGTTTTATTGGTTTGAAATAAAATACCAAACATTTCTAAACAAATGATCAATGACCATTTTGGGAAAAAACGTGGCTTGAATATTTTCGTAAAGCTCTAGAAAGTAGTCGTGTGCTGTGGGACACATGTGAGAGGCATGCGCTGCTGTGTTCACAGTGTTTGGAATTTCTCGTCTGGATGACAAAGCTTTATGTGATCTTTGTGGGTCTTTTAACAGCAGCCTTTAAGTATATAAAGCTGACAGTCCAGTTTTATAATGCGAGAGGGGTCCGGCTCGCTCCCCTGTTTACTAGAAGACTGTGTGCAGTCCTCAAAAGCCGCTTTAGTTAGGCAAGCAGTTGACAGAATGAATATGCTCTTACTTCCTAAATGAGATTAGTACATGGGATGGATTCTTGGAGAGCTCGGTCCTCTCAAGCCAGGACTTGGCTGGCGTATTGCCGATGTCTTTAATTAACAAATGTGCACACAGTTGACGGCTGCCGGCCTTGGAGAAGGCTGGCGCTCACCCTCCTGCCTGGCCCCGCCACCCGGCCCAGCAGCCAGCACTGCTGACCGTTCAGGAGATGCAGCAGCGTGGGGCTGGGGCTCAGGCCCTGGAGCAGCAGACCAGAGGGTGTTTCCGGGCACCAGGCGCTAGGCGAGTCACTTAACCTCTGTGCCTCGGTCTCCTCATTTGCAAAGCTGAGATGAGGCAGTACCTGCCGTCTGGGGGAGCTGGGAGAAACGAGCTGTACGTTTTAGGCGCCCAGCATGCAGGAGCCTCAGTCAGTGTTGGCCACGGGGATGCTGTAGGAAGATGAAGGGGCTCTCCAAGTGGAGTAGTAGACAGGGGCCCCAAGACAGCCCGCCCTTGTCTGCGAGCACTGCCATCCGTTCTGGGATCCCCGAGGAGTCAGCATCCAGGGGCTTGAGTAGATCTAAGGGTCCTTTATTCCACCTGCCGGCTTGTGAAGGTGGAACAGCAAAGCAGAGACAGCAGAGGGCACCAGAGACACTGGTACACAGGACTGAGGCCTGCTTGACCCCAAGACCGCGCTGGATACCACCCAAATCCTACTTGTTATAAACAAGTACGCTACAAATCAACGCAAGGGTCTGTCGTTTTGGAACCCTTTAGAAATTACCAAAACAGTTCACTTAACCTGTTGGATAAACCCTTCCTCTGCCGTACTGAGTCTTAAGTGTCTTTGCATGGCGGTGGCTTCAGTGTCCACATCCACCCCTGCCCCACACACAGCCCTGCAGCGGGGCCTGCCGTTTCGGGCGCGTCTGTGGGTCCGCGTGTCCTATGACCCTGGCTCATCGCGCTGGCTTCTCCCGCCCAGCCGGCGTCGTCCACCACGAGGTGGCAGCACAGGACGCAGCCCGGGAGAACCTCCTGCCTGGGCCCCTGCTGCCGGACAGGCCTCCGTCCTCAGGCCTTACCGAGGCTCCCGGGAATAACGCGCTGCCTTCACACGCGGACCAACTGTAGGGAAGGCAGGGCTTGTTCTCCATCACCTCTCCCTTAAAGACCCTCCTCTCCCCCTTCCCTGGGGACCCAAAGCTCCAGAGATCCGTGGGCCGTGTCTGGGTTTCCACGGGCTCTAAGGGGTTAATAGGTGTGTTACAGTGTCAGCCAAGAAACCTGCCCTCTTCAGCCGTTTGCTGGTTTCTGGGCTGTGACCTGTGTCCTTTCTAGATAAAACAAACCAAGGGGTGTGTCACTAGTTGCGGGGGAGGCCAAGCCCTGACTGGATGGGAATGGGTGCCCCTCCTGGCAGCTGCGGCTCCTTCCCCTCTGCCCCGCGATTAATGGACGGAGAGCTGCTCACAGGACATCTGCCTCCGGTGAGAAGCAGATAAAGGTACCCGAGGACTATGTCACTGTGCACACTTAGAGATGAGGGAAAACAGAACAGAAAGTGGCTCAATGAATAACTGAGCTGTAAAAAGGAAGCAAGGAGAGGTGAACCCACGGGGGCTAAAAGAGGGGGCCCAGGGGGCTGGACCACCCCTGGGGTCTGCAACCTCTGTTTAGGTTTTTTAAAATTTTCTACATTGAGGTGAATTTCACGTAAGATGAAGCAATTAAAATGTATAGTTCAGTGGTTATTTAGTGCATCCACGGTGTTGTGTAACCATTACACTATCCAGTTCCAAAATGGTTTCACTTCAGAAGAAAACCCCATGCGCATCAGGCAGTCCCTCCCCACTCCCCGCCCGCACCCAGGCCCTGGCAACCAGCAGTCTACGCTCTGTCTCTGCGGATGTGCCCTCTGGAAATTTCACACCAGTGGAATCAGACTGTGAAAATAAATAAAGGAACCTCATTTTAAATGGAGCTGGGGAGCCCTGAAGGGGCAACGCTCCCTTGTACACCAGCCCTTCATCACCAGCGGGAAGAAGGAAGATGAGAATCATTTTGACGAGGAAGGACACTTTTCACCCAGGAATTTCATCTCCTGCTTTAAGAAGAGAAGGAAGGTCCGATCCCTCCCTGCCCCAACGATAAGGCGCTAGCTGCTGTTTGCAGCCAATGAGAAATCGCCAAACCTCAAACTCCAGGTTCTTCCCTGGTAAACCTGGGTTCAAAACAACCCTCCCCAATTTCCTCCTAAAACCTAATACAGGCCAATCTTCCCCTCGTCTCTTTGGATTTGGCTACGGTTTACCATAGCCTGCTTGTCCCAAGTTGCAGTTCCTCTGCTCTTCCCAAGTAAACTCATTTTTGCTTAAATAAAATTGTTCTTTGTTCTCTCTAAGGTTGACAAGACAATACGTGGCTTTTTGTGTCTGGCTCCTTTCACTTAGCATCAACTTTTTGAGGCTCGTCCACATTGTAGCGTGTGTCACTACTTCATTCCACTGTCTGTACACCCCGTGGTCTGTTTATCCATTCCTCTGTTGATGGACCCTTGGGCTGTTGCCACCTTTTGGCCTTTGTGAACAATGCTGCTATGACCATGTATGTACATGTATGAACGTGCGTGTATATGAATGAACATGCATGTCCGGGTTTGAGTCCCTGGGTATTCATCTAGGAGTAGAATTTCTTTGCTCCTACAAACAGCATGAGTGGGACAAATTGTATCCAACGGCAGCTGGCGAGTACTTGGAGAAACAGGAAATCTCATAACGTTGCTAGAAGGAGAATAAATGAGTTAACCACTTTGCAGAGGAATTTTTCAATACCAAGTTAATTTGAAAATGCACGTGTCTCGTTGTGCAACAATTTCATTTTTAAGTCTCTAGACCAGGGAGAAAAATTCTAGTGTATGTTCATGAGACATACAAGATTTTCCACTGAGCACCGCTTAGAAGAGCAAAACAATGCAAGTCATCTAACTTGGTTCCTTGGTAGCGGAACAGAAAAATAAGCTGGTATTTTTTATACCATGAAATACTACACAGCACTTACAATGAATGCGACAGAAGCACATGAGCAACATGAATAAACCTCAAAAATACCAAAAGTTTTTTAAACAGTAAGTTTCAAAAGGGATCCATGTAAAAATTTAAAACACACCTATCATTTATAAATACAAACTATTGTGGGCTGAGTCGTGTTCCCTCAAAGAGTCATATTTTGAAGCTCTAGCCCGTAGCGCCTTAGAATGGGACCGTGTGGGGAGATGGGGTCTTTACAGAGGTGATTAAATTAAATAAGGTCATGTGGGTGCCCCTAATCACATATAACGAGACTAGGGCACAGCCACCCACAGAGGGACGCCCACATGGGGACACAGGGTGATGCCAGCCATCTGCAAGGCAAGGAGAGAGGTCTTAGGAAGAAACCAACTCTGCTGACACCTCGATCTTGGACATCCAGCCTCCAGAACTGAAAGGAGACACATTTCTGGTGTTTAACCTGCCCAGTCATGGTATCCGTTACAGCACCTCTAGCTGACAGAAGAGTCATGGAAGCCAGAGGACTCCTTTGTGGGTCAACCCAGAATAGCGAGAGAACTAGGTCAAAATATCCACTGAGTATTTAAACAATTGTAGTAATTAGACTTGAAATATAAGCCAATCCTAGACATTGAAGAGTCCACTGGGATTGTCTTATGCGCGCTTAACGTGCTGTTTACAGCCTTTCTCTGCACCTGTAGAAAATACATGCTTAGCTAAAGTACTCAGGCGTCCACAGCACTGCTCTGCAAGTCAGTCCTGCGTGGTCACCATGGTCACCAAACCCAGTTTTTCTGACTCTGAAATGTCTTACGCCAAGCAATCACTGCTCGTTCAGTAACACACGTGGCCCATGGCCACCTTGTCCAAATCACAACCGCTTGGATGTCCTGTGTTGTTTTGCTACTACAAAGAGACTATTATCTACTTATTATCGAATCCGACTAGAACACCAAGGCCCTCTCCCAGCCTTTGAGGACTAGAAATCCGTCTAAGTAAACAGTATTGCAGGACTCTGGGGCAGAGTCTCTCCTCTCATGGAAACACAAACCATCTCGCTCCTTCCTCTCTGTCTCCGTTTAAGAAGGCCGTGCCTTCCGAAGACCAATCTGTATCTGTATACGGATTAAACTGAGGGCAGAGGACCCGGGTGTGGAGAAGACCCACCTCTCCCACCAGCCTGGAAACAAGGGTATTTAGGACCAAGTTGGGTATCAACCACTCTCCCAAAGAAGCTAGAAGCTATTTCATTCTTAACTGTCCACAAATTGATGGTGCGTTTTTGGATTATTTGAGATAATATGAGGGGCTTCTCCCGTCCTTGGAGTGTGTTCCTACTTAACTCCCCGACTCCCGGTATCCCGTACACTCCTGGGGTTGGGCAGGTGGTCTGCCGGCAGGCCCAGCTGCAAACGACGGAGGGACCGAAGGGCAGCCTTCTTGCCGTCAGAGGGCAGAGCAGCCAGGTGTGGACACGGCATCTCAGATCAGAGAGGGGGCTGAGCCGTGAACCACGAGACAGCGGAACACAGGAGGGGTGGATCCGGGAGGTTCCAGAGGCGGGCTCTTCCCAGGGAATCGCGGATGAGCAGTCAGTTACATCCCTTACTTACACCTGTCAGCCGCCTTCCCCGACCGAGCTTGCTCTGTTTTCACAAAATCTTGCACGTCCTCCAAGAGGCATGTGGCCTAAGCGATAAGATGTTTGCTTGAGTGGTTTTTCGGGAGCTTGGAGTCAGCGGTGCCCAGTTCGAGCTCAAGTTTGTTAAGACTGGTTGGGACCCACGACCCGCCAACTGGGCATGCGCGAGTGTCCCCTCGGTGACCATCTGACGCCGGAAACTCCACCCTCGGAGCAGGCCAACGCTGCCATGCGTCCCAGGGAGAAGCCTGTGCGTTAGGTGAGCCTTCACAGGGCCCTGACGACCTCACCTTTTTCTTCTCTCCAGTCACCTTTCCCCTCCTCCCCAGACCTCAGCTTTACCCCGTGAATGCCGCGAGGCCCTCGCCTCCGGGGAGGTGGATTTGAGATCTGTCTTCCCATCTTCTTGCACGGCGCCCCCGTGAATAAACCCTTTCTCTGCTGCTGAACCCCGGCTGATGAAGCTGGCGGGGTACCTGGAGCCAGCATTTGGGGCCCCTTGTCCCAGCCTCAGCACCGCTGACACCTGGGGTGCGGGGGGCCGTCCTCGCCCTGTAGCATGTCTAGCAGCATCCCTGGCCTCTACGCGCCGGGTGCCAGGAGCACGCGCTGCCGCCGCCCTCGTTGACGGCCAAAACCATCTCCGCAAAGTGTCAGGCATCCCCCGGGCCGGGGCGGGGCAAGGTCGCCTCTCAGCGAGAACCAACCAGGGCTTTAGGGGCAAAACTCCAGCCTGTCGGGGCTGCGGGCCGGGTTTGGAGGCCGAGGACCGGGGTATCACAGGAGACTCACACCCACACATGGGGCCGTTAACAGGTCCTGGCCACGCTCTCCAGAACAGCTCAGAAGCCCTGTACTAAGACTGTAGCTCAAGGTCAGAGCCACCAGGAGAAAGCGTGCCTGGGTTCCGAGGCCCAGGGAGCAGGGCCAGCCGCCGTGAACCGTCCCTCGGCACGGGCAGGATCCTTCCAGGCCTGATCCGCAGGGCAGAGGCGAGCGGCTACACCAGGCTCCAGAGGGAAGCTGCCAGCCGCACCGACCAGGGCCTCCCTGCTGTCAGGGACGGTCCCCACCTCTCAGCCTCGTGCCTGACAGAGACCAGGATGTGTGCAGGGCAGGAGCATGCGCTTAGAATGTGTTCACGAACCCCCCGGATGTGGGAGTTTCCCAGCACATTGGTGCTGCCCCTGCCCTGGATGGGCGCAGAGCCCCGCCTGGGACCTGTCTGCTCAGCCTCAGCCAGAGATACGCCGTTGCTTCCCGGGATGGCGAGTTGATGTGTCAACTGGGCTGGGCCACGGTGCCCAGAGTTCAGTCAGACACCAGTGTAGTTGTGGACGTAAGGCTATTTTCAGGTGCAGCGCGGCTAAGATTTAAATCACTAGGCTCCGAGAAAAGCAGATGACCCTCCCTGCAGTGAGTGGGCTGCATCCATCAGCTGAAGGCCTTAAAAGGCAGAGGTCCCCGTGCAGAACGAATCCTGCCCCCAGATGGCGCATCAGGCTACGTCCTCAGCTCCTGCTGGAGCAGCCAGCCTGCCGGGCCGTCCCGCACACTGCAGACCTGCCGGCCCTCACAGCCGTGTCAGTCAATTCCTCATAATAAATTTCTTGCCTGTCTCTCTCTGTACAGATATACACATACATCCTGTGGATCTGTTTCTTTGGGGAATCCTGACTAGCTCAGTCCCTTTCATTCCTAAGGGCACTTCTTATCCTGAAATGACAGGATTCTCACAGTCCTTGCAACACTCAAACCCTCCAGCTCGATGTGAAATCTCCCCCTTCCCCGGGAAGGGAAGGGACTCGCTGCTTTTTCTCTTTGACACTTCACGCGGCACCACCCACTAGGCTGCCTGGGCAGCTCAGACCGGCTCTAGAGGCCTCACCGCCATGTCAGGGGTTCGAAGGATGGATAAACACTAGTCGCCCTGTTGGTTTATGGGAGCTATTGCTCTTTTCTTCTACTTACTACAAGGTTTATTATTTCTAAAGTAATTACCTCCTGTACACAGTGTTCCAGAAGACATCTGAAGAACAGCAAAGAGATTAGATGCCTCCCTGCCTCGGTCCCCATGGTAACGCCACGAGGTGCGAACTCCACGTTTCTGATGATGAAACGAACACTGACAGAGGGTAAGAAATTTTCCCAAAGTCACACAGCTGGTAGAGCTAGGATTTGAACTGAAATTCACTGAATTCCAAAGCCTATATTCTTAACCATTATAATTTGCTTCCAAACATTTTGTTTTTAAAAGCATTTTGTTTTTAAAAGGCTCAGCGGCCATGGCCCATGGGCCCAGCCGCTCTGCGGCATGTGGGATCTTCCCGGACCGGGGCACGAACCCGCGTCCCCTGCATCGGCAGGCGGACCCTCAACCGCTGCGCCACCAGGGAAGCCCCTAAATACTTTTAAAGCAGCTGTGTATGATTTCCAGATCCTCAACTCTTTTCTAAAAGTTATGTAAGAACTCCTCTGGCCAGTTCCCCTTTTCCACCTGCCCCTTCACAATCTCTGCTTCCACTTTGCAAAATAAAGGTACACCTCTCACCCCTCCCCAAACCTTCCTCTGGAGGATGGAAACCCCGAGTGTGGACAGAGCTCCTGTTTGAAACACGAGTAGCTGACTGCACTCGGATGACCGAGGAACCAATCTTCTAGCAAGTGTGACAGTTTCCAGTTCTTTACTTTCAACAAATTTGAAGGAGAATTTATTCAAATTTTCAGCTGATAAGAGCTTTAGAAATAATCACAAGGTGATTTTTGGCATCCAGCTTGGAAGGAGCTTGAAAACATTCCTGACATTATTCTGTCAAATCTTTTTCCTTTTCCATCTTTCACTTCTATTTATGTGACCACGTTGCCTCAGCTCGTAAGAATGAAAACTAAAGAAAACACTGATGCTTGGTCCTGCTCACTGTGGCAGCACTCTGTGGATACATGAACCTGGGGGGCTGTCCTTGTCACTCACATACTCTGAATTTCCCATCATTTTACTTGTTATATTTAATAATTATCAAGTTAAAATATTTTATTTTAATCAACTGTATACCAATAACTCTAATAATTGAAAAGAAACTTGAGTCTTGTGGGTACAGAAAATTAAATTTAAAAATCAATTTCAATTTATGAACAGACTTTTTCTGCCAGAATATAAGGAATAAAAGACTTTCTAGCAAATATTCATGTATATCACATTAGGATAATATTCTAAGTGGCAAGTGGGACGGAAATCTGAATTCAAGGAGAAAAAGGAGTCACAAAATATTTTTGCCTGTTTAGAGAAAAGCATTTTCATGTATTTTTTCAGAAGAATCATGGTAGGTTATCAAATTGCTACAGCATTTAGATTCCAGGGGAAACGCTTAAGAGTGCTGCAATTGTTTTATTTGGAAATACCAACGTTTTGGAAATACCAACGTTTTTAAATGTCAGAAGATATCCCCTTTGTAACGAACAAAAATTACTGTTAGATGCAACTCTTTTAAAAGGGTTATCTGCCGGCCCCTCCCCTCACGCCCAGCTAGGGAGACCCCTCTGTCTGGTGCGGGATTTGCAAAGTAGCAGCTCCACTGGGATTAGGGGCCCTACAAGACCAAAAGACAACCCTCAGAATGGGAGAAAATATTTGCAAATGAAGCAGCTGACAAAGGATTAATCTCCAAGATTTACAAGCAGCTCATGCAGCTCAATAACAAAAAAACAAACAACCCAATCCAAAAATGGGCAGAAGACCTAAACAGACATTTCTCCAAAGAAGATATACAGATTGCCAACAAACACATGAAAGAATGCTCAACATCACTAATCATTAAAGAACTGCAAATCAAAACTACAATGAGATATCATCTCACACAGGTCAGAATGGCCATAATCAAAAAATCTACAAACAATAAATGCTGGAGAGGGTGTGGAGAAAACGGAACACTCTTGCACTGTTGGTGGGAATGTAAATTGATACAGCCACTATGGAGAACAGTATGGAGGTTCCTTAAAAAACTACAAATAGAACTACCATATGACCCAGCAATCCCACTACTGGGCATATACCCTGAGAAAACCATAATTCAAAAAGAGTCATGTACCAAAATGTTCATTGCAGCTCTATTTACAATAGCCAGGACATGGAAGCAACCTAAGTGTCCATCATCGGATGAATGGATAAAGAAGATGTGGCACATATACACAATGGAATATTACTCAGCCACAAAAAGAAACGAAATTGAGATATTTGTAGTGAGGTGGATGGACCTAGAGTCTGTCATACAGAGTGAAGTAAGTCAGAAAGAGAAAAACGAATACCATATGCTAACACATATATATGGAATCTAAGAATTAAAAAAAAAAGGTCATGAAGAACCTAGGGGTAAGACGGGAATAAAGACACAGACCTACTAGAGAATGCACCTGAGGACACGGGAAGGGGAAGGGTAAGCTGGGACAAAGTGAGAGAGTGGCATGGACATGTAAACACTACCAAACGTAAGGTAGATAGCTAGTGGGAAGCAGCCGCATGCACAGGGAGATCAGCTCGGTGCTTTGTGACCACCTAGAGGGGTGGGATAGGGAGGGTGGGAGGGAGGGAGACGCAAGAGGGAAGAGATATGGGAACATATGTATATGTATAACTGATTCACTTTGTTATAAAGCAGAAACTAACACGCCATTGTAAAGCAATTATACTCCAATAAAGATGTTAAAAAAAAAATCAGGCACTTGTTTTGCTTCTAGCAGTCTAGCATTCTCTGATGTGATTAACTCATTTAAATCCTGGAGAATAGTTGTTTCAATTAGGACAACTCCTCAGGAGTTCTAGAAAAATATTTTAAGTCAGTGATTCATCTGAGTCCCAGATAGGAGTACACTCTGGTGCAATTAGGCCCACAGAGTAGGAGTCCGGATAAAAGGTCTTCGGTGATTCTGACACATCTGTGGCAGTGTCTGCCCTCAGCCCACCCAGAACACAGGCAGGGGACGAGATGCAGCCCAGCTCCTGACACGGTCCATCTCCACGGCCTGGTCCCCTGTTATATCAGGAGCTGTGAGCGGCTAAGTTTTTTTTAAAAAGGAAGGGGTTGAGAAGGGAAATGTAAACTGTAAGAATGCGCTACCCGCCAAATCGCACTTGTATGTATTTGCGTAGTCAGCGTTCCTTCACCCGGGATGATTTCAAACTCCCTCGCCCTTAACTTCATAATCTGTCCCAGGGAAAATACTTTACTTCATGAGAGGCACTGGAAGCATAAGGCTTCAGTCTGCTCTTAACTGCAAAGGACATTTATAATGTAAAATAACTGACATATGATTCTTCACTTCAGCTTTTAAACAGGAAGAATCCAGAAGGAATAAAACTTCGACCCTACAAAAGGAACTGGATAAATGCCAAAAGTTTTAGATATAACAGAATTAACAGTGAAATTGAGAAATTCATGAGGTTCTTACGGACTCAATGTCTCTGCGGAAGAAGACAAGGAAAACGATTTAAACTGGGAATTAGCACTTTCGTAAGTGGTTTTTCAGAAGTGTTGTCATCGGTTTCGTAATAATTTAACCGTGTATCTTTTAAGGACACTTACTGTGTGCTTTTAAAGAAATTTAAAGCATTTAAAAGGCTCTGATGTGCTAGACTTATCTAGCATATCAGAGCTAGAAAAAGCATAATTGATAAAGTTATCGATCCAAAGGTAAAACATAGAGGATCCAGAGAAAAGAGAAATGAAATAGGAGGGGCAGGGGGGAGGGGAGGTAAAGGGAAAAGAAAGGTTTATACAACTTTTAATGAAACAAGTTTTACTTTTATAATTATATTCAACTTTTAAACTCTAAAAATTTTATATTAAAAATGTTTCACATACATATATTCACACACATAATTTTAAATCAATGAGTATATTTGATTGCAAAAAATTTAATATTTTGAGAAATCAAATTTGTTCAACTTATGTTTTATCACTTATTAGTTATGCAAATAGTTTATAACCGATTAAAGGAAAAGGATTAGGAGGAATAATTATTTCATAGTCTTAAAGGTGTGCAATTTCAAAAAGCCAGGGTAGGGTTTGGCGGGGGGCCGTTTTCAGAAAATGTTTTTTTTAAATCCCTCCCTAGACTTCAGCAAACACAGAAGAGAAGTGAATTACTTCCAGCTAGTTGTAGGGGCTCTTTACTTTAACTTATTCACGAAAAAATAGACTAGATAATAAAATAAGATTTTAAAATGAGACCCAGTCTTAGATTTTGGAGGGTCTTAAGTGCTTAAAATAAGGTAGAATTCTGACACCAGGAGATGGGGACATTCCCACAGCAAAGCCACCACCTCTGCTGGGTGATGCCAGGTGCCAGGCACCGGAGCGGATGTTTTTAGGTCCCCCTCTCGGGGCAGGGGGTGTGGTACAGCAGGCACCCCCAACCCCCAGATGGAGAAACTGAGGCACGGGAATTGGGAGCACTAAGCCAGGTGCGCCCAGCCCACCACTGACCCAGAAGATTCCCTGGACTAATTACATCAGAGCAAAGTTTAACCAGTGGTTGGAAGCTTTACTAAGAAATAGAGAAAATTAGACAAGCCACCTCATTAATAAACACAAAATAATTTATTCGTATGTAACCATAAGGTTAAACTGCTACTTAAAGTATAGTTACTACTATTAAAGTGATCATCTCTGTGATCAAATGATACACAGCACCTAACATGTTTATAAAATGATGAAATGAGACCAAGTAGAACAATTTTTAAAACCTAAATTGACTGTATGTCATTTCTTTTAACCAATACTCCTTAAATACTGGGTATTAAATATGTCTCTTTGGCCCTGAGGTTTTGTACAGACTAATTAATTAGGGCCTTAAAAAGAGAATGTCCAGAAATGGGACCCAGAAATTATTGTGCAGTTTGACTAAATATCCTCCAAAAGGAAAATCAAAAGTATTTGAGACATGAAGCTTCCACTGGTGAAGTGCACGAGAAGCAAATCGGTCATCAAGCCCACTGGGCGTTACCTGGACAGGTAAAACGTGTTCACATTTGCAGCGTAATTGTACCAAAAGTAAGTGCACCCGTGCCCACAGTTCATAAATGCTCCACCAGGATGCCGAGATGCAGACTCAAGTGTCAAGTAACAGCCCTTCTATTTCAGACGTGGTTTTGTTTGTGAAACAGAGGCCCGAGCCAGGCTGGACATCACAGTTATGGGCCCTTAAGCCCCGCTCACCTGGTCGATCTGTGAGGTGAGGACCCCAGCCAGGGTGTCCTTGCCCTTCATCCAGGACCTGGCCACGCTGAGGAGGTGAGAGACATGGGAGAAGGCACAGGTGAGAAGCCACTGAGAACGAAAAGCCCCCGTGGGCAAGGCAGTGGGGGCAAGGGTCCTGGTGAGGGTCCTGCCCCCACACAGGGTCCCATGGTCCTTCCTGAAACCCCAGCAGGAGGACGTGGGCTGGGCACGCGCTCTAGCAGGAAAGGAAGGAGGCACTAAGGAAGCAAGAAGAAGAAAGGATCCCTGTCACGAGCCCCACACCGGCAGTTTACCTAAAGATCTGAGTCGTGGCAATCACAGGGCAGGAAGTATCCCGACAAGCCCGGCAACGAGACCTGAATCACAGGCCTGGCCAGGACCACCGGGCGCCAAATGCCTGCAAACCACGTCCCACACTAGACTTTACAGGATCTGGGACTCGGCACCCACAGGGCGGGGCCTTGTTCCGCTCTTCTGCGTTGCTTCTGGTCACCTCGGAGGGAAGAGCTGGGAAGCATGTGATGTTTTAATTTGCATAACATCTAGAAAATGTCCCTGAATTTTCCATAGCTGCATTTCTAAGCCATTTTCTAAGATTCACACGTGGAAACTCCCGAGGCGATGAGCAAAAATGGCTGAAAATTGCTTTTAAGATGTTAGAGGATGGCTAGATGTACGGCTGCTGTGGAACTGCCACTGAAATCACATGTCATTATCAGTCTGTTCTTGTGGAACCCATACTGTACACACATGAGCCTCTGAGAATTTTCCTCTTGAAATTTCTGTCAGGTTCCTAAAGTCTTGAAGATTCTGGTTGTTGTTTCGATTATGCTTCTGATCTCCCTAACTGGTTTTTAAAAGTTAAGCACTACAATGTGAAATAATAAATATGACTAAGAGACTATATAGACATAAAAATAAATTCATTAATAAGCTGCAGTTAGGGCTTCCCTGGTGGCACAGTGGTTAAGAATCCGCCTGCAAATTCAGGGGACATGGGTTCGAGCCCTGGTCTGGGAAGATCCCACATGCCACGGAGCAACTAAGCCCGCGAGCCACAACTACTGAGCCCACGTGCCACAACTACTGAAGCCTGCACGCCTAGAGCCCATGCTCTGCAACAAGAGAAGCCACTGCAGTGAGAAGCCCAAGCACCGCAACCGCGTACAGCAACGAAGACCCAACGCAGCCAAAAATAAATAAATAAATTTTAAAAAAGAAAATAAAGCTGCAGTTAGCACTAAAGTTTCCTATCATAAGATAAATTATGACCCTCAGGCCCATAAAAATAAAGAGCACCATGAAAGGTCCAGGCATTACCAAGAGTACTGTATATTTATCTGTATATAAGGACCCTCTATTTGTGTACTTTATCCCTCTTCTGTTATTATCCATTAATGTTAAAAATTCTATGAAAGATATAAGCATTTTGTGCATTCATGTCCTCTGGAATCCCCCTGTGGGGATTATTCTCTCCTTGAACGGAAGGGATCTGTGTACCTGCACTGACAGGAGAGGTGACGTGGAGCTGGGAGATGAAAAGCATCCCAAATACTTAGCCTTCAATCAAAGAAAATGCATGTAGTGAACCCGCAAAAGGAAACCAGTGCACTGGCAGGTCCAGCAACCAAGGCAGCAGGCTGGCCTTTCCCCTATCCTCCTGAGAAATTATTATTATTATTATTATTATTATTATTAAAAAGAAATGTGCCGGGCTTCCCTGGTGGCACAGTGGTTGCCGATGCAGGGGACGCGGGTTCGTGCCCCGGTCCGGGAAGATCCCACATGCCGGGGAGCGGCTGGGCCCGTGAGCCATGGCCACTGAGCCTGCGCATCCGGAGCCTGTGCTCCGCAAAAGGAGAGGCCACAACAGTGAGAGGCCTGCGTACCACAAAAAAAAAAAAAAGAAAAGAAAAAATTTACTCTAGAATCAACACTTACTAATTTAAAAAGATAGTTCACATGTTCAAAAATTCTTTTTAATCTTTGGATCAAAGGCAGGTATCCCCCGACCTTTCAAAATAAGTCCAAAATAGCATTTTTGGAAATCTGAGTCCAGCATGCAAGCTATAGTTGCATGATCAAGGAATGGAAAGTCTTGGTTAATTGTTCTTCTTAAGTCATCATATATACAATGCCTAGAACAATAGCTCTCAAAAATTAAAACCTACTTAACAAGAAAATTGCCTGGAATATAATGCAGCCTTTCTTTCTCCAGGGGTTCCAAAGTCATCTCAGGTATTTCAGTACCTGTTTCAGGATGTTAATTATAAAGCTGAACAATGGTTACCAGTCACTGTAGGCTCAGAACTGTGCAGACAGAACGTCTTATAAAACCTTACCACCATCTCGTCTTGGAAGATGAGGGGATGAAAGCAGGTGTCCAACCCATCGATACAGCCCCCTTTGGCTTCAGTCCAAACATCACCCTAAGAGGGGGGCCCCCAGGCAGCACTGTGGAGTGGAGTCCCCTGTGCCCTAAGACACCCTCTCAAGCCTGCAGTGTCCTCTGTGTTTCTTTCCTGGCCTTTAGCACAGTGGAAACCCTGATGCCGCGTGTGTGTTGGACACCTGGCCCCCTCCCCTGACTCGACAGTGAACAGGAAGTAGCTCAGGTGACCTGCTCCCAGCACCTTCTCAGGCAGGCTCCTGCAACTTCACACCTCATTTTATGAGTAATTTTAAACTAAAAGCGTCAAACACCTTGAAAGGCCCTACCCAGTTGCATGTTTTCGAGTGATCTAATGAGCAGATCAGTTTAACAGTGTCACGGGTTTTCCACCTTTTAGGTCCACTGTTCCTCCACTGAGAAATCTGCCAAGGAGCGTCTGATGGGCTATAAATTCAACGATCCCGTCCCAAACTAAACAGCGCCCAGATAAAGAGTACTTCCTGTAAAAGTCAGAAAACTCTCCCTTCCTAAATGAAAATAACTAAGACAATTCAGAGGAAAAGCGGTCTCATAGGTTGTATTTTCAAATGACTCAAACTGAATGATGAGACCCTCGTGAGGGCGTCTCTGTGTCCTCTGGGTCCTGTCTCTGTGTTCTCGACCCTCCAGGGATCGAGGTGACATGGAGGCTCCCAGAGCGGGAACCAGGAGCCACATCTGACAAATCCCCTCCCTGCTGCTGCCGCCCAAACCTCACTGTCACCCCCACGACCAGCTTCCTACAGCCAGCAAAACCTATAAGGTGATTCTGCTAAAACCAGATTCGATTATGTTGCGCTCTAACAAGATTAAAAGGAACTGATTCTATATTTTATCATTTGTTTTCTGAGTTTATTTATAATACATTGTATTAGTCTCCGAGGGCTGCCATAACAGAGCCCCACAAACTGGGGGGATGAAAACAAGAGAAGTGCTTGTCTCACAGTCTGGAGGCCGGGAGTCTGAGGTCAAGGTGCTGGCAGGGCTGGGCTCCCTCTGAAAGCTGCAGGGAGGACCCTTCCTTGTCTCCTCCAGCTCCTGGTGTGGCCGGCAACCCTCGGTGCTCCTGGGCTTGTGGAAGCATCACCCAACCCCTGTCCCCGTTGTCACGTGTGTGTCTGCATCTCTTCTCCTCCTCTTGAGAACCATGCTGGGCCAGGGCCCACCCTGAAGACCTCACCTTCGCTTCTTTACATCTGCAGAGCCTCTTTCCAAAAAGGGTCACATTCACAAATACTGGGGGTTAGGACCACAGCACATCTTTAGCGGGGGCTCAAGTCAACCCGTAACACATAGTATTGGAACATTTACTTTCACTATAAAGAAAACTCTTTGGACATTATTGTTGTTTTTTTTTTTTCCAAAGGAAGCATGTTAAAATTATAATTGAATTTAGAGCACGTTATGGAGTAATAACATGGGAGATAGACTAGATTTCTACTTCACCTTCCTCCAGCACATGTATGATGGATATTTAAGTTGGACTGTCTTGTACGTCAGGGCTGAGGGATGACTGGTACCTAGTATTCTATCTGGCCCACAGCAGACACTCAATAAATATTGACTGGTTGGTTGATAGTTACTGATCAACTCCATGTCACTGGTATACACACATTTTTAGAATAATAAACATAAAATATATTTAAAGTTTTTCAAAGATATTGAATGGCTTTATGCCCAAGACTTCTAATTGCACCCAGACCATCTTACTGGGACACCACATCAAAGATATTATGTTTTATAAAAGGATTGTCTGCAAAACCAATTATAATCAAGAACCATTTTCAAATGTTGGCTATGTTAACCCATAAAGAACCATGAGAACACATTTTTTTTAAAAAAAGAGAACATATTTTTAAAATCTAATCTAAAAATCATATGAGCCCTTTTATCTAAAGGCACAGCAGAGCAAGAATAAATATCTACCTTTCAAATTGCCCATTATTATTCACTGAAGCTAAAGGAAAATATCTTGGCAACACGTGCTAATGCCTTCTCTAAAGCTGGATCTATCTGAGCCTAGCATTTTAGAGAGCTCCAAGGGAAGTGCCGTTTCCTGTGCAGGATCCATTAAAGAAACAATGATCAAAGATCGCTTTTTATGAACGTGAAACATGAATTTAGAAATTATTCTGCAGCCACCAATCTGCAGTCTAGAAGAACTCTCATCTCTTCCATTTCCCCTCCCACTGTCATGGGGACCCAGTGAGACCTGCGAGGTGAACCAGGGTGTGGTGGCACTGACCAACTGAAGGGGCCGGGCCGCAGCGCACTGCCTGCAAAGGCTGCCCACCAAATACTTTACTGGACGTGACACGGGGAGGGATGAACCCTTACTTCTTCAAACTGCTGAGCTATTGGGATAGTTTGTTACTCTTTTCAGCCTCCTTTGATTTCTAACTGCTAACATACGATAACGCCCGTATGACTTACATACTATTGAAACCTAAATTCAAACGAACATACTTTACCAAAATTGTATCATCTAGCCTATAACTTAAGACCTACAGATACTAATTAATTTAAGAAACAGTGCAGTGCTCAGAAGGAGAAATTCCCACTGAGAGGTGGCGCTGCCTTTGAGGGTCCATTCCCATCTCTTCCCCCCATTCAGCCAACAGGACAGGCATTTCAGAGAGAGCGCGAGGGCCTGAGATGTATCCATGGCAACAGAATCAGACAGAAAGAGACAATAAAAAGAGAAATTCAAAGGAACTGCTGAGTGAGTGCGCAGGGAACAATCCCAGAAGTTTTTAGCCCGAGGAGGGCTCAGTACCCTGGACAGGGATATTGTATTGCTCTTTGCCTACTTTGCCTTAGTTTTCCATCTATACTAATTCATTCTACAAATAAAAGGAGTGAATAAAAACCACAGCGTAGCTCACCGAGGGTAGTAGCCGTACTATTTGCTTCTACACAGCACCAAGCTGATAAGACAGTTTTCAGTAGTTTTAAAAAATAGCGCTGTTGATATTGATGCCTGTTCTAAAGATGTCAAAGATGAAGAAGTGTAAAAACTATGCCGCAAGTTTTTTGGTTTTTTGGTTGTTTTTTTTTTGGTACGCGGGCCTCTCTCTCACTGTTGTGGCCTCTCCCGTTGCGGAGCACAGGCTCCAGACGCGCAGGCTCAGCGGCCATGGCTCACGGGCCCAGCCACTCCACAGCATGTGGGATCCTCCCGGACCGGGGCACGAACCCGTGTCCCCTGCATCGGCAGGCGGACTCTCAACCACTGCGCCACCAGGGAAGCCCTATGCCGCAATTTTTAAAACATGAGTATGGATGACAGATATACAAAAGACTTCCACTGAGATTTTAAAATAAGGGAAGAACCCTTCCACAACTTTACATGGGAATTCTGCTGTATGTTCCACAGCTGCATGTGCCACATCGCAAGACCTTGCAGGGTCTACGTTTTCTTAGTGTGCGCGCAGCGTTGACCTCAAGACATCACTGAAGTGAACTGAACTGGAAGATGGTAGGAACACCTTCCGCATTACTCGTTCTCTGAGGAAAATAAATGGTAAGTGGATATAAAATGACTCAGTCTGATTTCAAAATATTTGAAACCAGAACTTCTTGTATGTGTTACTCAGTGGAAGCATTAAAAAAATTAGATAACCTCTCAGGAGGTTATCAAATGGGCAACTAGGGGAAAAGAAGCAAAGTTTCAACTTCACACGGATTCATATGCTTCCCTCCTAAGACAGATACTGTTTAAAAAAATAACTCACAAGGCACTGGTCCGTAGAGCAGTAACCCACTGACAAATACCTGGGTCCAACATGGGTCGGGACCACTAAGGGCTCATGCACCCAGGAGTCCACGCCCAAGACACAAACGCACAGGCTTCCTCCGGATGGGGCTGCAGTGACCTAAACCGGGATTCCAACAGAGAAGTCAGATTCTTATCTTGTACAGAAATAGGATGAAATGTGTGAGCCTTTGGGAGTAAAGGGTCAAAAGGAATAAAACATATATGTATTTCATTCTAATAGCATCTAATAAAAGTCACAAATCTGACCTGAATGTCAAAAAGCTACGCTCTTCCCTTTCCTGTGCCTCTCTCCCTCAGCACCACGACATAAGCACTGGATGTGAAAATGTCACCAGAAGCCGTGATATTTCCCAGCCACAAAATTCACAACCACTCCTGGTGGCTCAATGCAGCCATGCACAGATCACTGCTCTGTAATCAGACGGGAACACAGATCCTCGTGAGCCAATCAAGAAAGCAGCACACACGTGCATGGGCACACGCACACACACTGCGCACATGCACACACACTGCGCACACACATACCACGGACCACAATCAGCAAAGCAGAACCACACACAGGTTTGTAAAATTAAAAACCTGCCCGCCAGCTGCTATGACCCCCTCTGAGATCTGCTGAGAGTCTAGCTTTTCCTCCAAATGTTCTATGTGAAACAATCACAAACCCATAGAAAGGCGGACAGAACAACAAACACCCATGTGCTCTTTGCTTTGGTTCACCAACTGCTACCATTTTGCAATATTTCTTTTATTTCTCTCTATATAATTACATACGAATTTTTTTTGGCCAAACCTATCAAAAGTAACTTGTAAGCATCTTGACATTTCAACCTCTTAATATTTCAGCATGTTCTTCTAAGATCCAGGATGTTCTCCATGGTCACAATAATATTATCATGTCTGAGAAATTTAAAATTAATGATATTATAAAATGTACAGTTTCTAATTAAATTTCTCCAATTGTCCCTAAATGTCTTTGCGGCATTTTTTTTTTAATCTTTTAAATTTTTTTTTTTTTTTTTTTTTTGGCTGTGTTGGGTCTTCGTTGCTGCACGCGGGCTTTCTCTAGTTGTGGTGGTGCACGGGCTTCTCAATGCCGTGGCTTCCCTTGTAGCGGAGCACGAGCTCTAGGTGCACGGGCTCAGTAGTTGTGGCTCGCGGGCTCTAGAGCGCAGGCTCAGTAGTTGTGGCGCACGGGCTTAGTTGCTCCGCAGCATGTGGGATCTTACCGGACCAGGGCTCGAATCCGTGTCTCCTGCGTTGGCAGGCGGATTCTTAACCACTGAGCCACAAGGGAAGCCCTTTGCTGCATTTTTTTAAGCCAGGATCAAAATGTTGATTATTCTACATTGTGCTGTCACAGCTCTTTAGTCTCACTTAATCTAGAAAAACCCTCACCCTTTTATCTCTGAAGAGTCCAGGCTAGTTGCATTGCAGACTCCTCCACAACCTGAATTTTTCTATTTGTTTCCTCCTGTTAGAATGAGATTAGACCTTTTTTTGGCCAAGGCTGTTTTTGGCGAGAAGGCTGCGGAAGTGGTGCTGTGTATCGTCCTTTGCCCCTCATCAGAGGAATGTTACTGCTCATGCCATGTGTGATCGGATGATAAAGGAGGTGTCTGCCAGACCTCTCACTGCAAAGGTCCCCTTCCTAGTCCCTGGTCACGAGTGGTTTGTGTGGCGATACACGGAGATTGTGTGACTGCCCTGCTTCCCAACCTGTCACCCGGTGGTTTCAGTGTCCACCCCAGATCCTTGCCTGTACTCCTTAGTAACTGGAGGTTGAAATGGTGATTTTCGAATTCTATCATTCCTTTGTCATTTATTAACTAACTTCCTTCTATTAAGAAGAGCTCCCTCTCGGTGGCAATGTAAATTGATACTGCCACTATGGAGAACAGTATGGAGGTTCCTTAAAACACTAAAGATAGAACTACCATCCGGCCCAGCAATCCCACTCCTGGGCATATATCTGGAGAAAAACCTGGTTCAAAAAGATACATGCACCCCAATTTTCACTGCAGCGCTGTTTACAATAGCGAAGACATGGAAGCAACCTAATTATGTCCATCGACAGCGGAGTGGATAAAGAAGATGTTGTCTATATACAATGGAATATTACTCAGCCATGAAAAGAATGAAATAATGCCATTTGCAGCAACATGGATGGGCCTAGAGATTATCATACTAAGTGAAGTAAGTCAGACAGAGAAAGATAAACATCATATGATATCTCTTATGTGGAATCTAAAAAAATGATACAAATGAACAGAAATAGACCCACAGACATAGAAAACACACTTATGGTTACCAGACAGGAAGGGAGGGGAGGGATAAATTAGGAGTTTGGGATTAACATATACACACTACTACATATA
Source organism: Delphinapterus leucas (assembly GCF_059928025.1). Lineage (NCBI taxonomy): Eukaryota > Metazoa > Chordata > Mammalia > Artiodactyla > Monodontidae > Delphinapterus > Delphinapterus leucas. The sequence continues at coordinate 94,037,717 of NC_143140.1, forward strand.
AAACAGACAACCAGCAAGGTTATAGCACAGGAAACTGTGCTCAGTATTTTGTAATAACCTATAAGGGAAAAGGATCTGATTCAGTTTTATATATATATATATATAGACACACACATATAAATGTTTATATATATATAAAACTGAATCATTTTGCTGTATACCTGAAACTAACACAACACTGTAAATCCACTACACCTCAATTTTTAAAAATTGGAAAAAAAAGTGAGAGGCCCCTCTCACTTTTTTTCCTTTTAGTATCACAATAGATTCATCAATTTTTTACATTCTAGGCTTGATAATCTATTGCCACTATTATTTGTTTTATTGCATAACTTTTCAAAATCTGGTTAATAGGTCTTCTAAAGAAGGCTACATGTTCTACACGTCTCCACCAGGCTTGCCTGTGCTTTGCCTGCTCCAGACCTGGAATCATCGCCACTCCAGGCATCCTCCGTCCGCTTCAGTGGGGATGTAACTCAGAAAACAAGATCTAGGTGCAGGCTCTCTCATGACTACTGGGGTGCCCTCCTGGAAATCCTTGTCAGTGGACAAAGCCATGAAGTTATGGCTGTTGGTATATAAACACCCCGTTTAAAAGTCAAAAATAAACTGTTTGAAGTATATTAAAAGTACCTGAGAAGTCTCAATCTAACCCTTATGCTTTCTGCACCATTCCTACTCACGCTCTATTCATTTTTGGTGTATCCCCTCTGTGTGGTGTTTGTTTTTACAAAATAAGCAACTATTTATATTTATACTTCATATTTCTAAATATTTAAAGTATATATGTGCATTTTAAGTTTCCCTCACTTCTACTTTTTTTCTTTATTTGAGTATAACTGCTTTACAATGGTGTGTTAGTTTCTGCTTCATAACAAAGTGAATCAGTTATACATATACATATGTTCCCGTATCTCTTCCCTCTTGCGTCTCCCTCCCTCCCACCCTCCCTATCCCACCCCTCTAGGTGGTCACAAAGCACCGAGCTGATCTCCCTGTGCTATGCGGCTGCTTCCCACTAGCTATCTACCTTACGTTTGGTAGTGTATATATGCCCATGTCACTCTCTCACATTGTCCCAGCTTACCCTTCCGTTTCCCTCACTTCTTACACAAAAGGTATATATATAACACGCTATATACATATTATACTTTACAAAGTCTTTTAGTGAAAAACTTAAAAGTAAATCCCAGAAATCAGCCCCATAATATTTCACAGGGATCCTTCTCATTCTTTTTCAGGGCTGCACAGCACTCCATTCTGTGGATGCCCCACAGTTTATTCCATTAGTTGCCTAAACAACAATAGGTTGTTTCCAGTAACTGGCTACACAAGTAAGGCCACGAGGAGTAACCGTTCCTCCGTAAAGTATTCCCCAATTTCCTTCCTCTACCTCAACCTGAGATTGGGTTCAGTGTCTCTCCCTTGAGCCCCAGTTATCGGATTGAACTTGGTTTAAATTATGTTTGGATTCCTGGGCTGCATCAGTGGAATTTAAGGAGAAGCCTGAGCAGGCAAGGCTTTGTCTTGGGAATGTGAAGTCCCCAGGCTGGTCAAAAAGATAAAAAACATTCACGTGCCTGTCAGTGCATGATTCAAAGCAAGCCCTTTATCTCACTACCACAAAGTTGAGCGACTGAATGTCTCTTTGCTGCAAAGAACCAAACCCTTTCTTATAATATTGAAAGGTTTGTTCCATGATTCCAAGAACAGGTGACTTGTACCCCTGAATTATACACATGTTATAGGAAACCAAGTTCCTCAGATTTGTTGTAAAGAATTGTGCTCATGAAATTTTAAACTATGTTTGTCACAAGAGAGTAAACCGCCTCCTTAACAAAAAATAACCCACTTATGATAGCCTTAAATTATAATGAATCAATTGCTGAGTTAAAAGTGCCCTGTTAATTGCTAGTTTAGGAACATTATTTGAAATCTCTCCTCCCTGCCTAAATTCTATGTAAGTAAAAGTAATAAGTATCTCCAACACATAAATTTTTACACATAGCACAAAATAGTATTTTATCACAGAGAAAGCTAGGGACTCAGAGCTATTAAGATTTGAGCATCTATGTTGATGGAACCATATTTATACTCACAGGCCAGCTGAGCTAGGATGTGTGAGTTCTATGCATTAATTAGGATGAAAGAGTGTAAATTAGGCACATTTGAAGTGTTATTTCAAACTGTCAAATGACTTTATTTTTAAAATATAGATGTGGGCTTCCCTGGTGGCGCAGTGGCTAAGAATCCGCCTGCCAATGCAGGGGACACGGGTTCGAGCCCTGGTCCGGAAAGATCCCACATGCCACGGAGTAACATGCTCGTGCACCACAACTACTGAGCCTGCGCTCTAGAGCCCGCGAGACACAACTACCGAAGCCCACACGCCTAGAGCCCATGCTCTGCAACAAGAGAAGCCACGGCAACGAGAAGCCTGCGCACCGCAACGAATAGTAGCCCCCGCTCGCCCCAACAGAAAGCTCACGCGCAGCAACAAAGACCCAACGCGGCCAAAAATAAATAAATAAAATAAAATAAATAAAAATTTAAAAATAAAATAAAATATAGATGTGACCATATAACACCTAGACAAGCATTTTTTTAACTCTCCTTTTCCATCAGAAACACTCCAGGAATGACAGGTGACATTCACGCGATACCCATTCAGAGAAGACTGCATTGCAGTGAACCAGGAATGTCTTCTATTATGCAGATGGCACTGAATCCACCCTGGTGTGAAAAGTACAGGAAATCATTTATAAGTGCTGGGTACAAAACAAGACCTCCTTGCCTCGCCTCTCAGCAGCTGGAGAGGAGCTGGTGAATTCAGGCCGATCTGACAGGCAAGGATTGAATCAATCCCATCAAGTCTCATAAATGCTTCAAATGACTTGGTACATTGATTTTAGAAGTTGGCTCTCTTTTTTCCTGCAAAGTGGGAAAGAGTTTGTCACACAACCCCTAGTTAACAGGAAGGAACATGTGGTCTCTAGGAAGTCTCCAGCTTCTCGAGGGGGCAGCAGACAGGCACTCAGGAGGCCCTGCTGTGCTGCAGGGGACGCTGAGAAATCTCTCCTGCAGAAGTCAACAAGCTGCCTTTCCTCAAGATCCACAGGAAGAGCGTGACACCCTCTCAGGCAGAAATCTGGAAAACCCGCCACACACGTGACTCAGTGTATGTTTCTTTCAGCCTTTCTGTGTCCCCTGTATTGTGGACATCTGAGGCAAAGTGACGTGAGAAAATGCTGCTGGGACTTGAGCCTGAAGCCAGAGCATGATTCCTTCAACACAGGTGCTGGCCATCCACTCTGGGGCCTCTGCGCTGCCCAGCTCACGAATGTGGTTCCTGTGGGAGGGGTGGAGGGGTGGTGGGGTGGAGGGGTGGTGGGGAGGAGGGGTGGAGGGGTGGAGGGGTGGAGGGGTGGTTGGGAGGAGGGGAGGAGGGGTGGAGGGGTGGAGGGGTGGAGGGGTGGAGGGATGGTGGGGTGGCGGGGTGGCGGGGTGGAGGGGTGGCGGGGAGGGGAGGGGTGGAGGGGTGGAGGGGTGGAGGGGTGGAGGGGTGGAGGGGTGGTTGGGAGGAGGGGTGGAGGGGTGGAGGGGTGGAGGGGTGGTGGGGTGGAGGGGTGGAGGGGTGGAGGGGTGGTTGGGTGGTGGGGTGGCGGGGTGGCGGGGTGGAGGGGTGGCGGGGTGGCGGGGTGGAGGGGTGGTGGGGAGGGGTGGTGGGGAGGAGGGGTGGAGGGGTGGAGGGGTGGAGGGGTGGAGGGGTGGTGGGGTGGTGGGGTGGCGGGGTGGCGGGGTGGAGGGGTGGTGGGGAGGAGGGGTGGAGGGGTGGAGGGGTGGAGGGGTGGAGGGGTGGTGGGGTGGAGGGGTGGTGGGGTGGAGGGGTGGAGGGGTGGTGGGGTGGTGGGGTGGTGGGGTGGTGGGGTGGTGGGGTGGAGGGGTGGCGGGGTGGAGGGGTGGTGGGGTGGTTGGGAGGAGGGGAGGAGGGGTGGAGGGGTGGAGGGGTGGAGGGATGGTGGGGTGGTGGGGTGGCGGGGTGGCGGGGTGGAGGGGTGGTGGGGAGGAGGGGTGGAGGGGTGGAGGGGTGGAGGGGTGGAGGGGTGGTGGGGTGGTGGGGTGGAGGGGTGGAGGGGTGGAGGGATGGTGGCCCCGGGGCGCAGGTGGCAGGAAGAAAGCTCTGGATGTAGGGGAGGGGACTGAGCCTCACTTTCTCTACTGCTTCCTGCCCTTTCCAAGACCTCTCTCTGGAGCTAATCCTTGGCTTCTCCGCTGGTCATTAATGGACGTCTTAAGGTGTTCACACCACAGCTCTGAAAAGTCTTCTCTCTCAAACAGACTTTTCTCCGCTGTCCCCCTTCCCAGTTAACAGTGTAGGCCCCTCCTTGAATTCCTCTCCCCCATCACACCCGGGGCGTCCGCCGGGTCGAGGCCTCCCCCTTTATCTGCAGCACCAGCCGCTGCTCCCAGGCCACCGCGCGGGCGCCTCTTCCCGAGCAGCAGTGGCCTCCTGGCTAGCGCCCTGCTTCCCCTGCACCTTGGCAGGCTTGTCCTCACAGCTCAAGTCAATTTTAAAGCAAATCAGCTCATAACTGTGCACTGCTCGACATTTTCTACAGTCTTAGGGGCTGAAGTGTGTCCCCCAAACTGGGGTCCTAACTCCCAAGACCTCAGAATGTGACTGTATTTGGGAATAGGGTCTTTAAGAGGTGATTAAGGTAGAATGAGCTCATTAGGCTGGCCCTGATGCAACGTGACTGGTGTCCTTCTAGGAAGAGGCGGTGAGGACCCAGATGCAGAGACACAGACACTGTGGGCAGAGGGACGAGCCCATGAAGAGGCAACAGCAGGCGGCAGCAGCAGGCCAAGGACAGAGGCTCAGGGGAGCCCAACCTGCCAGCACCCTGCCCTTGGACTCCCAGCCTCCAGAACTGCGAGAAATATAGATTTCTGTTGTTTATGCACCGCCCAGTCTGTGGTGTACGTCTATGGAGCCCGAGCGAACCAGCGCAGACGGCTTTCAGGGACGCTGAGCCTAAGTCACACTCCTGGTCCTGGGGTTCCTGCGCTGTGCCCACGTCACGTCCAGCATGGTCCCCACCACGCCATCCAGCTGCTGTATTTGTTTGTGGGCTGCTCTCAGCCAATGAGGAAATCAGCACAAGACCATCACCTGTCTGCCTCACTCACTGTGTGTCTCCACCGGCGAGGTCTTCAGAAAATCAAACCTGAATATCAGTAAGACTCAAGATCCAACTTCGAAATTACAGGAGATACAGGGGACAGGGGAACCCGTCCGGCGACACCGTAAGGAGGAAGTAAGATTCAGAACACTGGAAACGCTACAGGACAACTAATCCAGTTTCTTTAGCAAATAAAAAGGCAATAAAAACAACAGGTGGGAAGGAGATTACAGATTAAGTGAGACTTAACAGACCTATCAACCAGTCACAAGATACGGCCTCACTTGGATCCTACTTCAAGCAAAGTATTAAAAATCAGATAACTGGGGAAAGTTGCAGACTTGACACTTGATGATACTGACAAATTATAAACTTTTATTCACTATGCTGGATTTGTGCACATCTGTGTGTTTTTAAAGAGACATCTTATCTTTAGAGACATTGCCTGAAACAGCTGTAGCTGAAATGATGTGGTAGTGAATTTCTTCAAAACCATCTGGAGAAGGTGGGCTCGGGGGAAAGGGGTGGGGGAAGTGAACCAGGTTTTCTGAGGGACACTTGTTGAAGCTGTGCAGTGGATGAGACAAGTCCATTATGTTAGTCCCCTATCGCTTAAAATCTTCCTGAATAAATGTATGTATAAAAACAGAAACTAGGGCTTCCCTGGTGGCGCAGTGGTTTAGAGTCCGCCTGCCGATGCAGGGGACACGGGTTCGTGCCCCGGTCCGGGAAGATCCCACATGCCGCGGAGCGGCTGGGACCGTGAGCCGTGGCCGCTGAGCCTGCGCGTCTGGAGAGCAACAGGAGAGGCCACAGCAGTGAGAGGCCCGCGTATCGCAAAAAAAAAAACAAAACAGAAACTGTGCAGCGCAAAGGGCATGCAGAGGCATTTCACAGGAGACAAATCAATGTAGCCACTAAAAATACAAAAGGACGTAAACTTTATTTGACTGAGAAGTGCAGTTCTACCCATTTAACTGGTAAAAAAATTTTAAAGTCTGACTATACCAAGTGTGGGAGAGGGTGGTGAGCCCCAGAATCTCTTGTGTTTTGCTGTTCGCGTGTAAATTAGCACAACGGATTTGGAAGATGGCATGGCATTCCCCCTGAAGTTGAGTAATTATATTCTCCACGTGCATGCTTATTCAGCAATCCCATCTCAGGTGGTGGGTGTGTGTGTGTGTGTGTGTGTGTGTGTGTGTGTGTGTGTGTACATGTACTGGTACACACACGACAACACATCCAGGAGAAACTCTTCTGCATATACTCCAGGAGTTGTGTAGAAGAATGTTTGTAGAAAATAAATAACTCACTAAACAAGTCAGGAGAGCTGTGCATGGACCAGTGATGAAAGTGTGGCTTGAACCAAAACCAGCGCTGGAGCTAAGGCCATCCTCTGCCACTAAGTACAGAACAGCCCCCTTTGCTGGGTGGCTCACGCCAGCCTGCGGCCCGTCCAGCCTGTTAGCCCTGGGCTGTGTCAGCAGGTAGAATCAGATTTTCATTTTGTAAGATGCTGCAGGGACACACTTCCCAACTGCACTTGAAATAAAACTTGAGTATTTAATCTGATTACAGGTCAAGTCTTTCTGGCTGTGTGTGCGCATATGCCTGTGTGTAACCTTGAACTTGTCCCATTGTGACAGTTAAAAGCCAAAGCGTCACATGCGTCAGAATCACCTGCTGCCTTGCAGTCCCAGCGCCCTGCCCCCGCCCACCCAGCCTGCTGACTTGCTGCATCTCCAAGTGAATGGAGAAGCCTGGGCTGGAGGTCCTGGGCGGACAACGGGAAGCGGGTGTGCACCTGCCGACTGGCCGGGAAGGGACAGGACCAGACCCCAGGGAACAGAAGCCAAGGTGAACTTGCTGCTTTTCCCCACAGCCCGTGACCCCTGAGTCTAGGGAGCTGGGACTGCGCAGAAGGCAAAGTTTTCTAAAAGGAGGTAACTTGGAACTCTTATTTTAGGTAGTGGCACGTTCCAAGACACACCCACCCCTGCCAGGACTCAGCCGGACGTCACCCTGGTGTGGGGGACCCTGGACCCTGCAAACCAAATCTCCCCGCAGTAAAGACCGGGGCCCTTGGTGTGGCTGTCACCCTACTGTCCTGCATTTAAGGTCAGCAATCTTGAGAGAAAATAAAGACAACGGAATTCAATTAACCTGAAAGAATGCATCAAGGCAAATACAACAATGAGTCATTAAATAACACTTTGGACATAAACAGATGTTCTCTTTGGGCAAATTTTCTAGGTTGGTGGGTATTTTAAGCTTTATTGGGGACAACAGATGCAAAGGTTATTAAGTGGCTGGAGTAAGTGGAGCATCACCCATCTGTCCCTTGTTTTCTCCGAATCAACTCTAAGTCAGTATGTGTTTATGTTTGTAATCTAAAAATTCATCGGAAGGTTTCTGTTTCTTCTGAAGAAACAGAAAAGTAGTAATACCTGTTGACTATTTCCACATCTTTGTTACGTTTAGAATGTTCAATTCTATTATATACAATCAACCCAAAGAGCGGCTAGTTGTCTGGCCCCTACCGTGTCCCAAGCAGGGTGCTAACACCATGGGGAACGCGAGCCCACGTCCTCAGAAAGGAAGGTCAAGGATTTGAGTCAGGGGTGCACGATTCAAGGAGGACTCTGCCACCCTCCTGCATGCAGAGAACTCTGATTGGCTCTTACAAAAGCTTAGTAGGTAAATCACTTTCCTTGGAGATTGCCAGAAAAGTGTTCCACCCATGCACTTTTCTACAAGGTATAAAGTTGCCCCTAAATTAAGCTGGAGAAATCACAGGCTCCACCTTGTACCACATGCCTTGTCTCCCATGAAACTGTTCACTGACCTCTGTTTTGCCGTAAATTCTCAGATTATATCTATAAATACTATATGAGGGATTATAGAAAATTCAATGCTATATTCACTGTGGAGATTTATTTCTGAGAGTGATGTCCACTGCCTTATACAGGATACCCTTGATGGGCACATAACGGAAGAATTAACTTCAGACCACATAGCTCTAAGAAAGGCTATATTCTCCTGTGTTTTAATGTGTAGATGCTGTGAATTGCATAACTGATAATGTTTCCCCTTTTGCATCAACCTCCGGGAAGCTCAGAGTTAAATTCTAAACCCTCCTTTAACAGTTGGGAGGATGGGATTTATCTCCTGTTTCACTTCATGTTCCCCATCACCTTGATCTGGTTTTCAGTTTCAGGCTATTGTGTTGGGAGCATCGTTAATGACGTGGGTCAGATTCCTCTTGGCATGTAGGGTAGATACAAACGTATTTAAGAACCACACAGATGCCTATATTCCATGGAAGAGATGTCATGCTGCAAGTCAACCTCACAGAATGTGGTACCACGAACCACGAACACACACTGGAGGGAAAACATAAAACCCCACGGATAAAACCTCACAATGGAGAAAGTCAGCACCCGGAGCCAGCACGTGATGCCCGTGCTCACCCTGTCCTGGTCCAGCCTTAGCCCGTATTGTTGCCAGTGGTGACTCCTCTGATGGCCATAGGATGTGGGAGCAGAATCTGTGCCCAACAGCCAGAATGGCATGGAAGGCGACCCCCACCAGCCTGCCCTTCTAGCCCTTCCTCCTGGACTCCACAGCCCAACCTTTGCCCCAGGACAGAATTCAAGCAAGATGCTGCCATAGCACAGTCCCCAGGACCACATGACAAACCATTTAGATTCACCCCATACCCTGCTTTTTCCCTGACTCTTTCTTCCAGAATTCTTTTTGCATTTACTATTTCCATGGTAGAAGTGAAGAAAGTGCTTTGCTCATGAGAATAAACTTATCACAAAAAAACCTTACGAAGGCCAGAGACAAAAATGTTCAACGTACCTTAAAAAGTGACATCGTTGATTCAACAAATGGTGTTGGAGAAACAAGATATCCACACGCTAAAGAAAGAAGCCTTACCTTACACCATATACAAAAGTTGACTCAAAATAGATCAAAGACCTAAACATAAAACCTAAAACTATAAACTTCTAAAGAAGAAAGCAGGGAAAAGCTTCACGGCATGAGATTTGGCAATGACTTCTTGGATATGACACCAAAAGAACAGCAACAAAGAAAAAATAGGCGCATTGGACCACATCGAAATTTAAAACTTCTGAGTATGAAAGGACACAATCAACAGAGTGAAAAGGCAACCCAGGGAATGGGAGAGAATATTTGCAGATTATATACCAGTTAAGAGGCTGATCCCCAGAATGTTAAATAATTCTTACAACTCAACAACAAAAAAATTCCCGTTAAAAAATGGACAGAGGACTGAAATAGACATTTCTCCAAAAAAGATATACAAAAGGTCAATAAGCCCATGAAAAGATGGTGAACATCACCAATCATTGCAGAAATGAAAATCAAACCCCAATGAGATACCACCTCACAGCCAGTAGGATGCCTACCGTAAAAAAAAAAAAAAAAAAAAAACAGAAAACAGCAAATGTTGGCAAGGATGTGGAGAAATTAGAACACTTGTGCATTGGTGCTGGAAACGTAAAACAGTGCAACTGTTGTGAAAAACCGTATGGAGGTTCCTCAAAAAATTAAAAATATAATTATCAGATGGTACAGTAATTCTACTTCTGGTTATAGACACAAAAGAAGTGAAAGCAGAGATTCAAATGTCTGTGCACCCATGTTCACAGCAGCATTATTCACAAGAGCCAAAAGACAGAAGCAACCCAATCTGTCGATAGATTAACAGATAAACAAAATGTGGTCTATACACACAATGGAATATTATTCAGCCTTAAAAAGGAAGAAAATTCTGACACCTGCTACAACATGGATGAACTTAAAGGACATGATGCTCAGTGAAACAGGCCAGTCACAAAAGGACAAAAACTGTATGATTCCACTTACACAAGTGGTCGAGGTCATGGAGACAGTAAAATAATGTCTATTTCTTGTGGGGGAGAGAGTGACAGAAGAGGGGATGGAGAGTTATTGTTTAATGGGTACAGAGTTTCAGTTTTGCAAAATAAAGAAATCTTCTTGCATGGTTGGTGGTGATGGTTGCACAACAATGCAAATGTACGTAACGCCACTAAACTGTACACTTTAAAATGGTTAAGATAGTAAATCTTACGTGTATTTTACCACAATTTTAAAACTATCCCCCCCAAAGAATGACATCATTGATCCAAAGTATGAAGCATCTCTCTCAATACATGCACAAGAAATAATATATACCAAGTTCATGGACATCTTTCTGCAAGGCAAGTGAAACAAGGATTGTTGTCCCAGAGGTGCAATTCAGTAAGTTCACACCAGTCTGCATTCCCACAGGTGTGCTTTTCATCCACCCAGTCCCTGCTCTCTCAGCTCTAGATCCTGAAAGCAGGTCTGGAGTTGGCGCTGCTGCCTTACCTCCCCTCTCCAGGTCCGGGGTGGGATCCCAGACGCGTGGGCTTCCATCCCGACTTCTGCGCCAAATTTTAATATCTTTTATTTGATATTTTCGGTATTTTTTCTACTTTCCCCTTCCCTTCTACACTAGAACCGTTTCCCACACTCTTTCCATCTCACTAGAGCCCTGACCACTAAATGCGCACGGCCGGATCCTCTCTCGTCTTTGCAGCTGGACCATGCCATACAGTGGGGGTGTTAACATCTATAAGGAAAGGCCTCCCTGAAACCATGGAATCACCAGGTGCCTGACTGCAGACTGGGAGGTGCTGCCCAGATCGCCAACCCCACCCCTGCAGGATGGGAGCACATACCCCCCTCCAGCTGTTGGGGGTACTAACACCTTCCAGGGAATTGCCTTCAGCTCAGAGAAACCCCTCACCCAAATCTCACCCCGTTCCTGGGGTATCCCACATCCAGGGATGGGGTGCAATGACCCGGTCCCTCCCTCCTGTTAGGATTGGTGAAGCCCGTGCTGTGACTGCACACGTGTGTACAACCTCTCCCTCTGCCTAATCTTTCCCTTCATCCCCACAAGTGGGGACCCAGAGAGCACTCCTGTGAAACTTACTGGAAGGCAGGTGTTCATCTCAGAGTCTGAGTTCCAGGCAGCTGAAACCAGAGGCCCTGTCAGAGACCATTCCCTCAGGACCTTCCTCGACCCTGGAGATCATGACCACAGAGCTTCCCTGAAGAAGCAAGTGGACTCTAGGGCCGGCCGGGAGAGGCGATAAATACCCCTCCCACTCAAATTTACCCTTAGACCTCTTTGCGTGTCTCTATACAACCATCACACCTCCCCTTCCCCCTGCCAAAAGAAAAGGGATCAACTCTACACACAACGAGAACAAAGCCCTTGAGTTGACTCTCTTGTCCTTCTCTGCACCTCTTGACAGCAGTGGTCCTCCTGCAGAAGAGGTTTCACCCTTCCTGGCGGGAGTTCCCTTAGGACACACATTCTCTTTCTTCTTTCCTTGCAATGTTCATTCTCATCTTCCCTGTGCCTAGTCAAGTAGCTAAAGACTATACAGAGAAATTCTAAAACTGAGAAGAGCAATGACAACAGCAAGTATTTCAAACAAATGATATTCCACCATACACACATATAATCACATAATTATGTGATTACCTATGGATAGGTAGGTAGATAATAGATTGATATATAGCAGATAAATGGATGGCTAGACAGACACACAAATGATAGATAGATAATAGATGCACAGATAATGGATAGATAGATAAATAATAGGTGGATGGATAAATAGATAGATATCAGTACATAGATAGACAATAGGTGGATGGATAAATAATAGATAAATAATGGATAATGGATAGATAGATAAATAATAGATGGATGGATGGATGGATAGACAGATGGACAGACAGACAGGAAATGTGTACACAGTAATGGGTGGGATGAATCGTATAACAGAGGTGGAATACAAGATGCATACCAGATTCCTGGTTTGGCTTTGAGAGAGACCTGGGAATACTTTTAATGATTAAAGGAAAGAGAATACACAGGAAGAAAAGAGTGGTGACGGCATTTGCAAGCCTAGAGAAGGTAGGAAGAAGAGGGGTCACAAGGAGTCAGATTTGGACATGCTGGGCATGAAGCTGGGGCATCGTCCAGTGGAGCTGGAGTAGAAACCTAGACTGTTGATGCCTATTTGCAATTACTCGAACTTGTAGAAGCCAAGCCAGGATTTGAATTCAGTTCGAATCCAGTTCTGACAGGCCCTAGATTCTAGGCCTGGAGCCCTGGGCATTCTGCCCCTGGTCTGCCACTACTGCTTCTAGAGACCGTAACACAACACACAGGAAACAACCAGCTCTTAAAAGTAATAAATAGCAGAAAAGTGGGAATCACATTGGTGTTTTCTCTGTTAGGTCAACTCAAGAGAAACTAGTTTCATCTTGAAAACAAATTTTTTCTGAACTTCAGAAAGTCTCAAAAAGTGTGCCAGGAAAATCAAAATGTCCCACCATTTCAACATTAAAAAATGTATAGGAACCAGAAAATTGACAGATGTGTTACTAAACTTTTGTCTTTGAATGTTCACTGTCATTAATTTGAATTCAGTGGAAAAACAAACAGCCTGAATTAATAAAAACCATGACCGATGCATAATATTTTCTAAATGAACCTTTATTACTTTCAAGCCCTCATAATTAAAGGAAGTAAATTCTGGGAAAGCACTGTTCAGCCAAAGCTTTGTCCACGATGCCTTAAAGAGCAGAATTTTGTAACTTTCACATTAAAATCTCTCATTGTAAGTACATCTTGCCAATGTATTTGAAAACAGCATGCTCCCTTAGGTAAGAGCGATTTAATTTGCCTAGCTGAGATGTTCCGCAAGCTTTTCCTTCCATGACGAGGTCAATAATCTTAGCATGAACATTTACTGAGGGCTCACTGAATGCAGGCCGTTAGCCAAGCACTTGCACAGTATTACCTCATTCAATCCTCAAAACATGAAGAGGATACAAATGTTATCCTCACTCACTCGTGATGAAACTGAAGCACAGAGAGGGTCACACCGCTGCGAAGGTACGAAATAGGCCCAGCCAGGTGATCTGAGAGACCATTCTTAATCAACAAAGGGAAGGGTCAGAAGCAGCACAGATTCACCCATCCACAGTCCGTACTGATGAGGGCCTCATTCGTGGAGTTTATGGCTGCAAGTGTGGACTTTTCCTTTATTACATAATCTTTCAAACTGTAGCTCCCCAGAGTTTATACATTTTTAAAGTCAGGTTTATTGAAATATAAATTGTCTACAGAACAATTCACTTCCTTTAAGTATGCAAGTCAATGAATTCTGACAGATTCATCTGGTCATGTAACCATCATGACAATCAAGATATACAACACGTCCCTCATCCTAAAAGCTCGCTCATGTCCCTTTGGGGTCAATGCCCTTCTGCAGTCCACAATCTCTGGAAACCACTGATCTAATTTCTGTCCCTCTATAATGGAATCCTAGAGTATACTGTCTCCGGGGTCTGGCTTCTCTCACTGGCATAAGAACTTTGAGATGCAGCCATGTTGCTGCATGTTCTTTTTAGTTTTGTTTTTTTTTTTTTTTTTTTTTTTTTTTGCTGAGAAATATCCCCTTTGTAGAGATGTGACACAATTTGCTTATCCATTCACAAGTTGGTGGACATCTGAACTAGTTCCAGCTTTTTGTTATTATGAGTAAAACTCCTGTAAATGTTCACATGTAAGTACTCATGTGGACACAAGATTTTATTTTTCTTGAGTAAATACCTAAGGGTGGAACCGTTGGCTCGTATGGTAAGTGTATGTTTACTTTACAAGAAGCTGCCAATGTGTTCTGAAGTGCTGTACCATTTTGCATTCCCACCCACAATGTAAGAGAGTTCCAGTTGCTCCACAGTTTTTCAAGAACTTGATATTGTTGGACTCTTAATTTTACTATGTATGAGGTGGTATCTCACTGTGGTTTTGCATTTTCCCAAGTGACTAAGGATGTTGAGCATCTTTTCATGTACTCATTTGCGATTCTTAGATCTTCACTGTTAGAATACCTGTTCCAATAGTTTGCCAGTTTTTACTGGGTGTTAGTCTTATTTCTAGTTTTAAGAGTTCCTTATGTAATCTGGATATAAGTCCTTTATCAGTTATGTGTTTTGAAAATATTTTCTCCTAGTCTGTGGCCAGTCTTTTAATTTTTCTGATGTGTCTTTTCAAGGACAGAAATCTAGTTTTTTAGAAGTCATATCTATTTCTTCTTTTATATTTTATGCTTTTTGTGCCCTACGCCCTCCCAGTGTCTTAGGCTTTTGCATCACGTGCTGGGTAGGGGTTTGTGCTGTGCATACTGAGGGGCTCCCTCAAGGCAGGCCCTGACTTTACACCACATACCTCCAGGGAAGGCCCACGGAGAGAACATGTGAGGGAGGGTGGGATCCCGTACCTGGGGCCCCTGGATTATAGGCTGGTGCACGAGCCCACACTCGGTTGTCTCCTCCTCACCCACATTCATGGTGGCCGTATCTTCTACCTGTTCTCTGCCCAGGAGAAACAGATCATGCCCCAGCCTTCCCTGAAGGGGCTTGTCATCCTTTAGGGTGAAGTTCACTGGTTGCCTGCTCTCTGATGGGCTCAAGGAAAGTTATAACTTTGCAGGTTACCTGGTTTTTTCTCATTTTGACAATGTTCTCTGTTTTTCTACATCCTAAGCAGAACCAGAACAACAAAGCATTTTGTTGTTAATTGTTTGCTTACTGATTTTACTGATAACCTATCCAAGTGTTTTTCCCCTCAGAATTAAATACAGCTTGCATGTGAGAAGTGACACTCAAGAAGCAGAATTTGTCCTAATTCACAGTTAGCTTAAGAGCTCGTTTTCACTCCTGCTTCCAAGGCACACAGAGCCAGTGCTGGCAAAGGCTGCAGGTCACAAACCCCAAATCCCCGCGTGGTAGACACAGAAGGCCTGGGTCATGGGCTGGGCACCCCCATCCTTAAAAGCCTTGTAGGAGGAGGAGGTCAGCAGCGAATGCTCTCAGTTAAAATTAACAGCTAGAAATCAATGCTCTGTCCAACAGAGGTACAATTTAGCTAAACTGATTTTTTTTCAAGGAAGTAAAAATGACATGGAGAAAAGGGTGGGTAGCTTTTAACTTATAAAGTGAAGTGCTTTTGACCTTCCTGATTCAGCGGTTTTGGCAAAGGCAGAATGAAAGCATCAACCTCTCAGTCACGATGGGCATTGTGCTTATGCAGGAAAACATTCTTCCTTTCGAGAGAGGCATATTGAAATATTTAGGAGTGAAACGTACGGTTTACACACTTCACCTAAAAATACTTAAGCAAAAAATATTCACCGAAAAATTAACCAAAGAACTCAACAAAGGGCTTCCCTGGTGGTGCAGTGGTTGAGAGTCCGCCTGCCGATGCAGGGGATGCGGGTTCGTGCCCCCGTCCGGGAAGATCCCACATGCCGCGGAGCAGCTGGGCCCGTGAGCCGTGGCCGCTGAGCCTGCGTGTCCGGAGCCTGTGCTCCACAACAGGAGAGGTCACAACAGTGAGAGGCCTGCGTACCGCAAAAAATAAAAATAATAAAAATTTAAAAATCTGCAAACAATAAATGCTGGAGAGGGTGTGGAGAAAAGGGAACCCTCTTTCACTGTTGGTGGGAATGTAAATTGATACAGCCACTATGGAGAACAGTATGGAGGTTCCTTAAAAAACTAAAAATAGAACTACCATACGACCCAGCAATCCCACTACTGGGCATATACCCTGAGGAAACCATAATTCAAAAAGAGTCATGTACCACAATGTTCATTGCAGCCCTATTTACAATAGCCAGGACATGGAGGCAACCTAAGTGTCCATCGACAGATGAATGGATAAAGAAGATGTGGCACATATATACAATGGAATATTACTCAGCCATAAAAAGAAACGAAATTGAGTAATTTGTAATCAGGTGGATGGACCTAGAGTCTGTCATACAGAGTGAAGTAAGTCAGAAAGAGAAAAACAAATACCGTATGCTAACACATATATATGGAATCAAAAAAAAAAAAGGGTTCTGATGAACCTAGGGGCAGGACAGGAATAAAGACACAGACCTACTAGAGAATGGACTTGAGGATATGGGGAGGGGGAAGGGTGAGCTGTGACAAAGCGAGAGAGTGGCATGGACATACATACACTACCTGACGTAAGGTAGATAGCTAGTGGGAAGCAGCCGCATAGCACAGGGAGATCAGCTCGGTGGTTTGTGACCACCTAGAGGGGTGGGATAGGGAGGGTGGGAGGGAGGGAGACGCAAGAGGGAAGAGATATGGGGACATATGTATATGTATAACTGATTCACTTTGTTATAAAGCAGAAACTAACACACCATTGTAAAGCAATTATACTCCAATAAAGATGTTAAAAAAATAAACAAATAAAATAAAATACTTTTCTGCATCATTTTATGCATTTATCACTATATACTTTGTACCATAGTTATCACTGCTCCTACACAACAAACACCCTGAAACCAGTGGACACGTGTCATTCATCACCGGGTCTTGTAAACTGCCTTTTACAGGACAGATGCTGAAGAAATATTTCTTAGATAAATAACTGGATAAATGTTTACTATTCCTAGAGTAACTTTTAAGAAAAATAAAAGAAGATGGAGTAAGGAGAAATGGGGAAATACACCATATCTGAGAGTTTAGTTACTTTACATTTATTTTCTAAATGTAAACTAAACTGTCTTATTTCTCGTCTTAGAACGGAGACTTTTGAGTTTACCGGTTTAAAAACGAATGCCATCCCAGTGTAACACAAGTGTCCTTAAAAGAGGGAGGCAGAAGGTCACAGTCAGAGCAGGAGTCACAGAGGAGAGAGGGTGCTTGGCTCTGCAGATAGAGGAGCCACCAGCCAAGAAGTGTGGGCGGCTGAGAAGTGGGAGGAGACATGGAAACGGATTCTCCCCGCGGTTCCCACAAGGAACACACGTCTGCCAGCACGATGATTACGGCCCCATGTAAGTGACGGTGGATGTCTGCGCTCCAGAACTGTGAGATTAAAAGTGTGTGCCAGGCTTCCCTGGTGGCGCAGTGGTTGAGAGTCCGCCTGCCGATGCAGGGGACACGGGTTCGTGCCCCCGTCCGGGAGGATCCCACATGCCGCGGAGCGGCTGGGCCCGTGAGCCATGGCCACTGAGCCTGCGCGTCCGGAGCCTGAGCTCCGTAACGGGAGAGGCCACAGCAGTGAGAGGCCCGCGTCCCCTGCATTGGCAGGCAGATTCTTAACCACTGCGCCTCCAGGGAAGTCCCAGTTTGTGTTATTTAAAACTAGTAATAATTAAAATAGAAAAGGACAAAAGCCTACCTCCCCAGGAGATCACCAGCTGAACCACTGAATAAAATTAGTATTAGTCACATGTTTTGCAAAATATTGTGACACAGCAATAAAAGTAGACAGTAGCAACAACAACAAAAAAGCAGATGCCACAAGGCCACTTGCTTGGAGAAAAAAGGATTTGGAAGCCAGTGACAGACAGTGTTCTCGCAGACTGCCCCAGGCGGCTCCTTTGCTCCTAGAAGTGCCTTCTCTGAGTACCGTGCCCTTGTTCTGAGGGTTTGTCCCCATTAGAATTCGGAGTGTGGTCCAAGGACCAGAAGAACCTCATCCCTGGGAAGGAAGCCAATTAAAAATGCAGACTCTCAGGCCCACCGAGGCCCACTGATGCTGACGTGCAGCTTCGTCAACACCTGCAGGGGGTTCTCGAGCTCGGCAAACAGGACCCGACGCCCGCGGAGGGTCCGCACCTCCGGGGAGCTGGATGGCTTCCTCCCTCTCATCCCTCCTCCCAGCTTGGGCACAGCTGACCCTCTGTGGGGCAGCCCAGGTCCGAAGGCCACAGGAAGCTTGCCTGGCACAGCCTGTGCCAGGGCTGGGCAAATGGTGGTGGGGGGTGGCTTCCAAAGTGCCACCAAAAGCCAAGGGACCGGACTTCACCTCCTCGCCAGTTTCATCAGCAGCGCTCCGGACACAGAACCGCAAACGTGTTCTAATTTCTGCAGTGGCCACTGGGAGGCAGGGGTCTCAGGTCAGGACTACCAGCCACCAAGGGCGGAGGACAAGCGAGTCAGGTGTCAGGAAAGCTGCAGAAGACACAGCCTTTCAAAGTTACAGGAAGAAAGATGACGGGACAAGAATGGAACCTAACTGCAGAGCAAGAAAACAGAAATGAAAAGGTGTGAGGCTGCAGCTCTTACAGGTGTGTAAGAGGACAACACGGGGACTGCACCTGGGCCCCCAGAGATGCATGGCGGCCGGGTCAGAAAAGGACCTGTTTGTCGGGCTCCCTCTCTGAGAGAAGGCGAGAGAGGGTGTCCACAGCACAGTGACAGGACCTGTGTCGTGTTCCTCCCTTTCACTGGTGTCAGTGTGACACCCAGCTGACTACCCTCTAAATGGGACAAGGACTGGCCAGGGTAAGGGTCATGCAGGTAGAGGACAGGGGTCTGATGCAAAACCACCGCAAAGTATTCTCTGGTCTCAAACTGGGCGCCCCCAGCACCGGGAGTTCGGGGTGGCCCAAGTCTCGGGTGCTCGCCTGTGCTCTGGTGCCCTTAGACAAGCCTCAAAAGTGACCCGGCCTCTGCTGCGTGAAAGTGTGTGCCGGGCAGAGCGCAGCAGATGGGACTAAGCACACGGCCTGGCGGGGGCAGGAGAGCCAGAGAGGGCCACAGAAATCCAGTCCGTGGACATTCACGGGTTTAGTTCACGCCCGGAAAAGCACGGTCTCTGGCCAAGACTTTTGAGACCTGAACCCAACAAAACTGAGAGTCCCAAGTGTCATATTTGTTATGGGTTGAACTCTGTCCCCAGAAGATCTGTCAAAGCCCTAAGCCCCAGCGCCTCAGAAAGTGCCCTCATTTGGAAACAGGGTCTCTGCGGGCGTAGTCAGGAGGAGAGTCATCAGGGTGGACCCCGCTCTGATGCGACCGGTGTCGTCATCGAAGACGGCCAGGTGAAAACCACACAGGGAGAGGCCGCGGAAGACAGAGGCAGAGACCCGTGGTGTGTCCACACGGGAAGGAGCCCCAAGGACCGCGGCCGCCACAGACGCCTGGGCCAGAGGCCTGGGGGGAATTCGCCCTCACAGCCTCAGAGGGAACCAACCTGCTGACACCTTGATCTGACCTCCAGCCTCCAGAAGAGCCAGGGAACGGACTGCTGTTGTCTAAGCTGCCCCGTCCGTGGAACTTCCTTCTGCAGCCCAGGAAAGGATCCGGTACCGCGGCCGCAAGAGGCCCAGCTGCAACGCAGCGACACCTCGGGACTCTGCACCCCGACACCCCGCCCCTCGCCGGGACCCGGCGGCAGCCTCCTAACCCGTCTCCCTGCCTTCACTCTTTCCCCACGAACTCCCTGCTTCCCCACCCAACAACCAGAGGGACTGTGCTTTAAGAAAATCTACGCCATCACACCATTTTCCTGCCTAGGAGTCACCAGTGGCTTCCCAGAAAACTCAGAATAAAATCCGAAGACCTGCCGGGTCTCCGCATCCCTTCACAGGGCCTTCCTCTCTTCCCTCAGCTCCCGCCAGCCTGGGCCTGCTGCAGGCAGGGGCTGCTCCGTCCCCGTCCCCCCCCCCCCGCCCCCCAGCTGCCCTGCGGCTGCCTCTGCCTTGAACCATCTTCCCCCAGGTCTGGGGGGTTGGTCTCTTCCATCGTTTAAGTCCCAACCTAAATTCCACCTGCTGGATGAGGCCTTCCCTAACCACTGCTCTGCTAATCTGGCCCCAGCTCAAATCACTCTCGCTTTCCTTGCTTTCTCCCTCCATAGCCCTCACTGCTACACGGAATGATCTCATTAGTCAGTTGTTCACTTGCAAGAACACTGAGATGTAAGGTGCGTGCTGCGGAGACTCAAGCTGGCCTCATTTATCTGAATCACTGAGTCGGCACCATCGCTCAGTAGACATTTGCCGAAACAATTAAGAAAAGGGAGGCAGAGGGAGGGCAGGGGCGGGGGAGGGAGAACTGGCTTGAGCCAGATGTATAGCCGTGGGCTGTGTTGCCCAAGGCAACCTGCCACACCCACCCGGGATACACCTGAGACCGTCCATCGCTCTAGGAAGGGTGCTACAAATCACCCTCTTGTATTTATCCTATTATTTTAAAAATAGGCACTTATGTGTCTGAATCCTCAAATCGGGACTTGGAATCCTTCTTTTGTCTTCTCCGTATATGTTACATGCGGTTGCTCCGTTCATTCTACCTGAGACAGAAGGTGAGAACCGACTTAGGGATGGAGGAGCCGGGACCCCCGGCTGGTGTCCCCAAAGGTGCCCAGAGGAGGGAGCAGTCAGGGAGGCGTCTGCTGCAATGAGCCAGGCACTCGCTCAACGTGCACTTGGCAGTGTGGGCTGTTTTGGTGCCACATCTCGGAAGAAGTGTTTGAATGATTCCCTAGAGATTTGTATGACTCACATAAATTGCAAAGTCCATGTCTCCGCACCCAGCTCCCAGCTGCATCTGTGTCACAAGAGCAAAAGGGTTTTAGGGGGCTGTTTTACTTCAAAATATCTGAAGGATAAGACACTACACAATTTTCTATCTCATACTTTGAATCTTACCCACACATGTACAGCATTATTATGGAGGAAAATCCGCTCTCTCGCTCTCGCTCTCTCTCTCTCTCTCTCGCTCTCTCTCTCTCTCTCTCTATATATATATATATCCTCTCTTACCATAATTATTCAAATGATCCATTTGATGTTAATAAAGTATAAGAAACTTTTGTGATTCTAGTAAGTCAACAATGTATCCCACACATGACAAAGACACCGGCCAAAAAAGCAGGGGTGGGGTGTGTAATCTTTCAACAGGACCTCCAGCTCAAGCTCCCCTGTGTTTTCCATACACATAAAAAAAGATCAAGTTTTCTATTTTCCCAATTTGAAGGAAGAAGGAGAGAGAATTTTGAAAAGAGAAAAGGGGAGAGAAGCAGAGTGACACTGCAGGGTCAGTGGGCTCCACGCGGCCACTGGAAACAGATGGGGCTACAGCAAGGCTGCTTCTAAGCCCCCGGGGACACGGGGCAGGGTCCCCGAGGCACCTGTAATGTTGTTTTAAACCCAGAGAAGAGGACAGAGTGTAGCCTTTGACCCCAGGCCCTGATTCCATTAGCCAACAATCTACCACCTAACGTCAGGTATCTTGAGGGCAATCAGTGATTTTAGGAAGAGAAAATAAGCCAGTAGAAAAAGCTTTGAAGTCCCCTTTTCGTTGGTTCTCTGCTATAATTAGCAAATTACATCACTTGTGACGCCTCAATTTCACCACCTGAAAAATAGGGAAAGTAACAGACCTCCCTTCCAGGTCCCCGAGTCTGGGAAGATGGAAGAGGATATAAATCAGATACATTAAAAGCAGGGTTCTTACAAAGCATCTCTGCAGGCAGAGGTGCATGGTCATTCCTATGGGGGTTCAAACACAGGAGGCCCTAAAAGACACCCAAACTCGATCCCAGGGCTTCCTCCAAGCCACTGCTATGCATTAAATTGCAGGGAAAGGGCAGCTTTGACTAGCGGTTTTGCTTCATGATTTGGCAACCATCTCAACACAGGAGGTTACTCTTGGCCATGACAGGGTGGGCACCTTTTCCCGGCGAGACCACCCGTGAAGTCACTGTGCTGGCAGGGAAAGCCCTGCCCCCCAGGGCTGTCAGGAAGACGCAAGCCGCTGGCTTGTTCACACGGGTGACAGCTGGTACCCAATAAGATGTGAACAATTCGCTCTGCTCGCCCAAAGATGGGGCGGCAGCAGACAGCGTCCCACACGGGTGCCCAGGGTTCTAGAGACTGTTCCTGTTAGCACGGAGTAGTCCTTTTATTCTCAGAGAGAAAGCACTCTGAAACGTGCTCCTGCTGACTTGGCTACAGAAGCAGAAAGACAAGGATCGCAGAAACCGAAAATAGCTGCAAGCCGGCTTCCGGCTTCCAACAGTGGTTACGGCGGACACTTAAGGATGATGTGATAAACGAAAAGGCCGATGTCTCCTGATGACAGAGCCAGGCTTCTTGGCTCACGTTGATTCTTGCAAATAACTACCACTGACACATCAAATACGCTCCACCAATTTTCAGCCCCAAATCGTGCCTTTTCCTTCGTGTCTGCCCCAGTAAGCGCTGTTTGGTGAAGCCAATGTTACGGTTACGGCCGTGCAGGGCATTTAAACGGTGGCTTAGTCACATTAGCCTTTCTCCAAAATGCACTGTGTTGACATTGCTCTTTTCTAGACTTTCCGTAAGGCTTACGGGGACTCCTGCCTTTTGCTGGGCAGAAAACAACACGGAACGCAAATGCAAACAGTGACGTAGTCGACATGCCTTTGCCGACTCCAGCCCCCAGAGACAGGTGGATGCTGTGAAGGCAGACTGCCGGCAGGTAACAAGCAGGCTGGGAAGATCATCTATCCATCTCTTTTCAAACTCGCAACCATCTTCTTAAGCTGTAACTGCACTGCTTGTAATTGCTTTATTCGTTCTGAGGTTTCATTACTCTTCTTGTCTCATTTCTATGCAATCCAGTTTGGATTGTTTCTTCCGTCTTTCTTTTTTTTAAGGAGCAATGAAACTGTCTAGATTCCCGGGGCGGGACAGGTAAGAGGCAATCTGTTGGCATCTGCAGGTGACCTGGGTGCAGGCGGCTCAGTCCTGACCTGGCCGAGAGCCTGCTGTTCCCATGACTCAGGCCAAAGGGCTTTGAAAACACTCTTGGGTCATTCTCTCCTTCAAGCTTTATTAAAGGGCTCCCCCAAAGCTTGTCCCTGTCCTGCCCCTCGCCCCTCTTCCCCAGCAGAGAACTGCAGACGTCCAAGCTGCAGCTGCTCCGAAGTCAGGTGGCTGGCCATTGAAGGAGGTCAAGCCGACAGATGCTTGGGAGTCACGGTACGCCTGCCCGAGGAACTGCCCGCTCATCCCCTGACCCCCGAGAAGAGGGTAGGGGCCGGGCAGCTGGCACTCCATCCTGAAGCATCCTCACTCAGCCCTGAGAGCTGCATCTGCCTCCCTCTTCCACACCCCTCGGGGGCAGGTCCCTGTGACAACAGCGCTCTCCTGCCAACCGATGGCTGACAACAGGACTGCCACCCCACCCCCGCTCCATTCTGCCTCCAAGATGCCAGAATTTCTGCTATGAAAACCGAGGGTAGAATTTTAGGAGGAGAGGGAAACACCCCAGGAGTCACGAGGAAATAAAGTGAAACCACGATAATGTTGGAAACAGCTTCTCTGGACCTGGTCTCTAAGGTTGACCAGAGAAGAAAATGGTCTTTATTAATAAACAGACTCCTGAAATCTAAGCACTTGAGAAAATACATGCAACAAGTTCTAATGTTTTCCACAGGTTGTTCTGTGAAATCAGAAACTCGCCTAAAAATCCCCCATGTGTCTGAAATACCTGGAGACGGAAGGCTGAAGGATGGAGCAAGGATGCAGGAGCTGTTGCTGACCAGCACCAAGAGGCTCAGCACCTCCACCTCTGCAACGTGGAAACAGCCCGGAGCCACGGGCCGCTGCTCCCCTGGCCTCGCTCTCCCCTTTCCACACAGCACCCCTCCCCCACCTTCAAGATCAACCACGGGGCTCTTGTGAGCAGGGTTGGGAGGCTGCGGTCACCCCTGGACTAACCTTCCAGAGGCTCCCACTCTGCACCGCAGTGTCCCAGCCCACCGAGGCATGTGCTTCCACGTTAAACTTTTAACTCTGTTCGGTGTCCTAATTTCCCAGCATTTCCACTGGCTTTGCTACGCACCACCTGCCAAAAGGAGCAGGGAAATAGGACCACAAAACCCCACAGAGCAGGTGCCTCAGACTTGTTCTCTCTGCCTGGCCCCTTCCAGGAACCCCTCGAACAAGTAGTTGAGGGAATATTTCCTAATGGGATCTGCTGAGGCTTTTTTGTTTTGTTTTGTTTTGTTTTCCAGAGTATAAAGGGTGATGGCCTCTGACAGGTCAAGTGAAATCATGCTGAGTCACCCCCCTGTGAATTTATGACACAAATCCCTACACGACATGGACTCTCCGAGAGAGGAAGCCTTTCCCTCCGCAGAGGTGAGGAAGAGGTAAGTGGCAGGAACACGCAGCTTCTGACACCGACTCCTGTCTCATTTTCAATCTTTAGTCTTGACCTTCACCAGAGCTCTTTTTTCAGAGGTTGGACAGAGCTGTGGCATGAGATACAAGTGGACAAGAGTCACATGTGGAGATACTTATGCATAAAATATCCCAAATGTGTCCTATACTTTATACATATATGTATTAATATACACACACACGCGTACCTGAAGAACATTCCACACGCAAGAAGCCGTATCAGTTAAAGGTGCTACAAGGCTGGAAGCATCACAGTCACTCCAGTTCATCCGCTCATACTTCCACACCGAGCATGAGGCTTTACCCACAGGCCTCCAATAAATATTCGTGATCGACTGAATGGACGAACACACTGTTGCTGAGGTGAATCATATTTTTCCCTAAACAAGACTTTTTAGTCATCGTACACCTTCAGACTGGCAAAAGGTGTGAAGCCTTTCACGCCCAGTTCGGTTGCCATCTGATTTCATTGATCTGAGCCACAAATCCTCTGGTTATAGATGGCTTGCAGAGCGCCACTCTGAAGGCTAAGGGGGACGCACAGGGGAAATCTGGCCCCAATAAAAATTAGACAACCGCTCAGAACCCCCAGGTGACATTCACCCGCTGCTGGGCTGAACCTGCAGCAGAGTTTTCAGCATCATCTGTCAGAAGCAGCCGCCAACAGCTGGACACGCCATGTCCTTCAGCCCCACAAGCGCTACGAATGCGCCCACACATCAGCGCTGTGTCCTGTAAAATACTCCTAAGATACTCCGCATTCATTAAGAGCCAAAGATATACTGGTATTCTGTCATCCGGACTAGGTGACATGGGGAAACTGTCATCACTGCCTCTATCTCGTGCTCTGTTGTCAAAAATAACTTCAAGGGGCTTCCCTGGTGGCGCAGTGGTTGGGAGTCCGCCTGCCGACGCAGGGGACGCGGGTTCGTGCCCCGGTCCGGGAAGATCCCACATGCCGCGGAGCGGCTGGGCCCGTGAGCCATGGCCGCTGAGCCTGCGCGTCTGGAGCCTGTGCTCCGCAACGGGAGAGGCCACAGCGGTGAGAGGCCCGCGTACCGCCAAAAAATAAATAAATAACTTCAAGGGGGTCCGCTGATATGACTGCCTTCCTGCGGTAAATTAACACCCACCTTTCCATCAGAAGTGTGAGGGATCAGATGACTTGAGACCAGGAGGTCTCAGGAAATCACCGTAGTTCATGAAGTAACAGACTGTCGAGGGGGTCCTGGTACACAGGCAATCGTGTCGCCAGTTTGATCACCACCGTGAGCACTGCAGAGCCTGCCTCTGGCAGCTGACAGCTGAAGGACCTCAGCAGTCTGTACGCAAGAAATACGCCGAAGGTTCCCTGGAAATCAGAGTCCCCACACACCCCAGTGGCAGGCGCAGCGTGGCTTGGATCCTCGGAGACCCTGGTCTGGGGCCTCGCTCATCTGCAGGGGTGGGTATTCCTTCCGTACTTGCCCCTGCCCCTGGGCAGGTATGCAGTTGAATATCCATCTCTTCAAATAAGCCAGGGGCTCACCTGTCTATTTACCCTTTGACCTCTGTGGAACTGGCAAAAGCAGGGCTACACCTACCAGCCAAAAGTTCTCTTTTTTGTTGTTGTTTTCTTTGTTTGTTTGTTTTTGTTTTTTTGCGGTACACGGGCCTCTCACTGTTGTGGCCTCTCCCGTTGCGGAGCACAGGCTCCGGACGCGCAGACTCAGCGGCCATGGCTCACGGGCCCAGCCGCTCCGCGGCATGTGGGATCTTCCCGGACCAGGGCACGAACCCGCGTCCCCTGAGTCGGCAGGCGGACTCTCAACCACTGCGCCACCAGGGAAGCCCCCAAATGTTCTCTTCGTGAACGCAGGAAGATGACCGCAAAGCCAGGAGCACAGCTAGGCTCCACGCTCCCAGAGCAGTGACGAAAGCACAGAAGGAAAGCAGCCAGCCAAGGATGAGGCAGCTTCTTGCTTTTCTTCTTTATTTAACCCACATGATACGTCATGTGATCATAAGATCCAGGGGCACTGGGCTTAAAACGTGTGCGGTGCGGACACGTCTGGATGGAAGTGACACGCTTTTTCAGCATCCCAGCAGACCGTTCGCAAAGCCCGCAGTGTCCACGGATCTGCCCCTCCCAGCCCAGCGGACCCCCCTCACCAGCCATTTTTAAAAGGCCACAGAGTTGCAAAACTTTACAACTGTTATGGTTCCAAGTGGCACAGGGCTGAGCAGCTTCGGTAGCTGAGGCCTCCATTTAATTGCCTTGTCGACTTTCCAAGGCTCCAGCTGCTGAGGGAACTTCTTTACAAGGGGTGGAAATACGTCTGCTTAAACAGGATTCCTTTACTACAGCGTCATTCTACTTTGGATGTAGCTCTTGGATGTCCTAAGTGCCCTCTGAGAGTGCTCGTCGGTCACGTTTCCCCCACGACGCCAATGCCGCCTGGACCTTCCCCTCGGCGAGAGCCCATCGGGCCCCTGCCGCCCGGGCAGGAAGTGGAGGACCAGGCGGTCAGCGATGCCAATGCGCTTTGTTCCCTTCCACGTCCACCGCAGGACACCCCCCTCCCGGCAACGCCCATCACTCCTTTTCCAGACCCTCTCGGCCCTCCGCCGGCGCACGCCTCTCCTTCCGCCACCGCTGCAGGGGCTGCTTCCTGGCAAAGGGAGCGCACCTCCGCCCGGGGCTCCGACCCTATGTCACCAAACATTCTAAGAGGCTACATTACCTGACATCCGGCAGGTAAAACGACTCATCACTTCTCTATGCCCGACTGGCTTTCTCCACACTTGCCTTAATTGGCAGTGACCTACCTGCCTTTTCTCCTTTGACAAGTTCACACCGGAAGGCTCTGAATCTTACCTTGGTTGGTAATTTTTCCTCCTGTGTTCTAAGTATCCCTCTTGAGGGAAACTGTTGACTATAATATGCATGCAACCTATCCATGTGCACGCGTGTTTGTGCGTATGTATGTATATATACACATATTTCACTAAAATAACCACTTGGGGGCTATTAATTTCAATCTTCCATTTCCTCCCTCTACCCCACCTTCCTCCCCCAGATAATAAACTATATAAAGTTACTTCTTCCACAGCGTCTGCTACGGTGGGCTCCGAGTCGAGGTTCAGATCCTCCGCGGTGGCCTGATGACAAAAGATACACATTAAATGCTATTAGCATGCCTACATTCTTGTAAATAGCATCACACAGGTAATGAACGCAAATGACCAACTAGAGACTCGGTATTAGGACAGTAGGACATGGGAATGGCATCAAGGTCCCTTTCCACCAGAGTTTATTTGAAACCCTATGATGCTTCATGCCAGAGACAGCTCCTTTATATAATAGGAGGCAAATAAGGCAGTGAGTGTTTATATCCATGATTACAAATTACTAGATCAGTCAAATGTGTGTGGCTTATACCACAACTGCAAGGAGAAGCAGGTGGTTTATATAAAGCCCTGACCAGCAAGGTGAGGGCGGGGTGTAGATTTACATGACCCTGAAAGACTCGGGCTGTCAGGACAGAAACAGGTTACAGGGGAGCTGTCTGAGTGGAACAAATTCAGAATCTCAGGCCAAAGCTCAGAGGATGAATTAAATCAGAGAGAGTCAAGTCTCCGGCTCATAAAAACATAAAGCGTTGTGTCTCTGCACGAGGTAAGGCTTGAACAGGAGGGTCTGGGTCTGAGCTCTACTTACCACTTAATGACTTTAGGCAATATTGCTAACCCCACACCTCACTTTCCCCATATATAATATCAGGACCATAAGAATATCTACCGCCTAGAGACACGGACAGAATTCAGGGAAATAAGACCTCACAGCACTTAGCACTGGCTCTGCTGAGCGAGCAGTGGACACTCAGAGTCGGATGCTGTCATCACCTCTCCTAGCTTCACTTCTAGCCCAGGAGCCGTGAGACAATCATCCCTGTACAAGCTACACTGTGAACTTCAGGGAGTCCTGTTTGATCTGCACCGTTTAAAAATGGAGCTTCTCCTTTCTCTAATGCGTGATGACATCCCCGAAGGAGAAATCATGCTCACTCCTCGGAAGGAACAAACAAAATGGGCCGCCGACCCCTGTGGGCTGGTTCCCGCACTGCCTTCCTCAGGACACCTCCAGTGTCCTCACCTCTCCCCAGAGCATGCCCTGGGTGCTGGGCCCCCGCTGAAGGCAGTGACTGAAAAGTCCTGCTTTGGAGACGTGCGTTTAACTCGCTGAAACACCATTCACACAACACTGCATGCTTCTTTTTGATGCCAGCTCCTTCCGGGATTTTATGGAGGTCCCAGTTTTTAATTAGCATACGTTTCCTCCTCAACATGCCTCATTCGTGGGTAAAATACGCCTTCCAAAATACCTCAAAACAATTCATAAACCATAAATGCTTTTCCTAGACAATGAAATGAATTTCCCCTGGTCTGTGTGCTGAAGCAGAAATGATTTTTGTAAGGATACAGTACACGAGGATACAGTCCACTGACCCTCAAATCCAACCTAGTTCAGTTCCCTCTCACTGCAGATGAGAAAAGAGATTAGAGGGGAAGCAACTCATAGAGGCAGGAAAAACCTAGAATCCAAGAGCGTTGATTGCTACCCCTGGAAAACCAATGACCGGTCATGTTAAATGCGTGTAAAAGCAGATACTGTAAGCACTAACATCACGCAGCAGGTTTTCTCATGAAAAGCACACATGCTCTTTATGCAAGGATTTTATGACATTTAACTTGGAGTTCAGAGGCCAAATGTACTCCATCTGGTTTTGCCCAATTTCCTGATATGTGAGCTATTTTAACATCACACAACGTAAAACATGGGCAAAACTGGAAAGTAAAATCAGCCTCTGAGCTCCAAAACAGAGAGATTTCATATTTTCCCAAGAACCTGAAATATCTCAGGGTTAATAGTTGAGGTTTAATCTTTCTGTGGAAAGAGCTCTCACTTCTGGGTTCCAAATAAGCAGGGATTAAATGCTCTACCTTAACACACTGCATAGGATCTACTACCCGAAAAACATTTACCCAGGAAGCCTGAAGAAATTTTCTTTTGCCTCAGGACCATTGAATTTATGGCATTTTCATCATTTGTTTCTGCATATACACATCAACCTCAAAAACTTATAAATTTGCCCTCTCAATGGGGTGGCAAGGCAGTGCAGTCTCTCAGCCAGCTCTGCTTCAGATCCTTCCAGTTTGCAAGGTCTTTCTAGGATCATGATATCATTTTTTAATGATGTGAGTATATTCATTGCTGGTCCACTTTCAATCATTTTGGAAGTATTTTAAGCACACGCTACTCCTCAGAGCTTGGGTCAGCGGCCACGACGTAGAGTCCAGAGTCCCAGGAGACATTCTCCAAGCCTCCTTCATTCCTCGCCCCTGTTCTTTTTTCTAAGCCCAGGGCCAAATCCTCCCCCCTACAGAAGGGCTTCCTTCACGGGGCCTGGCTGCTGAGGGGCTGACAGCTGGGCCTCTACCACCACCAGCAAGTTCAGATAACCAGGAGGGGTTCGGAAAGCATCAGGATAAGAGTGGGACTTCTGGTCCATCGCTAATTCAACTTTTTAAAAACCCAATCTTTCTCAAAAGAAAAAAATAAACGTGACTTGGCAACCTTTGTAAGCGAGAGGCTCTTTCTCAGGCACTGCCGCCGCCACCAAGAATAACATGGTGTGCAGAGAGGCATCAATAGCCCCGGAGAGCCGTGCTGTCATCTCCTTCCACTTAGGTGCTTCTCACCAGCAAAGCGTCTGTGTTGTTCCATCTAAACACTAGGCTTAATATCTGTGCTATGCCAGACAATCTCCTTTGACCAAAGTATACATTCCAAGCATGAATAAGTTAGTCGGGCTTCCGAAAAAGTATTAAATGTAAAATATTAACTAACTTCTCTTCTAAAACAGAATCCTCCTCTTTAAAATTCTGTGAATGTCTCAGTATATAGTACGTATATATAAAAATAAGTAACATTTAAAATAGTAAGAATTGAACTTATAATGCCGCATACAGGAGATAAGGCAAAAGTTAAAGCTTGGATTTTGCAAAGAGGTAGTCAGTTACTAAAATCTGCCATTTATAAATGCGATCTGAGTTGCTATAAACACAGCACAGGCATATCAATTTAATAGGTTTAATAACTTCGGGGAACTTTCTCTTCTAGGAAAAATATACGTTGATTGTTTCTGATTCAAATTTAACAAATCAAAATCCATGCAAGGAGAGCTCCATGTCCCTGGGGGAGAATATAGTTAAGCGGTGTCAGACGTGCTCCCCACAGGCCAGCCAGCCCTGACACATTCACTTCACTATCTTTTCACCTTCAATCGCTCCCCTTTATTCAAACATACACCCTATTAAGGCTGCATAATCTTTATGCCTTGTTTCTTAAACAAGAATTCATCATTGGTTCTCCCTTCTGGTTTTATCCTGCACTGCAGCAACTGGGGAGGTCTGAGCATTTAAAGCCACTTGTTGAAGGAAATCACACTGAGGCAGATTAGTTTGGAAGCATGTGACTCCTTTAAGGCAAACACAGACTCTAAGAAGCACCCTGAAGTTTGGCTTAAGAGCAACCATTTTTTTTTCTTCAATTCACTCATTTTCATTCATATTGTTACACCACACACGACGCCTTGTGTGGGTGCGTGTACACACAGATATGTACTGTTCATATGTGTGTACACACATACACAGCTATGCTCGTTAAAAATCCCAGACTCGGTCACGTAATAGCCACTCAATAAACATGAATTCATTACGGTAAACAGACCGTCCGCCGGCCGCAGAGCCAGGGTTTTTCAGGATACTGTGGAAAAGGACACTCTTCTCGCCCTTACTCACCTCTATTTCCATGGGCTCCACCTCTATCTTTTTCCATAGCTCCAGCAACTGTGCAATCGGCATCTTTGAAAACTTTCCCTCTGATCAAGTACTGAGAGTGAGAAAGATGATAACCAGAGGCCCCAAACAGCACAGAGATGGCCAGACAGGACGTCAGAGCCCGCGGCGGAGGCCGGCGCTGCTGGCAGGAAGGGGGCTGCTGAGGGTGAAGTCAGGCCGGGACGACCGCGGGCGCCGGAGGGGCCCTGGGGTCCTGGTGTGCGGAGGGGGCCGTGGGGCTTCAACACGGCTGCTCTGCTAGCGCGTCCTCCCCCGCCCCACGCCGGCCCTGGGGCTGCGCCAGGGGCTGCGGCTGCGTCCCGCTCGCTCGGGCTGGGCGGGGGAAGCAGGAGACAGAGCTGCAGCTTCAGACTCCGTGCTGCGACTTTGGCGGAGTGAGCGCTCCCCTCGCAGCCTCGGATTGGATTCCCTGCTTCGCCCCCTCCCCCTTACATTGCCACTCCCTCCCCTCCCCCCACTATTTTACCTTAATTGGCTCTAAATGATGGGTGAAAGTTGGGTCTGAGGATGCCGCTGCCATAGAAACCTCATAGCAACCGAGGGCTGGGGAAGAGGGGAGGAGAGGAGGGGGCCTGCAGCAGGTTCTGCCCTGATCCCTCCCAGCGCACACGCGCGTGCACTCACGCACACACACCCCTCCCTTTGCCAAGGACTCCTCTGAGCCCCGTGGAGCACTAGGGGCCAAGGCAAGAGGCCAGGTGCCGGGGAGCTGCTTTTCCTACATCAATATTTCAGAAACTCCCTGCATCGTGGAATTGCCGCTGACGGGGCAGCTGGAGCAGCAGCCTCTCCCCTAGAGGGTCCCCCCGCCCGCCCCCCCCAAGCGTTAGGACAACACCCTCGGGGAAAAGGAAAGGAGGGCCCAGGAAGGCTGGGAGTGAGCCCAGGGTCCCGGCGCCCTGCTGCCTCTCCCTGAGGCCTTCGGCTTGTCCTGCTCCAGCCAAAGCCGCCCTGGGGCAGAAGTGTGGCCGCAGCACCTCGGCAATGTAGCAGCTGTGCTGTTCTCGGGAGACAGGATGAAAAGAGGGTGGGCTGCTTAAACTCCCAAACGATGGGATCTGTTGAAGTCCGTACAGGGATTGGGCAGGGAGGAACGTTCATCCAAACAACGTACTATCAGCCGTTTGCTAAGTTCCAGGCAAGATGCCGCGTGCACCACGCACAGTTTCTCATTTAATTTTCCATCTGATGTGGATTTTACCATCCCATTTCATAGGTGAGAAAACCCTGAGGCTCAGAGAGAGGAACTTGCCCAAAGACACACACTCCCCCAGTGGCAGAACCGGAAGTGAAGTCCAGGCTGACTCAGCTGAGGATCTATGACCCCAGTTTTCTGCAGGAGGGAAACCAGGAGTGCAATTTTCTAGGGAACATTTCCCTCCTTTATTTCTTTTTTTTTTTTTCTTGGTCTCTTTTGTCTATTTTCTCACACCGTTTCTGTCTTAGAACAAAAGACATGTGCACATGGAAATACATTCATCTCCCCACATTTCTGAGGCTAATCTGTTTTTGATTCCCTCTTTTGGGAAATGGTGTTAAAGTCTAATACAATTTAATGCTGCTTCTGGAAGAAGTGTATTCATTTCTATGGAAAATTCCTTTATCTCTGGGAAAAGTATCTAAGAAAATGGCTTACTTCTTCCAAAACTTATCAGTAATCTCTGTTTTTATTTTTAAATAAAATCCCTAAGAAATCCAATTCACTATCAAAGTGAAAAACAACAACAAGCTCGCTCAATTCCCAGATACTTCATGTTTCAGAGGAAAAAATATAGTCAGAATTAACAGTAAAGTTTCCGTTCTTAGTGTTGATTTACAAAAGTCACTTTATCTTTCTATAAAATGGGACCAGTAAGGATCTTAAAAATTAATTCCATTAAA
Source organism: Delphinapterus leucas (assembly GCF_059928025.1). NCBI lineage: Eukaryota > Metazoa > Chordata > Mammalia > Artiodactyla > Monodontidae > Delphinapterus > Delphinapterus leucas. The sequence goes on from NC_143140.1 coordinate 94,070,775, forward strand.
ATAAAAATAATACCAGTATTGTTTGTTTTCAAAGTTTGCATTCACTGATTGACAGATCAGAGCGAAGGGTTCCAATGTGTTCACCAAAGTAAGGTAATTTGGGGCATAAAGTAAAAGGTCACAGATTAATAACAGATAAACTGAAATGGTTTTGCGTAATAAAGAGAGGGAAATCACTGATGTAAAAAGTAGTGCTGACGAGATGTCAAGACTTTTCCATCTGAAGGACTGAGCACAGGGAGATCTTGAAGCGCAGTGGGGAGAAAAGTAAAATGGGGCTCCTTACTGGGAGTTCATAAAGCCTACACTTCCTGGAATTTTCCACAAGTATTCTGAGATGGGCAGACTGAAGGGAAACACTGGTCCTTTCGTCTGGGGGAGGAGCAAGGGGGAAAGGAACGCTGGATGGGACCTCCTGTGATGGACCAGCCGCCTGCATCCCTGGGCTGATGGGCTGGAATCGTACAGATCAGACGAGCTGTCTGCAGACACAAAAGAGCTCATAATAAAGGTATATCTTAGGAGTCGCTGAAAACACAGTGCATCGTTTAGCATGTCATCTCTTTTTAAACTATGCAAATGTGACACTGATAAAGAGACTGAAGTCTATTCAGCGGTTTCGCAGGTGAAGCAGAGGCTCCTTGGAGGAGTGAAGTGATCAATCAAGGGGGCGGGACTGGATTCTGTACCCAGGAGCCTGGGATCACGTGTCCGTGCCCACTGCACTCTGCACGGCTGCCTTTCAAACACGGAAGATTGTTACTCAAAAGCAAACAACTACCTCAGTGAAGTCTCCTCCCACGTCTGCCTCCATGGGTGCCACCTGCCCAGACAGGGTACCTAGCATCCCGGATGGAGAGGAAAGAAGAACAGACTACCTAGGAAACCAAAACATAAAATAAAGTAAAAAAGACAACTTTCAAAAAGATGTATCTGTCCGGTAAAAGATTAGCCCCATTTGTAAAGCTCGAATTAGAAAACGGGAACAATGAGAGGAGGACTATTTCTCAGAAGGGAAATAATGATGACACCCAAATAACTAAAAGGATAACGGTGCAAATAAAGGACAAAGAAATTAAGTCCTAAATCCCAAGAAAACTTGAACAACTTTTTCAACAACACCTAAAGAAGCTGATTTCCAAGAACCCCACACACGAGCATCAATTTCCAAGAAGAAACAGTAGTTGAAGCATCCTTGCAGAAATGAGTCTTTCACGAAGCAAAGCCTGCAGACTAAAAGCAGCGGGAGTGTCTCAAGAGCCCCTGGTCACAGTCACTGTGAAACGAGATGTGCGAATTGACATCAAACTCACGGAAACCAGCCCCCAACAAAAATCCTCTCTCTCCTGAACTAATGAACAATTCCCAGCACCTCCTGTACTCACTACGCCTTGAATCTTAAAAGGGGTCTCTTTTCTGAGAAAGACGGGCAGGAGGGAGATGGGGGGGCGGCGGAGGGAGAGAGCCCGTTCGCCCTGTGGTTTCCACAGCCAAAGGACTCTTCCCGGAACAGAGGTGGGAATCAGAAAATCTGATAGCGGCCCCACTTCTGCCACCAAGACCCAACTTCTCTGCAGTTCACCTTCTTGTCTGCATGCTGGGGTCTCTCTCACAGACAACACGGCAGGAAATGTGTGTGTAAATGTGTCTCCTGACCTAAAAGAAGGGACCCCGGCTGATTTCGAGTTACCGGGTACTTGAGAGGATAAGACGGGCTTGACGCCCGCACTAAATGACCCAACGGTTTACCCAGGGCTGTTCCATTTTGCAGGTTGCTGTGACCAAAGGATTTGGTAAAGTGAAGAGAATTACTCATTTCTAGTGAAGTGATCACCAGCCTTGGTATTTCACTCTCCAGGTTTCAATTGCTCCAAAAACCTCAAAACGAAATTAATTTTCATTTTAACAGAAAGGCATGGTATCCATTGTTACAGGCTGAATTGTATTTTCCCCAGCTCCCTCTGCCACAAAATTCACAAGCTGAAGTCCTAACCCCACTACCTGAGAATGTGACCTTATGTGGAAATAGAGTCTGTGTAGCTGTAATTAGCAAAGATGAGATCATACGGGCGTAGGGTGGACCTTAATCCATTACGACCGATGTCCTTACAAAAGGGGGAAATGTGGACACAGACCGGCACAGGGGGAGGCCCTGTGAGGACTTGCTTCTGCTGCCACAGCCAGGGAGCTGGCAGAACCGGAGAGCGGCCTGGGGCAGACCCTCCCAGGGGCCTTCAGAGGGAGCCGGGCTGCCAGCACCTGGATCTCAGACTCTCAGCCTCCACACCTGAGAGACAGAAATTTCTATTGTTTAAGCCCCTCAGTTGGTGGTCCTTTGTTATGGCAGCCAAGCTAACACCCCCCAGGGGACCAGGGGAGGCTATAACAATGAATCAGGAGTCCCACAGTGATGAGGACCCAAAGGTCCAGTCAGACTGGTTCACGGAGACCCCGGTTCACGCCTTCCTTCTTCAGGGACGAGCCAGGGCACAGGGGACAACATTTCAGTTGGCGATTGTTAAGCTTCAAAGAAGCCTAAGTCTCCAAAGAGGCTTCCAGAAGCCACTTTATATACTAACATCCTGCAGTTTGGTCCAGAAAGACACAAAAGCTCACTGGAATCCAAAGCCCCATTTCCAACACTACAGAGTCGTGACGCTGAACCAGAACCGTGGCTTCTTTCCAGAAGAAATTATGCACGAGGAGGAAAAAACGGCTGAGCACAGAGTAAACAGCATCTCTTTATTATGAAAAGTAAATTATATGCTAGGAGAACATTCTAAAGAAGAAGCCTTGTTTGCAGGCTTCCCAACTAACGCCTCATCTCTGCTGGGGAAAGTCAGTGTGACCCCAGCCGCGGGAGCTCTGGCCGCCTCAGCTGGGCCCCAGGTCTTCTGTGCCATGAGGGCACCTCACCTCCGGGTAGAAACACAGCCCTGGGCTCCAGCCGCATGAATGTCATTCGTAAGAAAGAACATGCACAGGCAAATACAGAAGACAGTAAAAATGATGAAATAGCTACACTGACCTCTTCAACTCACTCTTTCGCCCACATGTAACGCTTCCCAGAAATTAGCACCATCTTGTAAAAATACTATATATACACTACCAAACGTAAGGTAGATAGCTAGTGGGAAGCAGCCGCATAGCACAGGGATATCAGCTCGGTGCTTTGTGACCGCCTGGAGGGGTGGGATAGGGAGGGTGGGAGGGAGAGAGACGCAAGACGGAAGAGATATGGGAACATATGTATAGCTGATTCACTTTGTTATAAAGCAGAAACTAACACACCATTGTAAAGCAATTATACCCCAATAAAGATGTTAAAAAAAAAAAAAAAAAACCACCTGGTGATGTGCAGCCTCCCGGTTGGGAGTCTTACTAACTTGCCGGGCTTGTCCTCCTTTCTAGTTCGGTATACGCTGCAGTAATTGTCAGTTAAGTAATTTTCAGGGATTTATTTAATTTAGCTTTGAGCCACATATGTTTGTTCCAAAATTTATTTCCACTTTCATAGCCTAACCATACAGCACATCAGCTAACGCCACAGGAACAAAACATCATATGAAAGATGTGGGACCGTTGCCGTTTCCCCTAAGCCAGTCCTCATCTGAAAGATGCTGGCCTTGCAAATACCAGGCATTTCTGCTGGAATTCACGTGAGAAACCATGGCCTTCAAGAAAGAATGCTGGGCTTCCCTGGTGGCGCAGTGGTTGAGAGTCCGCCTGCCACGCAGGTTCGTGCCCCGGTCCGGGAAGATCCCACATGCCACGGAGCGGCTGGGCCCGTGAGCCATAGCCGCTGAGCCTGTGCATCCGGAGCCTGTGCTCCGCAACGGGAGAGGCCACAACAGTGAGAGGCCCACGTACCTCACACACACAAAAAAAAAGAATGTTAAAGGAAAATAAATATATTTCTAGGTTTTTTAAAAAACCACTCCCTGTTGAAACAACTCAGGTTCCTTTTGAAAACAAAAATATTAATGTTGATATCTATAAGCTGAATATATAAAATACCTCTTTAAAAAGACAGTGTGAAGTCTGTGGAAACCGTAGACACAGTGTCTGGCCTTGAGGAGAAGTGAAGAGTATCAGTAACCAGCCCAGACTGATGATTCGGACAGCAAAGTGACTCAGTTATGCAAATACATATATCCACTCTTTTTTTTTAGACTCTTTTCCCATATCGGTCATTACAGAGTACTGAGCAGAGTTCCCTCTGCTATACAGCAGGTTCTTCTTAGTTATCTATTTTATATATAGTAGTGTGTATATGTCAATCCCAACCTCCCAATTTATCTTCCCCCTGCTCTTATCCCCTGGTGACCATAAGTTTATTTTCTACATCTGTGACTCTACTTCTGTTATATAAATAAGTTCATTTGTACCCCCTTTTTTTAGATTCCACATATAAGCAATATCATATATTTGTCTTTCTCTGTCTGACTTACTTCACTCAGTATGACCATCTCTAGGTCCATCCACCTCACTACAAATAACTCAATTTCATTCCTCTTTATGGCTGAGTCATATTCCATTGTATATATGTGCCACATCTTCTTTATCCTTTCATCTGTTGATGGACACTTAGGTTGCTTCCATGTCCTGGCTATTGTAAATAGTGCTGCGATGAACACTGGGGTGCATGTATATTTTCAAATTACAGTTTTCTCTGGTTATATGCCCAAGAGTGGGATTGCTGGGTCATATAATAGCTCTATTTTTAGTTTTACTTATGTTTTAATAATAGTTGAGTCTCTTTACTAAGAAAGAAATGACCATCAGTTATCAGGTTAAGAATGCAAGAAGGCGAGAAACAATAAAAATAACTAAAGACCATAAATAGTAAAACTTTGAAGACCGTTCTGCCCCAGACTCTATACTAGACCTTGGAAGGAATTGGAACCAGTCATAATTTGTACTGACATCAGAAAAATTAAGCATATGCACGAATGGTACTTGGTAAATTCTTAGAACCATGAGAGTTACTCTCTTAGAATACAAACAACCACTAGAAACACAGGAATCTTCCGAATACTCTACGGAATCAAGTATCTACTCCTGGTGAAAAGTACCTGAAGTACATGGTAATAGTCACAATTACAGAATAATTACTATAGTGGTACAGAATTCTGTTTTATTGGAGAAAATGGAAATGAGATGGGCCATTTGAAACCACAACTGAATTAGGCTCCTCAAGAGAGGAACCCAAGGGCAGGAGCATTTCCAATGTGAGATGCACTTCTCCAACTGCAAGAACACACCCAAATTCTAGGTGCCGGAAGCCCCAGCTCTGGCTCCTCTGCTTGTGTGGACTCGTTTTTCTTCATGCTCTTAACTTTGTCTACATCTGATTTTCTTTTTTAAAGATTCACGCTTGCTTATCTTGTTAGGAAAATGTAAGCACAGAGCGAACAAGCTAACCTTGACACAAGGTCTTACAAGAAGAAGGATTTTCTTTGAAGCATTTAGCTTAAGGGATGACTAGACCAGTAAAAACAGTGGCCAGAGCCATTTCTGCATCAGCATTTGAGATCTGAGAGGAATCCTGCGAAGCAAAAGCATGGAGAGGTGCCCTTAGGATAGTAAGCCGATAAGACCGAAGGACCACCACCGCCATCACACCTAACACCGTACTCGCCCTCACCCTGACGGGTCTCAAAGGGCGCATGAAAATTCCTCCGAACCAGAGAGGTGCCCTTTCAGGCTGGGATGTCAGGGAGTCTGTGAGAAAATGCTGCAGTGACAGTCCTCCCCTGGTCAAGACTGGAGGTGTCCCGTGTGTGGGCCCAAGAGCCTCAGACTCACCTGCAGGCTGGTTGGGGTAGCTCTGTCCCTCCTTCAGGAACAGGGTTTATGTTTATTAACGTAAACCAAGATGCCAATAAATGCTAGAGGACAAGTTATTCTGCATTCACCAAAGCAGCCAATGCAGTGCTGAATATGTGTTAGCACTTAATAAATGATAACTGATTAGCTGCTAAGGGGATTTTTTTTAAGGTGTCAGCAAAATAGTGTGTGTGTTTGTGCACATGTAACCCATGCACTTCCCGGAAAAAATGAAGTTCCAGAATTGCCAAGCACTCTCTACCCCTTTTGTCGGGTTCTTCACTCTTCCAAGCAAAACCACGTGGGCTGTGGCTCTGCTGTGGGCCCCCCCGAGGGCAGGACTCTCACTTAGCAGACAAGCACAGCACTGGGTCTACATTTTGTCTTTGGACAAGTCTTTGCTGGATAAAGGGATATTTGAGGGGTTGGTTGTTAGGAGTGGTAGGGGTAGGACATAAAAACAATGGATGGGACCCAGCAAGATCTATCTCCCAGGATGCATGCGTTGATCATTGATTTTGCCAAAGTGTTATAGGGGTAGAAGAGTGATGATTTTTTTCCCCCAGTTTTAAATGCAAATTCTTTAAGATGAATACTGAGTGCATTAATGAAAACACTGGTAAAGGAATCTTCATAGCAGGACATTGTTTTTTTTTAATGGAGGTGTCCCTTTAGTATTGCTAGGTATTTCTTGAGAACAGTTCAACCTAACCTTGAATTCTCAAATTAATGTAGGGAATTAAGTAGGATGCATTTCTTGCAAGGATAAGAAGTCTTCGGTTAAGCTAATTCTGGGTCTTCCCCCTGAAGTCCCCAGGAAACCGATCCTTCAAGGTGATGGCAGATAGAGCTCCTGGGTTGAGCTGGGACATCCAGCCAGTGAGGGAGGCCCTCTGGGCCTAAGCAGGAGTTTGCGTCAAGGATTCACGGCTTCGGGGGCCTCCGTTTGCCCACAGCACACCCCCTCCTCTCCCAACCACCCCAAGCTCGCAGCCACACAGGTTCCCCGTGGATGAACACAGATGCCTAGGGAAGCAGCTGGACCTGGAGGGGACAGGGAGAAGGGGCAGTAGATGACCAGAGAGGACCCCAGTGCTATACAGCCATCGTATAACTAGGGGGAGACCTCCGGAGGTCCCCCAGGGGTCTGGGATTTAATCTCAAAATTCATTCGATTTATAGAAAAGAAATGCAACGGTTTCTGCACAACTGTGTTTACAGGCTGGGTCTTCTAACACGCGTTAGCTTTTCCCTGCGATGGACAGGGGGTCAGCCTTGCCCTGGATGCGATCTCACAGCTGTCAGACCTCTGGGCTTTTGAATGACGAAATCAGGTGTGGAGCTGGGCAACCTTGAACACCCTTGATAATGAAAGAAGATTACTTTGCGCTGTTCTTTCCAGCTTTTACATTTGATCCCCAGCATGTCGCACCCACAGTATAGCTAAAATCAAAGTGCTTATTCAAATCCATGTCCCGCCTCTCTGGGGACCTGCTGGACCCACCTGGAGCCCGAACCGTGGGACCAGAACATTCACACTTTCTGCCAGCGATTTCATTACGTGTTTTCGTATCCTGGATTCCTTTCACATAAAAATACTGAAGTCTGGGTTTTTTAAAACAAGCCAGATAGCCTTCTGATTTGTTTATCTCATCCAGCTTTTTTTGTTATCTGGCTTGATCTTCTCTAGAAACAGCCTGTGTCTCGTGTTCTGAATGTGTCTTTCTTCCACGCAGCTGGTGACCGCAGCCTTTTTAGGTGGCACTTCCGTCAGCTGAGAAGGCTCAGCTAGACGTTTTTTTTCTTCGGTAAAAATAGATGTTTTCTGATTGGAGCTTATGGAATTTTCTCTGCATTGTCACATGCCGATCCCTCATCCGTATAAATCTTTACTGTCTCTGAAGAAATAGTTTCTAAACAACTTTTCGGAAAGCCGGAAGAGAGGGAGAATAGCTTTTTAGGACGTCTAGACTGTGTGTCACTGGTCGTCTGGTCGACCAGCCTGGGGGACGGGGGTGTGAGAGGCGATGCCCAGCTGTCAACCATGCCTTCCTCTGAGAAGGGCAGGAGGCTGAGATGTCGGCTTGAGTCTGGCCAGCGCGATACGCAGGCCACACTCCCTGAGCCTCTCTCTGCATCTGCCTTCTCCCTCCCTGACCGACTCAAAGTCATCAGACCCTGGGGGGCAGGAAGTGTCCCGAGCAGGGGCCACTCTCATAGGTAAGGGTCCTCACACCTGCTTGAAACCTGGGAGCCTTTCCAGCCCAATCCAGAGTGAGGGAGGGGAGGGGCGCGGGGAGGGCATATGCTCCTCCGCCGCTGAAATGGCGACACCCTTCCCACCTAACTCTCACCCAGGGAAGCAGCGCCCTCCCAGCTGTTCTGAGACCGCCCTCAAGAAACTGGCCGGCTGTAGCCCCTTCGGGTCAGCCCCTGTCCCTCCTCCCCGTTTTTTTCTTATCTATTAGATCCTCAGTAGTGAATACGGATGGGTGTGCAAAGCTGCTTCTAGCAGGAGCCAAGCCAGCTTTCTCCATCCTCACTGACAAGCTGATGTAGCTAAAATAAGAGAAAATCAGTAACACAATGGTCCCAGGCCCTCTATCACTTCAACTTTGCTTACAGCACTTGTTTATGTGCCCAGGTGCCTTTCCATCTGGCCTGGGTATATGACCTGAACAAAACAGACAAAATTCCCTGTCCAGGTCACATTTTAGCTGGAGGAGAGCGACGAGAAACCAACAGCTAAGCACTCTGTATCTGACACATGACGACTGGCAGGTGGATGGGGAGCCAGGCAGGGGCTGAAATTCCAGATGGAACAGTCCAGGAGGTCCGCACGGGAAGAGAGTCTGTGGAAAGACTTGGAGATGGCGAGGGCACGGTCATGCGCCGTCTGGTGGTGGGGGGACCGTCCCAGCAGAGCCAGCAGGTGCAGAGGCCTGAGGGCGCCATGACCTAGGCATGTGCAAGTGTGAGAAAAATCAGGGAGGCGGTCTGGCTGGTGGAGAGGGAGCGAAAGGGGAAGAAGTAGGAAACATAAGGAAGAAACGCTTACAAGTGACGCACCATCCTGCAGGCATCTTTCAAAACACAGCATATTAAAAATGCTTCCAGCGCTATTACATCCTCAGAATCACTGGAAATGTCTATGTAACATCCCATTATTTTGACATACTTGAATTTGTGGAATCGCTCCCCACAGAGGACTGTTTCTGCTCCAGTGAACACCTCTGTGCACACAGCTTTTGTGTTGTGCTTCAGAAAATCCCCAAATGTGGCCTTGCAAGGTACATGGCTATGAACGTTTTCATGCCTCTTGTTATACGCTACAATAAAATAGCTTTTAATGCGAGGTTCATCTTACAATAGGCGACACGAGCTTTGCTTCTCTGGGTGATGTTAGAAGTGTCCTGAAAGATTTCTACAGCTCAGACACACTTTCCGTCCTGGCCGACTTTCATGAAAGTAGATATGGGAGCATTAAACGGATTGACTTACTGACATGAATAAATTAAGTCTTATGCCACGTTCCTGACTAGAAAAGCTGAAAAATGTATATGTGTATAGTCTACAAAAATTAATTTTAATTGTATTGTGACTACAGTAAAAAATCCAATTGTGGTTTATTATTTAAGAAAATAAATAAGAGTTTAAAAAAACAATAACAAGAACAACCCCTGCTATATCAGATATAACATACACTCTCAAGGCACATTAATTAAAACAAAGTGGTAATGGGACAAAAATACACACAAACCGTAGGTGAGAGCAGTTCAGTTAGTAGCTGCAGAAAATATACAGGGACTTAAAATATGATAGAAGAAATACTGACTACCAATTACCAAGTGACAGATTATCTGAGACTATTGTGGGGAAATTGACCATTTGGAAAAAAAAAAAGTAGTTTAAATCTCACTTCCCAAATACACAAAATTAGGGATAATTAAAATCATTATTATAAAACATGAAATCATAACAACAAAAAGAAAATATAGGTGAATATTTATGTGACTTGGTTGGGGAATAACTTTTTAAACATAAAAATGGAATAAATCACCAAGGAATAGACTTAACAGATTTGTCTACACAAAATTTAAAGACTAAGGACTTCCCTGGTGGCCCAGTGGTTAAGACTCTGCTTTCCCACGGCAGGGGGTGCCGGTTCGATCCCTGGTCGAGGAACTAAGATCCTGCGTGCCACGCAGTGTGACCAAAAATAAAAAAAAATTTAAAGACTATACTTAAAATCCCAAAGTGACAGAAAAGGTCTGCCACGACCACCTTTGCATAATTCATGTAATTACATTTGAAATAGATGGACAAATCCACATCGTTGTTAATATGAACATATTTATGAAATCTTCCCTCTCCTTTTTGGCTTAGAAACAAAACTTTCTGCCTCTCTCCTATTTGGGGGGAGGGCGTCTCTTCAAACATGAAATTGAAGCATTATACCTCTATTTCATTACGTGTCTGTAACACTTTTGATGTTTTCTGCTACATTTTAATGAACCATCTGTCCAAAAATTAGTTTCAAAAATTAAAAAATTAGTAATTGGGTAAATTATAGACTTCTTTTTGCTTACATTCTTGGTGGTGATCTAACGGTTGCCATCTGATCTAAATGTTCCAAGAAACCAGGATGCAACTGTACGTTTAGACGTAGGACCCCAGACGGCAGCTCAAGGTGAGCCGGTGAAATGTACAAGTGTGTCCAGAGTACTCTTCGCAAGGACAGGGATGTACGTCACCGTGTAGCCTTGAGGAAAACTTCCAAGTGGATTCAAAACAAAACAAAACAAAGCTAAAAAGCTAGATTCATTTGGGCCAGATCAGGGCGAGAGCAGAGCGGTGCCGCATAGTCCCCACATAAAATACAGAATCGGGAAGGTGGGGGAAGGCGGCGAGTGAGCCCCTGAGCAGACGGCTCAGCAGATGACTCATGACCTGAGCGTGAATAAAGAGAAGGTGTTAAATCCACTACGGAAAGAACACGAGCTTGGGCTAAAAAGACCACAGAGTCCAAGCCCAAGACCCAAGTCCACACCCCGGCTTTGTATTTACTCATCTCGTGACCTGGGTTGATGGCTTCCCTTCTCTGGGCTTCAATTCCTCCACAGCAACAAGAATGTTGGCCTTACAAACACCAACGATGGCAGCCACACCTGCTGGACACCACAGCTCACACCAGAGACAGGCTGGGACCTGGGACCTGGGTGCCTTTGCTGCAGGGCTTGCACCTGGACACACGTCTCCTCCAGCAACAAAATACAAAGAAACTATAAGGGACTAAAAATAACTGTGCATGTGCAGCTGGGGAAAATTATGGACAAAAAGATACAAAAACACCAAAAACCCAACTGCCACTTCTGAAGAGCCAGGAGCAAAAACAGGGTGTTGGAAGCAGAAGCAGGGCACTGCGCATGCCCCCCGCACACACCACCGCCTAAGGGGTGGGCAGACCACCTAATGACCCCCCCCACCCCCACCCCAAATAAGGAACCAGCTTGACCCTCCCCACACCTTGGAGCAAGCGATCAAGGGAAACTGTTACTTGTCCTCACTCCGCCCTGCTGCAGCAGGGGCCCCAATAGAGCCTCGCCTGGATTTCTTGTCTGGCTTCTTATCAATTTCTCTTATCAGCTAAAGAGGCCAAGAACCCTGGTCGGTAACACACCCAGGATGATCAGTGAGCTTCCCGGCTCCAAGACAGGCAGGAGCATCTCCCACTTACGTTACAGAGTGGTGCAAACCCAGAACCCAGGAAGGAAGGGCTGCCCCCTGAAAGCTGTCCATGGGTCAGATGGTGAGGGAGCTAAGTGCTCAGTGAAGCATCTGGAATAAGTGGAGACAGTGAGTCCTGCTGGGTCGGGAGAGCGGTGCTCTCGGTGGCTGGTCTTCCCTCCTCCATGTGCCGGCCACCACCTCCTGAATGGGAGCCCCAGCTGGGCATGGAGGACGGGAACCTGTCACCTCTATTAACTTCACCAGGTTGTTAGGGGGTCAAGTGTGTTAATGCCTGTGGAAGTGTGGAGGGCTTTTGTCTATCACGATCAACTCTACAGATATTAATGTGTTCTATCATTGTTGGTGACTGATTATTCGTACTTCAAGTCTTCCTTCAAAATTTGGTTCTCCTTGAGGCTTTCTTTTCTTCTCCTTGAGGCTTTCCTGTATCCTTCCAAGGCCACTGTGTACCACTGGGCACAACTCATGGCGGGAGGGGGGCTGTAATGTCAATGGTGCCACTAGCATTGTCCTGTGCCTACACAGCTGTATGCAGTGACCCTGTTCCCAGGCTGCTTTGCACAAGCCTTCTCTTAAATCCACACTGGATTTCCTTAGGACCTTTATAACAATTACCTAAGTGTGTTGTACTTACTTTCACACCCTGATGCTTTATGCCCGCCTGTTCAGTCTTCTGACCTGGAATCAAATGATTTGAGACCTTAATTCTTCAGCTTTATCTCTAACACCTTCAGAATGCCTTGGAATTTGCTCAATGAATTAATAAAGTGAATTATTATTATAACTTTAACACTGCTTCCGTCACAGAATGATCAAACCTCATTCCAGCTGGAGCTGTGTGTCAAGTGGTCCAAGGACCAGCACAGGTCAGAAAACAGGCCAGATGGTAGGGGAGGAAGTTAGCATGGGTTTATCAGGGGAGTTTGCAGGTTGGACTGACACTGGGTCCAGGCGAAAAAGAACCACAGCATGAGGGTATTTTTTACATTGGTTGACAGTATTGATAGGAGTAGTGTTTAAGGATTAAGTAAAACGCTTTTTTTCAGAAAAGATAAACTTTGTTGTCATCACTCAACAAACCAACCCCCTGAAAGTAACAATCACTGACTGTATACAAAATACTAAAACAACTACCCGAAGGCTCTGAGGACAAACGAAAGCAGGTTCTGGAAGGGAGACAAAATTTGGAATTAAGAAATAACACACGGTGAGTTTCTTATTTTATGATTTTTTGGGCATCCTCACAGTACGGTTCAGCTAAAACTGCTCAAAACCCACAGGAATTTCTGTTTTCAGCCAGGATGAAGTAGCAGGGTCTGGATTTGCCCTCCGAGCTTAAATAAAAAGATATGAGACAAATATATTTTTCAAAATATGTGAAACAATGGATATGGATCATATTCTGTTCCTTTGCTTGGCTGATCATTTTGACTGGACACTGGACATATTAAATTTCAGCTCAGGACACAGATCCCACTGACCACTTGCTTGAAAGAAGAGAAACAGATAAGGTGAAGCCTAGGACTGCCCCACATTACTGCCTGAGAAGAGTTACCAGGTGACAGAGCAGGAAGTAAGAGTCTAAATAGAGTCTGGTGGTCCCCCTGAATTAAGGAAACAGGTTTGGGATTTGGGAAGATAACAGCAGCTAGAATTTCTGGTTTTAAAACCAACGAAGGGGGGACCTCCCTCGTGGCGCAGAGGCTAAGAATCCGCCTGCCAATGCAGGGGACATGGGCTCGAACCCTGGTCTGGGAAGATCCCACATGCCACAGAGAAGCTGTGCATGCCACAGAGAAGTAGTGCGCCACAACTACTGAGCCTGCACTCTAGAGCCCGCGAGACACAACTACTGAGCCCGCGAGACACAACTACTGAGCCCGCTCGCCTAGAGCCCATGCTCCGCAACAAGAGAAGCTACCGCAATGAGAAGCCCGCGCACCGCAACGATGGGTAGCCCCCGCTCACCGCAACTAAAGAAAGCCCACGCGTGCAACAACAAAGACCCAACGCAGCCAAAATAAAAAAAAAAACCAATGAAGGGAATCCCCTGGTGGTCCAGTGGTTAGGACTCCATGCTTTCACTGCAGGGTGAATGGGTTCGATCCCTGGTCAGGGAGCTAAGATCCCACAAGCCACATGGCACAGCCAAAAAAAAATAAAATAAAATAAAACCAATGAATGTGGGGGATATATATATATATACTCAGCCTTTAAAAAGAATGAGATGATGCCACTTGCAGCAGCATGGATGGACCTAGAGATTCTCATACTGAGTGAAGGAAGCCAGAGAACAATATCACACGATGTCACTTATATGTAGAATCTGAAAAAATCATACAAAAGAACTTCTTTACAAAACAGAAATAGACCCACAGGCATAGAAAACACACTTATGGTTACCAAAGGGGAAGGGGGGGAGGGATAAATTAGGAGTTTGGGATTAACATATACACACTGCTGTGTATAAAACAGACACCCAACAAGGACCTATTATATAGCACAGGGAACTATACTCAATATTTTGTAATAACCTATAAAGGAAAAGAATCTGAAAAAGAATATATATATGTATTATGTATGTGTATGTGTGTATATACATATCTCTCTCTCTCACAGGAAAGGATATTATTGATAAAATGCTCTATATATAGAAAATCCTAAAGAATCTATGAAATAATTACTATAACTAATAAGTGAATATAACATAGTGCTAGGTAATCAGGTTAAAAAACAAAATTCATATTTTTATGTATTAATATCAAATAAATGGAAAATTAAATTTAAAACAAGCACATTTAAAATACCATCAAAAAATAAAATATTTAAGAATAAATTCAACAAAAGATGCACAAGATCTCTACACTGAAAACTACAGAATATTTTTAAGAGAAATTAAAGCAATTCTAAGGAATGGAGAGATACATCATATTCATTGATGGAACACTCAGTACTGTTAAGATGTCAACTCTTCTCAAACTGATCTACACATTCAACCCAATGACTCAATCGCAATCAAAATCTCAGCAGATTTTTAAAATAAAAATTGGCAAGCGGATTCTAAAGTTTATATGGAAATTCAAAGAACCTAGAATATCCAAAGAAATCCCTTAAGAGGAAAACCAAGTTGGAGAACTTGAACTACCTGACTTCAGGATTTGTCAAAAGCTACAGGAATCAAGCCAGTAGAATACAGTATGATTCAGCAGAAGTACTGACAAATAGATGGAGTATAATGGAGACCCTAATAATAGACCCCCATTTATGTAGTCACATGATTTTCAATAAAAACGCCAAAACAATAATGAGGAAAGGAATGACTGTATAACCATGTGGTAAGAAAAGGAATCTTGACCCCTCATACTCTACACAAAAAGTGATTTGCATTTGATCACAGTTAAAGCCACAAAACTTTCAGAAGAAAATGTAAGAAGAAACCTTTGTGACTTAAGAATAGTCAAATACTTCTTAGATAGACCGCAGAGGGAAGTACCATGAGAGAAAAAATTAGATTTTATTCAAATAAAAACTTCTCATCAAAACATATCGTCAAGGAGGGACTTCCCTGGCGGTCCAGTGGTTAAGATCCTGCGCTTCCAATGCAGGGGGCGCGGAATCAATCCCTGGTCAGGGAATTAAGATCCCACGTGCTGTGTGGCACTGTCAAAAAAACAAAAACAGAAAACAAAACAAAAACCGTATCATCAAGGAAATAACTAGGCGAGCTACAACTTCAAAAAATTACAAAACCTATATCTGACTAAGAACTGGTGTGCACGACACGTAAAGAATTTCTACACCACAATAATAAAAACACAAACAATCCCCTGAAATGGACATGAGATTTGATTAGACACTTCTCAAAAGAAGATACAGACATAGCCAATATGCACATGAAAAAGAGCTTAACATGATTTGTCACCAGAGGAACGCAAATTAAAACCAGATGAGGTACTACCACCAACCTACTAGAATTCCTACAGTTAAAAAGGGCAGTGCCAATCTGTATGGAAACACAAAAGACCCCAAATAGCCAAAACAATATTGAGAAAGAAAAACAGAGCTGGAGGAATCAGGCTCCCAGACTTCAGACTATACTACAAAGCCTCAGTAATCAAGACAGTATGGTACTGGCACAAAAACAGAAATATAGATCAATGGAACAGGATAGAAAGCCCAGAGATAAACCCACACGCATATGGTCACCTTATTTTTGATAAAGGAGGCAAGAATATACAATGGAGAAAAGACAGCCTCTTCAATAAGTGGTGCTGGGAAAACTGGACAGCTACATGTAAAAGAATGAAATTAGAACACTCCCTAACATCATACACAAAAACAAACTCAAAATGGATTAAAGACCTAAATGTACGGCCAGACACTATAAAACTCTTAGAGGAAAACATAGGCAGAACACTCTATGACATACACCACAGCAAGATCCTTTTTGACCCACCTCCTAGAGAAATGGAAATAAAAACAAAAATAAACAAACGGGACCTAATGAAACTTAAAAGATTTTGCACAGCAAAGGAAACCACAAACAAGGCGAAAAGACAACCCTCAGAATGGGAGAAAACATTTGCAAACCAAGCAACTGACAAAGGATTAATCTCCAAAATATACAAGCAGCTCATGTAGCTCAATATCAAAAAAACAAACAACTCAATCCAAAAATGGGCAGAAGACCTAAACAGATATTTCTCCAAAGAAGATATACAGATTGCCAACAAACACATGAAAGGATGTTCAATATCACTAATCATTAGAGAAATGCAAATCAAAACCACAATGAGGTATCACCTCACACCAGTCAGAATGGCCATCATCAAAAAAATCTATAAACAATAAATGCTGGAGAGGGTGTGGAGAAAAGTGAACACTCTTGCACTGCTGGTGGGAATGTCCATTGATGCAGCCACTATGGAAAACAGTATGGAGGTTCGTTGAAAAACTAAAAATAGAACTACCATATGACCCAGCAATCCCAGGGCATATACCCTGAGAAAACCATAATTCAAAAAGAGTCATGTACCGCAGTGTTCACTGCACCACTATTTACAATAGCCAGGAGATGGAAGCAACCTAAGTGCCCATCTACAGATGAATGGATAAAGAAGATGTGGCACATATATACTATTGAATATTACTCAGCCATAAAAAGAAACAAAATTGAGTTATTTGTAGTCAGGTGGATGGACCTAGCGTCTGTCATACAGAGTGAAGTAAGTCAGAAAGAGAAAAACAAATACCATATGCTAACACACATATATGGAATCTAAAGACAAGTGGTTCTAAAGAACCTAGGGGCAGGACAGGAATAAAGACACAGATGTAGAGAATGGACTTGAGGACACGGGGAGGGGGAAGGGTAAGCTGTGACAAAGTGAGAGAGTGGCATGGACATATATATCCACCAAATGTAAAATAGAGAGCTAGTGGGAAGCAGCTGCATAGCACAGGGAGATCAGCTTGGTGCTTTGTGACCACCTAGAGGGGTGGGATAGGGAGGGTGGGAGGGAGACGCAAGAGGGCGGGTATACGGGATATACGTATGCATATAGCGGATTCACTTTGTTATACAGCCGAAACTAACATAACACTGTAAAGCAATTATACTCCAATAAAGATGTTAAAAAAATATATATATATATATATGAAATAAAGATAAAAACAGCAGTGCCACCAAATGTTCTCAAGAACGTGGTGCAACCAGAAGTCTTACACGTTGGCGCGAGTATAAAATGACATAACCACTTTGGGAAAGGGCTTGCAGTTTTCAAAAATTAAACAGATACCTATTCTCTGACCCAGCAGTCCCAATACTAGGTAATTACCCAGGAGAAGCAACATATATGCCCATCAAAAGGTCTGAACAACAATAATCAAAGTGGCTTTATTCGTAATAGCCAAAAATGGGGGAAACGCCACTGCCCGTCAACGGAATGGAGGAGTAAACTGTTCTGATACAGTGAAATAGCGCTCAGCAATAAAAAGGAAGCAGCGACTAATACAAACAAGACGGCAAATCTCACGATTGCTATGCAGATGTGGCCGGGCAGACAGAAGATGCCCCCCCCCCCCCCCCCCCCCGCCAAAGACACCCAAGGGCTAATCCCCGGAAACTGTGACTAGCCCAGCTTATTAGGCTTCCCTTGGCCAAGGGAATTCAGGTTGCTAACCAACTCATCTTAAACAGGGCAATTACCCTGAATTACCCAGGTGGGCCCAGAGTAATCACAAGTCTTTAAAAGTCACAGAGGGAGGCAAATACAAATCGGGGAGCTGCAGTGTGAATGCCTGATGGGCCAGGGCAGGATTTGAAGATGGAGGAAGGAGGTATAATGTTGTCATATAATAAATATAGATCCTGGTCTTTGTCTACAGTTCTAGGCTCCTAGCTCCCAACACCTTATAATTTCCTAAGTGATTAGAGCATCAGGGGCATCTTTTGTCATAATATTTGGTTTTCAGAGGCCTTGCTTCCTGAAATAGCTTCAGAATAATAAAGGTGAAATGGGTTTTTTTTTATTCATAACAAACCTCTGAGTTCACATTAATGAGGTGACTTTTGCAAAGCCCCTAGGTAGGGGTGGACGCTGATTGGCAGGGGAACCAGCCATGTGATTAGAGGGTTGGAACTTTCAGCTCCACCCCCAATCTCCAGGGAGGGGAGGGGCCTGGAGGCTGAATTAATCACCAACAGCCAAGGATTTAATGTCAGGCCTACGTAATGAAACCTCCATAAGTACAAAATGGGATATGGGGTTCAGGGAGCCTCCAGGTTGATGAACAAAAATACGTCCTCGTGCTGGAGGGTGGTGCATGCACATTCCGTGGGCACAGAAGCTCCTGTGCTTGGGAGCCTCTGGACCCTACCCTGTGTACCTCCTCATCTAGCTACTCATTTGTAGCCTTTAGTACTCTTATAATGATGAGACGTTTTGTGTTTTGATTCTGTCAACTTAAAGAAAAACATGCAACATAGGAGTTGTGAGTCTCAGTTTTATTCGGGGACCTTACTGAGGACTTCAGCCCTGGAGACGGCCTCCCAGTAGCTCTGAGCAGCTGCTCTGAAGAGGAGGGGGGAAGCCAGTTTATGGGTGCTTTTTGTCTGGGGAATATGTGACATCAAGTATACACATCTTGGTAAAGGACTACTGCTAGTCACAAAGAAGAGACATCTCAAGTTAATGATTTTAGTGCTTTTCTGTGTTTGGGAAGCTACAAGAACCTGGGCTCATTGAGTTCCTCCTGAGACAGACATGCACCTGTATAAGGGGCTGCTCGTCCACAGCACAGAGCATCCTGTTACCCTCTTAACTCCGTCTCAGAGGGCACATGGGTCAGAGCCTGCCACAGGGTGCGACTCCATCCTTGCAGAAGTGGGTGGTGAGCAAAAACGCTCTTCGTTCTTCGTTGTTAAGAATTCCTACTCATCTTGTGTGAAACTTAGAGAGTTTAAGACATGTTTAGTTCAAAATGGAGTCACAGCGGCCAACGTGAATTTCCACATTAGCTGTTCTGACAAAGCCGCTGTAGGATGTGAGTGTCTTAGAGTGATTCTAAGAAAAATTACTCTAGACAAGAAGTCTGATGGGCAACGGACGTCACCGGGACAGACAGACCACTGGTAGAGCCAAGACCCCTCCCCTGGGGTAACACTCCTTAAAAGGAGACCACTGAGCCCAGTGACCTGGAGGCTCTTGGCTGCAGGACCCGACCCCAGTCACCGAGAGCTGGTCCAGGTTCCACAGGAGGCCCTGGGGGAGAGGAGGGGACTTACCCCTCAGGCTTGTCATGGGACCCTTGCCAGACCAGAGCCACTGCTCGTCCTGAGATGCCTTGTCCCCGGCTTCTCCTTGGAGTGGCTCTTTTCCCCTTTTCCCTACTCTGACTAGCCTGTGTTGTGCGCTCACTGTGGGCGATTAACCCAGTGATCCGTCAGTTGAGTGCTGGCTACAGTTTTGTGTTCCTCTAATTCTCACCTGCTAGGCCCTGCGACAGAATAATTCTTTATAATAAGCCAATACCCCGTAATAGTAAGTAAACCGTCTTCCTGAGTTCTGAGGGCCGAGCAGGCAAATCAGTGGAACTCAAGGAGGAGCCTGTGGAAACCTCTGATGTACAGAAGCACAGGTGACAGCCTGGACGCATGTCTGGGATCTGAAGTGGTGCGTGAGGGCAGCCTTGAGGGACTGTGCCCTTCACCTGTGGAGTCTGTGCTCTCTCCTGGTAGACGGTGTCAGAACTGAATTGAATTGTAGGCCACCCAGCTGGTGTTGCAGAATCGCTTGGTGCTGGGAGGGGGGGCACCCACACATTTCATAGCCAGAAGTGGAAACAGGGCCTTTGCAGATGTAATAAGACGAGGTCATATTGGAATAGGGTGAGCCCTAATCCAATGACTGGTGACCTTACAAGAAGAGAGAAATCTGGACACAGACACACAGGGGAGCGGCCACGTGAAGACAGAGGCAGAGACTGGAGTGAGACACAACCAGCAGCCTGGAGAGGCGAGGAAGCATCCTCCCTACGGCCTCAGAAAGAGCACGGCTCTGCCCACACCTTGGTTTTCGACTTCTGGCCTCCAGGCCTGGGAGAGAAGAAACGTCCGTTATTTTCAGCCACCCCATTTGTGGTAGTTTGTTATGACAGGCCCTCGGAAATTAAGACAAGCAAGACCTGTCACTCTAGCTCCACCTCTATCCTGTGTTAACTGCCAGACCTGCCATCTCGGCAGGCAGTGACAAGGGAGTAACAGCTAGAGCCCCAGCCCCGGGCAGGTTTCTGCAGCATCTCTGCATCCCCTTCGCTTTGACAAGAGCCTCTCCCCTTGCAGGCAGAGCGGAACGTCTCACAGTGTTTATCGAGCAGGTGACAGGGGCGGAAGGTGGACTGATGCCCCGAGGACCAACCTGATTCTTCTCCTGTGACTCCTGAATATTAGAAGGTGCGCGCCGGCCTCACTCCCTGTGCAGAGGGAGAAGGGACAGATTGTGGTAGAGGGAGCGCAGAGGGGCTGCCGTTCTGAAAAGGTCCAAGATCGTTCCTTCTCTTCCCCGGGGCCTTCGGTCTGTGTTTCATGGGCTCTCAGAACCGGGATACAAGGACCATCTCTTGGTCTGTCTTTCCTGAGTGGAGACGACGTGCAGGCTTTTTCACTCCGCAGCATCTCTGGCTGGTGCCACCTGAAGGCTGAACCCCATGCAGAACTGAGGGGGGACCTTTGCCTGGTATCACTCACTGGGAACAGCTTTTGGTGGATTTACGGACAGACTTGAGCAGGCCCCCCAATTTAATTTTCCCTCCCAGAATTTAGAGAGCGTATGCTGGATCCCTCACTAAACGTCCGTGTTTCGGGACACGACAGACATGAGATACTGAAACGAGAGACTGACTATCAGACAGAGGGCATTTCCCACACCCACTTGCTGAATGTGGCCCTGTCGCTGGCTCTGGCCAATGGGTGTGAGAGGGACGGTGTCCTTCCAGCACAGGCATAAGAAGTGGCTGTGCTTTCGCTGCCTCTTCTTCCCTGACTCGTGCCCGGAGGTCTGAACCTGGGTCAGAATTCAAGGGCGTCTGTGAACTCGAGCGCCAGGAGAAAATGACATTTTTATTTCTAATCTCTACCCAATCTTTAGCGTCTCCTTCAGTTATGAACACAGGCAAAAAACGCAGCTGCACCAGGATGAATGATTTTGTATTAATAGAAATCACGTTTTCATATTACATACTTTGCTATCCTATGTGCTTTTCAAAATGTATTTAAAAACACTATTCTGAGAAAAAGCCCATTCATGAGACCACCACACGGGGTTCATGGCATAAAAAAAGATGAAGCCCACCGATAAGGAGAAAGGGGACCCACGGAACCACCACACCAGGAGCCTGGACCCCGAGTCACCGTGTGGAATCTGCCCAACAAGTAAAACATGGGTGCTGGACATTCCAGGAGTGAGAAGTAAACTTGCAGGGTGGGGAGCCGCTGAAACGCTGGGTATGTTATTACAGCAGCTAGATCGCCCAAGTGGTACAGAACACACCAGGCAATGGGTGGGAGCAGGGGTCTCTGCAAATCAACAAGCCTGGTTTGCACACTTGTGTGGACGGCCCGGTGCCCTGCGATCTCTGTTCACCTCCCCCGCATCACAGCGCCATCCTGGGGGTAGAGGCGGTTCTGGGCCAGCCCGAGTCAGGCCGCATGGACTGTTCCTCCAGGAGGTTCACAAAGCTCCGCCCATCTGAACTTTCTCTCAGTGAGACGCAAGGCCAGTGATGTTAGGTCATTATCACCCTGGCCTTGGAAATGAGGCCACAGGTCACGTCGCCCACTGGCTTCACAAGGGTTGTGGGAGAGTGGAAATGTGTGGAGTGACACCCTTTCATGCAAAGGTGTCCGAGCTTTGTTTAACCAGCAACTCTCTTTCCACCACAGGGGATGGACAGTCACATCCACACTGGAACGCAGCCACGTAGCGGGAATGCTGAATCCTCAGCAACGTGGGACAGGAGGACAGGAGGCTGGGGCCGTGGGTGAGGATGGGACCTCCACTCGCAGGAGGGTGGGCCGCCTCCCGGACCAGGGTGATAACTGCGAAACCTCAGCTCGTGCCAGAGTCAATCTAAGCCCTTTATACCTGCCACTCCCTAACGCGTCCCATTTCACAGCGAGGAAAGTGAGTCAGGAAGCCGGCAGGTACCGCAGGCAGCTGGGACGCAGACCCAGGGCTCTGCATCCCTCCTGGACCCTCGTGATCCGAGGCCTCTGCCTATGGGTTTTGTTGCTGCTCTCACTGCCCCCAGCCCCCGACCCTGTCTGTGTCCCTGGCTTGGCTCAGCCTTCTGGTCGCTGTCTCAGTGGTTGTGAATATACATGGGTCCACGCCCTAGATCTAGAGCCCAGTCCTAGATCTGCCTGGCCGGAAGCAGCGTGGCGCAGAGAGGAAGCTTCTGGTCTTCCCGTGGGAAGGACGGGGCAGGGTCACGCAGGCCACGAGACCTCCCAGCTCCAGGCCCCTGGCTGGTGTGTCACCTGAAACCACGCTTCTCACCCTTCACCAAGCACTGTCATCACCTGGGACCCTGTGAAGATGCAGACTCTGACCCGCAGGGCTAGGCAGGGCCCGAGACTCTGCATTTCTAGCCAGAGGTGCCGATGCCGCTGGCCCGGGGCCCACACTGGAGTGCCGTGACCTCTAGAGCTGTTCTCACATCCTTTAGGTTGGGCATGAGCACACCTGCCCCACTCCCTCCCGAGGGCCGCTCAGAGGACCCGGTGAGCAGCAGCAGGAGGAAACAGTGAAATCAAAGCTCTGCCCACGCCTCCGTGATTTGCTGCTGGAGGGACCTTTTGGGTTCCTGCTGGCAGTCCCTGAGGAACCAGAGCGGAGATCTTAGCTCAGAAGGCTGACAGCAGGGGCCGGCTGGCCGCCAGGCCACACAGAAGAAAAAGATGCAGACCGCAGGAGCCGGCGGGGAAAAAAGCACCCACAAGACATGGCTCCCGGCTGACAGTTCCCTGGTCAGCTCCCGACACGGTGAGATGGACACCAGCAGCTCGGCTGTTACAGTGCCGGGGGCAAGAGGATGCCGGGTAAATCCCAGGTGAGCATCTCAGCTGGGATGTAATTTAAGGATGAAAAAGTGTGTCACTTCTGGTCTCTCCCTTACTCCTTGAGGGTTATAATGTTAAAAGGATGTTAGAGCCACTGAACACTTGCCCAGCAAGTCCCAGCTGGAGAAGTAAAGCTCAGGGTCAGCTGGGCCTTCTGGTCTACCCAGTCACGTGGCTCCGAGCAAGTAACAGCACTTGCAGGACCATGACTCAATAGATGGGTGCAGGGCCATTCGGTGCAGTGACTGTCTGGGGAGCAAAATACCGCAATTGTAGCCTCAGCCCAACTCGATAGATGTGGGCTTTGAAATTCAGGTCACAATTCCCAGCACCGAGATTAAGAAGTCCAGCCTGTGGCTCTGTGTTTCCGCATCCTGGCCCACCTCCTCCCTCTGCTCCAGCCTTGGCTGTGGTGGGAGGGGCCCCCAGGCTGAGCTGGGTTTCCATGGAGGTGCAACGGCTCACAGCACTCGGCTCTGGAAACTTGCAAGAACGCATTACATAACGTCCACAGCAGAAGGGCAAGGACACCCAGTGGTCTTGAACTCCTGAAGGTCTTTGGGGAGGTTTGGAGAGAGATTGAATTTTTTTCTGTTCTGGAAACCACAGACACAGGGCAGGAACCAAACAGAATGTGGAAGCAGATAGAAGAGAGACACCTTGGGACTTGGGCAAGATCACTCGTGACCTGGGACGTCCCCCGAGGGCCTCCCGACCCTGACCTCACACCTCACATGGGACCATTTAAGCCTTGTCTTCTCTGATGGGCAGGAAGAGGGAGGGGCCACATTTCTCCTGCTCACATGTGTCAGCAGCCTGGGGCTCACCACCCCTCCCCCCAGCAGGCACTCCGTGAACTGCTGTTGAATAAGTGAATTAACAAGTGAAGACGACACTGGGTGGGAAGCACAGGAGCTGCAGAGGACAGGGTGACAGACCCTCCCTGGGAAAACGTCCACCACCATAAATAATGAGCCCGCAAACCACCCACCACAGAAATGTAAAACACAGCTCCACGCGTATCCAATGTACATTTTCTCCCTCCAGAGTTCACGCGTTCTTTTCCTTAGGACAGATGGGACACTCTAGTAAAATAATTTTTGTCCAGGAAGCTACTAGGAATCCTAGTGACTCTCAGTCTGGGATTTCCGGAGGGGCCTTTCGCACGGCCTCTCAGTCATTCCCAACAGAATGTGCTGTGGCCCTTGACACCCATCCCAGCCATAGCCACACACCCTTCTTCCACTCCACAAGCTCCGTGAACGGTTCTGAACCCCTGCAGTGGACAACCGTTCACTCGAGTGCCAGGTCCAGCTCTGCCCTGCCCCAGCCTCCTTCTGCCCCAGGCCTGGTCCTCCTGCTTCTTCCCTCACTATCTCTCCTCTGTAAGCTCTCCAACATTCGACTGGAATTGGAGGTGTTGGTGTGAACTCATGGTTTGCCATAGACGTGGATCAATACAGAAATACGTGTAGATGTTAACGGTAGAAAGGTATTTTTTCTTTGGAGAGAAGGCTGGTTCCAGCGCTGGAAAGTACGACACGACCTTGAGAAACACTATTGTACCAGAAAGTCAGGAAATGCTCAGCTGATAACAAAGACGTGGGGAGGGAACAGGGCCAGCCCACAGGCTCCCTCCAGCCAAACTGGGGGCTGTCTGCACATTAGAACAAATAACAGAAGGAATGGATTGTTACTCAAGGAGGAACATAGGAGCCTTGAGTCCACAGTGACTTCAATTACTAAACTGAAAGGATGATAAGAAACGGGATATTAACGTAACTCCAAATCTGTCCACACACAAAGCAGTTTTTAATTACAAAGAAGGAACTTGGCACCTGCGGGGGTGCTGACAGGCACCCGCCTGACGGGTCACGTAGGAACCAGGCACCGGCTGAGCGGGGCCCGCTGAGACTCGGTAGGCGTGACAAAGACGCGTGACCCGAGGAAACATCAGACGAAGCCACGCGGGGGACAGCCTACCAAAAACCTGCCTGTGAGTTCACAGGTGCCAAGACCATGAGAGGCACCTTAGTCCCAGGGAACGGCCCAGACTGAAGCCGACGGTGGCCACTAAGTGTGGGAGGGGGTCCTGGGTGATGCTTTGCTCCAAAGGTGATGTCGGGACAGTCAGTGGAGGTGGCGTGAGGTCTATGGATTGGGCAGCAGTGGGGCATCAGGGCCGCTGTCTGGATCCAGGCGGCTGGGTTGTGAGCATGGAAGAGAACGGCCTTCCTTGTAGAAAATGCACAGTAAATGTTTGGGGATGATGTGTGTCGTGGCAGCAACTTACTCTCAAAGCCTTCAGGGGGGCAAACATTTTTTGCACCATTCTTGCAACTTTCCTGAATACTTAAAACTCGTTAAAAAGAGGAAGAGATATGGTGTCAGGTGGCCACGTGTCCCTGAGTGACTAAGGGGTAGGATCAGGAGGGAGGGCCACTGGTCACCACATACTTTGGTTCCACGTTTTGCCTGTTTCCACCTATTCTGTTCATGTTGGTAGTAACATCTGTGTATTAGGGTCCCCAGAGAAACCTGTAGGTTTATAGGATAGAGATACACGTAAGAGGGGATTTATTGTAGGAAGCGCCTCATGCAGTTATGGACACCAGAAGTCCCACAGTCGACCATGAGAAAGCTGGAGACCCAGGAAAGCCCATGGTGTGATTCAGGCTGAGGTCGAAGGCCTGAGAAATGGGGGCTCCCACGACCAAGGGCAGGAAAAGGTGGCCATCCCAGCTTCAGCGGGAGAAGAATTCGCCCTTCTTAACCTGTTTGTTTCATCCAGGCCCACCTCACGCCACTGAATCACATGTTCTTCTCTCCCGGAAAGCCCTCACAGACATAACCAGGAGTCTGGGCACCCTTAGCCCAGTCAAGCTGACACAAAGCATTAAGCATCCCAGTCTGTATCTGCACATGCTCATTCTTTCTTGGAGGTGGGGACCCTGCAGGACGCCCGGCATGAAAGCGTGAGATGCTCTCTTCATCTGCCCTACAAAGGGGAACATCAACAAAACAGCCAGCTCAGAGGGAGACCCAGGAGCTCAGCTGGTGGGGGCCTTGCACGTGTCAAACAGGCAATGCGTAACCCAAAGTGTATACATTAGCCAGGGTTCTCCAGAGACACAGAACCAACGGGTGCGTGTGTGTGTGTGTGTGTGTGTGTGTGTGTGTGTGTGTGTGTATAAAGAGAGAGAGATTTTAGTTTAAGGGCTGGCTCCCATGATGATGGAAGCTGGCCAGCCCCAAACCGGCAGTCCAAGTCTGAAGTCTGCTGCGGAGTCCCCTGTTGCTCAGGGAAATCAGGCTTTGCTCTATCCAGGCCTTCAGCTAGTTGGCTGAGGGCCACCCGCAGTGGGGGCACCATCTGCTTTACTCCAAGTCCACCCCTTTAAAAGTTAATCTCATCTAAAAACACCCTCGCAGAAATATCCAGAAAAATGTCTGACCACATATCTAGGCCTTGTGGCCGGGCCCAGCTGACACAATAAATGAACCATCACAGTGGATCAAGACATTGACCACAAAGCCCAAAAGGAAAGCAAAATAAATTTTCAATTCTCCTAGGCTGTCTTTTCATGACATAGTTTCATTGTTTTAATACAGGGTAAACTGCCTGAACTTCATGGCTACGGCCCCAGTGCGGCGACATATTCAAACATCCATGTCCCTGTTCCCCTGCGTTACCAAGTGTGATGGATAGCATAGTGGCCCCCCGTAGCATTAAAGACAACACAAGGGCAGACCCGTCCTGAGCTCAGCGGAATGGGTGACCCGTCTGTGGAATTTACAAGGCTGGCAGACTCTTTCCTAGAGACACTGTCGACCACAGAAAGTCCCTGGTGAGACGTGAATCCCAGCAGCCAGGGAGGAAGGTAGAGGAGAGCTCACGGATCGTGGGCTGATCACCCAGCCGCTTCTGCAAACCAGGAAGTGACAGCAATGCCAACAGCAAAGCCGAGCGAAGAGGAACCAACAACTAATTTTATCGTAACAAGCCACACTCACCTGCCATCTGCCTGCCGTCACAACCTTGGGAAGTTACCATTCGAATCTTCTGATCGACAGACATGGTCGTGCTGCCCTTCCTCAAAGCTGGCCGGACTGGGTACAACTCAGAGGTGAGAGACCCGGGACTGGGGTGTGAGGCCGATAGGACACAATCTGGAAAACGCTTTGCTTCCAAAAAGGCTCAGATCGTCTTCAGGGCTCTTGTCCCCGGAACCCAAGGTGTCAGTGAACCTGCCATCGTGCTTCCCACAAAAAAGGAGGCACCCAGGCCACCCAGTCCTCCTGAGACTCAGCACGCTCGAGGCTGTGCTGGCTGCAGGTGACACATGTGGAAGAGACGTCGCAGGCCCGAGTCAGCGCCATCCTCTGCTCCAGCGAAGAACTTGGGGAAAAGGCGTCACCACAAAACCAGCCGCCCCTGATGTAAAGCACTCCCGCCAGCAGCGGGGCCAAGGGCAGCTTGCTGTCTCCGGACAGGACGCGACCCCGGTGTCACTGCATCATCGGAGCCGCCGGGGGCACAGGTGGCCAGAGCGCCCCTGCCCGGACGCCCACAGAGCCATTTGAGGAGGTGTCCGGGGGTCTGTGTCCGCAGAACCCCAGCAGGGTTGTTCTGCTGACCCCCGACCTCTGGGGACCTGGACAGCCCTGCCCCGGCCAGCGGGCCCCCGGGCCCCAGGGCAGCCTCCACCAAGTCCAGAAACTTCTCTGCGCGCAGCAGGGCCCAAAGGAGAGGGGGACACACGCAAGGCCACACCTCGGGCCTCTACTCAGAGTTAAAAAAGTTGGAGACGCCCCTGTAGTAACTCAACAGAAACTCCAACCAAATACAGCTGAGTGGCCGGAGGGGCAGCCTTGTGCCCTGTGACCTTGGCGGAGCCCGACGGGAAGAGAAGGACTCGGCCAATGACCGTGCGAACCGTGACTGCGGCCCTCCCACCACTTCCTCTTCCTCCCGAACGCTCTCCGTCAGCTGCCCCTCGGGGACTCGCGGGGGCTCGTGACCCCGCCCCCGCATTGCGAGTCTCTGCTGATCCCAGGAAACCCATCTTTTTTTTTTTTTTTTTAATTTATTTATTTTTGGCTGCGTTGTGTCTTCCTTGCTGCGCACGGGCTTTCTCTAGTTGTGGTGAGCGGGGGCCACTCCTCATTGCGGTGCCCGGGTCTCTCATTGGCGTGGCCTCACCTGTCGCGGAGCACGGGCTCCAGGTGCACAGGCTTCAGTAGTTGTGTCTCGCGGGCTCCAGAGCGCAGGCCCAGCAGCCATGGCGCTCGGGCTCAGCTGCTCCCCGGCACGCGGGATCCTCCCGGACCAGGGCTCGAACCCGCATCATCCGCACTGGCAGGCAGACTCCCAACCACGGCGCCACCAGGGAAGCCCAGGAAACCCATCTTTGCCAGGCAAACCCCTGCCAGGCTGTTTCAGGCTGGCCCCAGCAATCGGCCCGGGTTGTCCGGCTGAGCCTGTGCCCCCAGCGCCAGCCTGGGAACAGGACCGGAGGGCCGGCGGGGGAGTAGCCTGGCCTGGGAGCAGAGGCTGGTCACCCATTTCCGCCCTTCACAAGCTTGATGGGCAATCTGCCCTGGGACCGGGAGTGTGCTCGTCTGGCATTTCTAAAAGTTCCAATGCATTTTTCATGCCAGTAACTATCACTGTGTCCTTAGCAAGTTGGTTTACGTTTTTTTTCCCTCTGTTCTTAGTTAAAATGGCCAGGATTACACCCTGCAGGGTTGTTACGACAATCAAATAAGAACATTCATGTAAAATAGCTCATATGTGACTTTAGGCACTTATTATGTATTACAATTAAGCACTAAACATAAAATGTGGTTTCTCTGCTGGAATCCCCCAGCTCTGAATAGTGCCTGTAAGAAGGGGACCACTTGTCCTTCTATGTCTTCTACAGAAGGAATGAAAGAGAAAAAGGAGTTTAGGGAGACTCGGTTCCGTAGAGAGTTGTTCTGCTTTACAAAGGAAATGACCTGGAACCTGCTGCCAGGTGGGCTGGAGGCCTGGCACAGCTGCTGCGGTTTTGTCCCACATGGAAGCCAGGCTCAGGGAAAAGCCACCATGTGGAGGAGGACAGAGCCCAGCCAACTGTGCAGTAATGGAGCTGGGCCCCTGATCAAACTGTACCTGAAGGTAGTGTTTTCAATTACTTGAACCAATTAATTCCCATCATTTTAAGGATAGCTTCCATTTTTTTTGTTATTTATAAGTGTAAGTGTCCTAACTGATAAGCATACATGCATATCATGTTTCCATGAAGGTATATGTTTATATTTATGATGGTGATATATGAATGTGAAAGAAATACCTATAAATGTGATCATGGATCACTAACACACTTAAAAGGGAAGATTGTCCTAATTCTAGTAAATCCTCCTTCATTGCTGCCTGCTGGGTAATATTCTACACCTCAGGTCTTTCAGCAGCAGTAAGTGGCACCCCACTGTCCCCCACATCGCCAAAACCACTGGGTTTCTAGGTGTTGCTATAGATTAGACCCTCAGTTATAGCAACATTGAATTATATTCATGGGGCTACCCTAACGGCGCAGTGGTTAAGAATCCGCCTACCAATGCAGGGGACATGGGTTCGAGCCCTGGTCCGGGAAGATCCCACACGCTGCGGAGCAACTAAGCCCGGGCACCACAACTACTGAGCCCACACGCCATAACTACTGAGCCCACGTGCCTAGAGCCTGTGCTCCGCAATAAGAGAAGCCACCGCGATGAGAAGCCTGCACACCGCAAGGAAGAGTAGTCCGCGCTCGCCACAACCAGAGAAAGCCTGCGCGCAGCAATGAAGACCCAACTCAGCCAAAAATAAATAAATAAATAAATAAATTTGTTTAAAAAAAAAAAAAAAGATATTCATGGATTTAAATAGAGCTGCCTACCCAGGAGGGAGACACCTAGCACCCTGGATGGGGCCACTCAAATATTTCTTGCTGTGGCTGTTTCTAGTCTGCTCTAAAAGAGAAAAACAATTCAGGTGACATTCAAGTCTCTGATTAATGGGGTACCATACACCTGAATAGGAGGAACATGTTGGTGATTGGCTGAATTTTCTATTTTCAGCCGCTAAGTGGCCATTGATGAACATGGTCATCTTTGATCCATTGCTGACTGTCTGTCTCCAATTCTGGGTAAACATTTACTAAGTACCTACCATGTCCAAGCAGCTGTCAGGACACCGCAGCAGCAGGAAGAGCTCACATCTCGTGGTGGGGCCCGAAGGTACCCCAGTAACCAAGAGGGCAGCACAGGTAGGGACCGGGTCACTCCAGCTGTACAAGCTGGTTCAATGTCTTTGCTGGTAAAAATTGGCCTGTGTTACTCTGTGGGCTGTTCAACATCAAAAAGGAATAGGAAAAGTTATTGCATAATTCTCCTCCAGAAAAAAAGGACCCGTGAATGTATGACAGTTGCACAGGTTGAAACGTTCAAGGCAAACCCGTGCAGAGTCACTGCAGGATTTTACAGGTCCTCACCCTGTACATCTCCAGCTTCCTAATAACCTCACCTCATCTGAGCCTGGGATGCTAAACCTGTCCTTTCTGCCTATAGTAAATGCAAGACTCACTATAGTCACTCATAGAAATGGAATTCCCATCCCAAAAATTATGTAAACTTGCAGCATTTCTCACTGTCTGTCAAAGGTTTTGCTCAGGACAAGCAAATCCTAGTCACTGCCCTCCTCCCGTCTATGGGAAACTGAGACCATCCCATAAATGATGCAATAGATTTATCTTCTTATAGAAGCACAAATACTGATTTAAAACCGGGGATTGTGTCCTGCTCATTTCGTTTCCTGAGCCAGATCTTGTGAGGAAAAGTAGCTTTCTTATCTTCCCCTAAGGGTTTTTCAGCCCTCTGCAGTGATGAATAGAGCCAATAGAGCTGAATTTTGAAAAAAAACACTTACAGTACAATTTCAGTTGCCTTAGGCCCTGGATTAAATTCTTTTTATTCCTGATGGAAAGTTCACAAAACACCACAGAAAGATAAAACAGACAATTAGACAATTTGTGAGCCCTCCTCCTCTGGGCACGATGTAAGCTAACATGCTTCACAGATGTCTCTGCCACATGCATCTCTTCCTTCATTAGTTCATTCATTTATTCACACAATGACTAGACAACATTGGTGTTGAGCTAATGCCCCTCCAGACTCTTTGGTGACTCCACGGGCACAGAAATAACTCCCTGCCTTTAAAGGTTGAGATGACCTTTGAGGCCCTACACCACTGCTGCCTGCTCACAGCCCAGTGGGCCAGTCGCAGCGGCCTCCCTGCTTTTCTCAAACACACCAGGTGTGCTGCTGCCCCCAGGCTTTTGCACTTGCTGTTTTCATCACCTGGAAGATTCTTCCTCCGTGGTTGGCTGCCTCACTTCCTTCAGGTTCTTGTGCAAAATTATATTCAGTGAGGCCTTCCCTGATGACCCTGGCTCCTTCCCTGGGTTTCAGGCTCTGAACACCAACTTCTACCTGCCCTGTCCCCTACGGCCTGGTGCTTACTGGATTTGATCCAAGTTGTCAGACATGTCATCACTACCTGCTACGATGCTCTAGGCCACACAGATGTGTTGACTGAAAGCCATAAGCATTTACTGGGCCATGGACATGTTACGAACTGCTAAGCCTGCTCTTCTATTTATCCCACTTGGTCCACAAAACAGCTCTGAAATCACATGACGGTCGACATTTTACACTGTGCTGCGTTTCACTCCTCAGACCACCCCCCTCACTGTTACACCATCCTGCTGAAGTCCCATTCTACCCTCAAGAAATGCTCAGACTGTATAATAATAATTTTAAAAAAGACTCCATTTTTAAAAAGAGTAGCCTATTAAAAAGTGCACCCAGGGCTTCCCTGGTGGCGCAGTGGTTGGGAGTCCGCCTGCCGATGCAGGGGACACGGGTTTTTGCCCCGGTCCGGGAAGATACCACATGCCGCGGAGCGGCTGCGCCCGTGAGCCATGGCCGCTGAGCCTGCGCGTCCAGAGCCTGTGCTCCGCGACGGGAGAGGCCGCAGCAGTGAGAGGCCCGCGTACCGCAAAAAAAAAAGAATCATTGAGTTTCAGGTGTATCTCTTTCATACACCATAGAGTTAGGTTTTGCTTTTGAGCCAATTTGAAAAATCTCTTCTTTTTAAACCCACAAGTGAAGTCCATTCACATGTATTTACATGGCTATGTTTGGTCTCAATTCTGTCAGTTATATCACGTTGCAATTACTGTGTGCATTATGTTTCATTTACTGTTTCCCTGTGTGGTGTGTCCTTTTTGCTTTGTTCATTTATTTTGGTACTTAGGAAGGTTTGTGTTTTCACTCGTGATAATCTTTATATTAAGGCTCTTTACAGTGTAATTGTGTTACCGAGTCCAAGCTCGCTCTGCTCGCCCGCTGCACAACAGGCCAATGAATCGGAGATGAGGTGTTGAAGCAAGGAATACGACCTTATTCGGGAAGCCTGCAGACCAAGAAGATGGCAGAATAAGTCTCAAAATAACCATCTTATCGGGGTTTGGATGCCAGTTTCTTTTACAGCACAGAGAAGGGGAGGAGATGGGGAAGTAAAGTATAAAGGCGATAAGTTTTGCAAATATCCCGTGGAATGGCCAGCCTTGGGGAGAGAATGTGTTAATTTCTTCTTTATTGCAGCCATCCCCAGGTGGACAGGGTCCGGATGTTTCCCTGAACAAAGGCACTTTGATTTAACCTTCAGGCAGAGGGTCAGGGTTCCCTGAGGCAGGCCATTATGTGTAGACAGTATCCTTTTAGTGAACAAAAGCGGCTGAAAGCAAAGGTTAAAGTAAAAGAAACAGATCAAACATGTAGTCAGATTTGGTCCTTCCCTGTTACCGTTGGTGTCCTCGAAGAATTAAAACATTACAGAACTAACATTTAAAACTATAACCCTTGAAAACATTCCAGAGATAAAAGACATGAACCTACATATTTGAAAGGACCCACTGGGTACCAGGAGAGATTGAACCAGAATGATTGCTGAGACACATCCCAGCCAACCGGCCCCATGGAACCCACCTTCACAGCCCTTCTCAACCATCCCGCCCCCCTTCACCTTCTGCCCCCGGGGTTGGGTTGTTTGCTGCCTCCTTTGCCTCCAGAAGTTCTTGCGTATAGAGCACACCTGAGGGCCCACCTGGCTGTAACTAAGCTACTTCCATCTTGAACATACACATCGTGAGAACAGACACATCTGAGGTGCTGCTGTCTCATCTTAGTCCTCGTGCATTATGACAAAGGCAAAAGTGACAAAGAATAACCTTAAACTTGTCTAAGAAACCCCTTCAGCCCTGACCAAGTCAAGCCACTCAATCGCAGGGGTTTTACCTGTGTTCATTCTTCAAAGATTTCCTTCTTCATTTTCTTATGAGGCTAATAGGTCAGTGGAGAAACTAGACCAGGCACTGAGCAAGGTCTGCTCGAAAGGGTACAAAGGTGCACAGCCCGATGGGTCCTGCTTGTTTGCAGGTGTTGTGGGTGAATGTGTCCCCAAAAGATATGTCTGCATTCGAATCCCCTGTGAATGTGAACTTATTTGGAAATAGGGTCTCTGCAGATATAGTCAAGTTAAAATGAGTTTGTTAGGGTGGACCTTAGTCCATACGACTGTGTCCTTCTAAGAGAAAGAGGAGGGAGATTTAGATGCAGAGACAGACACACAGACAGACAGACACACACACACAGAGGGAGAAGCCATGTGAGAACACAGATGGATTGGAACAATGTGTCTATAAACCGAGGGTTGCCAGAAGCCACAAGAGACGGGGAAGGATCCTCCCCTGGGGCCTTCAGTGCGAGGCTGACACTTGGTCCCAGATGTCTGGCTTCCAGAAATGTGAGAGAAGCCATTTCTGTTGTTTCAAGATGCCCCGTTTGTGGCAATTTGCTATGGCGGCCCTAGGAAGACACAAAAAGCCTTGGAGACTCACCGGAACGGAAATAAAATTAGGATTTCCTCTGATGAGAAATTCACTATTTAAAAAAAAACTTTATGCTATTAGAATCAATCACACTTGCTTGTTAGCTAATAATAATTATACAACATGAAAAAGCAGACTTTATTCCTAAGTGTCACCTTTCATAGTGATTCAATTTAATAGGTTAATTTTTTTTTAAATTATTGTTTATTTATTTTTGCCTGCATTGGGTCTTCGTTGCTGCGCACGAGCTTTCTCTAGTTGCAGCGAGCAGGGGCTACTCTTTGTTGCGGTGCGCGGGCTTCTCATTGTGGTGGCTTCTCTTGTTGCGGAGCAACAGGCTCAGCGGCCGTGGCTCACGGGCCCAGCCGCTCCGCGGCATGGGGGATCCTCCCGGTCCGGGACACGAACCCATGTCCCCTGCATCGGCAGGCGGGCTCTCTCTCGACCACTGCGCTACCAGGGAAGCCCCCAAGGTTATTTTTTAAAGATAGGATTATTTTGAAAATATGCTTGTTCTTAGGATTAAATAATATTTTTAAGTGCTTAACATAACGCCTGGCACATAGTAAGTTCTAATTTGTTAAGTAAAAGAAACAGGGCAATATCAACCTGATTAAGACAGTGTTGGGCGTCACAGTTTAGCCCACACAGCTAAAAGCATTTTAAAAAAGGACAGAGACTGGGGAGAACTAATGTTAAAAGGTAGTTTTAATAAAGCACAGGAAGTCCATTTCACAGACCACTTTAGGTATCCTCACTTTACAGGTGAAACGCCATTCAGCAGGTAAGGACCGTGCATGCAGCAGCCCACCTGAGCCTGGGACTCGCATCATCTCCGAGACAAGCCCTGTCACGGGCATCATTACCCAAGGATGCAGCCCGCCCCTGGGCCACGTCAGCCCCAGTGCTCTAAGGCCTGTCACTGCCTCCCGACAGAAGGAAAGGAAAGCAGACAGACTGACCTGCAGCATTTCCGGTCCGCAGGGAGGAGAGCCCACTGACTGGGGGTGCTGGCTGGCACTCGGTCATGCACCCAGATTTCCTCTGGCAAGAAGAGAGAAGCCTGCAGCACCCCGCCTCCCCACCCCTCCCCCGCCACAGAGCATCTCACCCTCAGAGGACATGCCCATGCCCACCCATGCCAGGTCACCGAGGGAGACGCTGGTGGGTGACCACGGAACAGGAGCCGGCAGCCCTGAGGTCGGAGGTGGAGACGCCCTCCTGTGCACCCCCTGCGAGGTGGCCCGGGCTCCTGCTCGAGGGATGGTCCCAACGGCCCCCCAGGAGTATTCAGAGCGAGAAGGGAGCTCACTGAGAGGGACACAGGAGAGAGTTCTCCTGAATCGGTACCATCTGCCCAGATTTGTCTTCCAAGGCTGTCACAGAGATTGATAAAGGAGAGAAAAAGAAAACCATAAGCTGTACTGCAGTCACAAAGCAGCCAAGAGGCGGGGAACTTTCCTCCCTTTCAATGTACCCAATGTTCACCCCATCTTTACATGTACCACGAAAATCAACTCCCAGACACGGAGTGCAAAGCAAAACAAACAGAACAGGCTTAAGTAAAGGAGGTTGTAAACAGGAGATTTCACTTCGGAGTTGCTTTTTAAAAAGCAGTGGTTTGTCAATTCCTCTTGCTTTTCAAAATAAAGACTATTTACAAAATGTGGGCATCAGTGATTGGTCTTGTTGAGTGCGGGGTAAAAGAGGACGCCGTCCTTGCAGATCTCCAGCCCCAGGCTTGCCGCCGGCCTCGCTTCCGGCCCTCGGGGCACCGGCTCCCCGGGTTCCACGCAGTTTTGCAGCTGCAGGTCCTTGGAGAAGCACACCTCAATCTGCGCAAGGAGCTGCACCTCCTCATCGCCCTGCAATGAGGAACAAAAGACGTCTTAGAATTCAGGTTGGATCATCATTGACGGTTCTATGATCAGCGTGTTTTTGAAGAAAAACAAAAGCGGCGGCTCTGGACCCAGGATCCATGTTCCAGGAGCAGGCCTAGCTCCAGCAGTGCAGTGGGGCTGGGGCCCAAGGCAGCACCTGTGGTCACCATCCAGCCACTCCCCCGCGCCAGGCTGGCGGTGTGAGGGAAGGGACCCCACTTTCAGCTTAGAAATTTACACATCGGTAACGGTGCGTGCAGACACAGCCGGACGCACCGCATCTGCTTCACAGTCCCAGGAGAAGACACGGCTTTTTGTAGATAAATAGGTAAATGAATTTAAGACTTCATCAGCTGACAAAAGAAAGTACAATCCGTCTATGAGTTGGACAGGTAACTACAACTGAAACGTCTGAGACTAACAATGCGAACATGAGAAATGTTTACCTGCAAAATATACCCACACTGCCTCGCCCCTACTGCACCAGCCCTCCAGGACGGAAGCCTTCTTGTTAGGGGGAAGCTGCCAGAAAACAAGCCCCATCCTAGCACGCTGTCAAAAGACAGTTTATTATTTCAAAGAGTGCGCACACACACACACACACACACGCGTGCGCACGCGCCCATGCACACACAGCACAAGCCCGTTTGCACACCCATACATATACCACTCTGCCCTGGGAACTTCACGGTAAGGACAAAGCTCTCAGAAAAATTGAAGTTGTCTTCTTGATGGGGACAGAAAGGAAGACAACATCACACGTCTGACCTGTTTTGGAAGACACTGGACTTTGGGCACGACTCCGTACACACTGACAAGGGCATCTTTAATATCTGAAATCTGAAAATAGATAAAGTGCATTAGAAATGAAACTTCAACAGAGAAAATGAACAGTTCCGTTTTACTCAGAACGAGTGACACGGGTTTCTACTCTCACGAACGCAAACAACCGACAACAGCGTCATCCCCCGAGCTCCCCTGGCTCACAGATAGAACTGGAAGATGCTGGTGAATGAACTGCCCCACCCCCCAAGGAGACGAGGCTGCCCCCTTGGGCTCCCCGCTCCAGACCGGAATCCACACAAGCCGCTCTACAAGGGTCTCCGTTCTCCTTGCTGTCCTGATCCAGGGCCTAGAGGCCGGGTGCTTTTAAAAGCAGAGACTCTCCTGCTGGGAGATCAGAGGTCAGGACCCTGCCTGTGCCGTGCATCACGCTACTTCAGACACCAAACCTCATGCCTCCAGTACAGAGAAGGCACTCAGAAAACATGTGCTGTCACTGTTGCTTTTGCTAGAATCGAAATCAGTTCTCTGAATGTCAAGTTCTGAGCAAGGATGTAAAAAATTCCCTTTATGTACTTAAACAGGAGTCCAGATGAAACCAAGGGGCCGGCAAGCACACTGCCTCACGGCCTCCTGGCAGGATGGACAAAGGGCAGCTGACACTCCTGAAGGGCACTGTTCCCTCTGGTCCCTACTCTCCAGGGAGGGACGAAAATAGCAGATACAAAGAGCAAGACTCAAGTGCAGACTTAGCTCCACCGACTGTCACGAGACCAGAACGATGGTTCAGCATCCAGCCATGGCACCGAACTCAGAATTGCAAAAATCGGTGACTTTCAGGCCTTTTTATATCCTATATCGGGCTTTTTCATAGCCACACCTTCAGGCTTTTTTATATCTGCAAAGGGCCACAGAGCAGAGACTTCAGGCCTGTGGTCTGGCGGCCACCGATGCCAGGGGTGGCCTGGCTGAGCACAAACACAGCTGTGCTCACAGAGGGTCACCCTGGGTGGAAACAACGACCTTCTGTAGAGGCCACCAGCCAACAGGCTCTGCCATGTTTAAACTTCTAGTAGTCTCACGCAACATAGTTATATCATGAAAACAAATTTTCACTTTCTTCCTCAAACTATTATAGAACGGTGGTTTCCAACTACATATTCTACCTGCCTCTTCAGAACCCGGAACACACTTCTCACCGTGAAGTCATCAATCTGCTTCAAGATCATTGGCTTAAGTAGCCTTTAGTTTACACTCAAAACACAGAGGAAAACAAGATTTAAATCAAACCTATTTAGAAACATAGTAGTCAGGTCGGAGGGTCTGGTTTGGGTCGCTTTAAAACCTGAGTGTAGCGCACAGGCTGATGGGACACTTGAACGTGGCCAGGTGTCCCCAGTTAGTGGATACACATTTGATTAAGCTGAAAGCAAGACTTACCTGGTAGTAAGTAGATGGTGTTATCCCCAATTTTTGAAGCGTGCTAAAATTTAAAGTAAAAAAAAAAATAACTATAATGAAGGTCCATTTTCCTTTCTTGTTCTTACCATATTTCACAGTAAAAATGAAGACACTTAAAGGAAAGTGTGTACTTTCTATTACCTGGGGCAATAAATCTGTTGACAAGGGCAGCACATAAATGGTGCTCAGGCCGCCTGGACCTCCCCTTACCCTGGGCGCACGCGTGTCTGATCTGGGCCCCCCTTCCAGCACCAGAACCTCTCGGCAGTGGTCCGGATGGCTGCGACCAACTGGAGCTGCTATCACATAACCACACATCTGCCACGCCTGTCCTAAACGACACTTAGCAATTGATTTGGGATTCTAGCCTTATCCTTACAACCTTGCATTTGGTCAGATCTTTAAAACAGGTTCAATCCCTACAGCCTGGAATCACTTCCTAAAGCACGTGGTTTTAACCAGCTCTAGTGAATGCTAATCACAGTATGATACGGTTAACTTACTAAATGATAGAGTACGGCGTGAAAATATTCTCAGATTAAATAATTCCAAAAATGCTCTGTATCCCCCATCACGGCTCTGGATCATCCCAGCTGTGACCACGTGGAGAAGATGCAGGGACCCCAGGCGCTGACATCATCAGACAGGGGTCTGCCTGAGGGAAACAGGACTCCAGCCGGGCCCTGCCTCCTTCAGTCATGATTTCTGGCAAAAGCATTGACGAGACAGTTTCTCTAGAGACCGCACATCGGTGACCTATGGATCTTTGCTGTGTGGTCCTACAGCAAGCGGGAAGAGGTCCTTGAAGACACACACCCACTGCCCGTCCTTGCGCTGTCACCGTAGGATAAACGCCAGATTTCAAACACTTTATGCCCCCAAATGCAAAACTTCTCAATGATTTTTAAGAATTTATTACAAGTTGCAGTGATATTTTGGATATATTGGGTTAAACGAAATACACTATAAAACCAATGTTTCTTTTTGCTCTTTTTAATTGGGCTACTAGAAAATTTAAAACCATGTATGTGGCTTGAGTTCTATTTCTTTGGGGTAACACTGCTCTAGAGCCCTCCTAGGTTAGGGCATCAAGGAAATACGGCAAAGAGAGAGAGAAATGTTGGGGGAAACCTGGTATCTAGACCAGGATAGAGTACAATTTTTCCTACCGAGTTGATTAGTTTGGCATTAATCCCCTGGTCCATATCTGTGGGTAATCTGAGAGCTTTGGTTCGGTTCAAGATATTTCACATTTTTCCAGGTTTGCTACCTCTATATTATAAATTGAATTTAAAACTGCTACTTTATGATAATGTGTCAGGCTTACCTTTGAGAAAATTACAATCTGTAGTAATGGTTTATAATTAGAGAAAACAGAAGGGATGTTTAAGTTTTGACTCAATTTTAATTTTATGAGTACTAAGAGTTTAGGTTTTCCTTGGAAAAACTGGGAAAGAATAGGATTTCTCTGTGGTTGTTCTATATAGTTTGTTGTTTTTTTTTTTTGCGGTACGCGGGCCTCTCACTGCTGTGGCCTCTCCCGTTGCGGAGCACAGGCTCCAGACGCACAGGCTCAGCGGCCATGGCTCATGGGCCCAGCCGCTCCGCGGCATGTGGGATCTTCCCGGACCGGGGCATGAACCCGTGTCCCCTGCATCGGCAGGTGGACTCTCAACAACTGCGCCACCAGGGAAACCCTCTACATAGTTTTTAACAGACATTGTATTCCCAGGAGTGCCTTTCACTCCGCGGGCCCCTGTGAACACACTCCAGTGATTCCAGAATTCAGCAGCTTTGCACCCGTGTGTATAAAGGTAAAGCCACCGGCATTCAAAAAGCGTTAAGCAGAAGGTCCTTAATAAAGAGCTGCTGGATGAAGGGACGAATTATTCAGATATTTGACTTTAAAACTTTCAGCATGTCGGTTTATTCCCCTTTTCCTGTTTGATTCAATAAAACCTGGGCTGCAAAAAGGAATGAAACTGGGTCATTTGTAGAGACATGGATGGACCTAGAGAGTGTCATACAGAGTGAAATAAGTCAGAAAGAAAAACAAACGTCGTGTAATAACGCATATACATGTGGAATCTAGAAAAATGGTACAGGTGATCTTAGCTGCAAAGCAGAAATAGAGACACAGACGTAGAGAACAAATGTATGGACCCCAAGGGGAAAGGGGTGGGGTGGGAGGAAGTGGGAGACTGGGATTGACGCATATACACTGCTGATACTCCGTATAAAATAGAAACTGATGGGAACACGCTGTACAGCACAGGGAACTCACCCGATGCACTGTGGT
The DNA here is from genome assembly GCF_059928025.1 of Delphinapterus leucas. Taxonomy (NCBI): domain Eukaryota; kingdom Metazoa; phylum Chordata; class Mammalia; order Artiodactyla; family Monodontidae; genus Delphinapterus; species Delphinapterus leucas. The sequence continues at coordinate 94,111,371 of NC_143140.1, forward strand.
AACCTAAATGGGAGGGAAGTCCCAAAGGGAGGGGATACCTGTATGTGTATGGCTGACTCATTTCGTTGTGCAGTGGGACTCATGCTGCTCATGAACTGGGACCGTGAAGTCCGTAGTGGGAAACAGAGGGCACCTTCCTTCCCTCAGGGGCTGGTGGGTGGGAAGCACCCGTGGCTCTCGTGCGCTGGGCGCTGCCCGACACGCCCTGGGCTGCCTCTCCCCAGGACCTCTGCAGTGGGGAAATGTGTTCACAGGGCCTGTTCTTCTGCTTCCAGCACGAAGCCCCTGCAGGACACCCAGGATGTGTAAGAGGCTGCCATTTCTATCACATCCTTAGCGCGGGCACTCAGCCCTGCAGATCCAGAGCTGGAGGTGACCTCGGGCTCCGCGGGCGGCCCCCAGCACCTCACAGCAGCGAGCAGACCCGAGGAGGGAGGAGCTACACGACTGCACGACTGGCCCCCATCAGGAGCCAGGGCGCTGAGCGCCCGATTTCGGGTGTGCCTTGTGGTTCCCCGTCTCCCGAAGGGCGCTCCCCTCCCGCCTTGGCCTGGATCCTTCCCACCCAGATCCCAGCTGTCACTCCGCTCTGATCGCAGTGAGCGGGGTGGGGTGTGGGACGGGGACACGTCCCGTGGAGCCCCCAACGCTGGGGCATCGGAGCAGGTGCAAGGAATCGATGGGGGTGTCCTCGTCTCAAGGAGACGCAAAGGTTCTCCATAGGACTTGGGCGCGCTCTGCTCGGCCCAAGTGAGCTGTGTCACCTCCCGCCACGGCTTTTACACTAGTTCCCGGTTTGTTCTGAGCACCGAGATGAAGGAGAGGAAGAAATGCTGCCTATATGGTGGGCCGGCCTGCCCCCAGCTCCCTGGGTCAAACCTGGCTCTCAGCAGGGCCCTCGCTGTGTTTCCGAGTCCCCAGAGCTCACCCGGGGCCTGATCATCGCTAGGGGTTCAAGGACCTCACCCCGAACCCCCTCCTGCTTGTCGCGGGGCACCAGAGCAAAGACCTAAGGATTCCGGGCGTGCGGGTCTTGCTAATGCAACACGCTTCTGTCAGGATCCACAGCTAAGAGGCGTGCCCCCGTCGGTCTTGCCCACCTCAGGCTCAAGTACGTCTGATGAGCCCCCCGAGGCTCTCAGGCTGCTCTGAGTGGTCAGGGCCCCCAGGCATCTGGAAAGGCTCAGGGGGGGAGTAGCTGTTTCTTGGGGACGACCCCACTGGCCGCTTCCCCGGGTCCCCAGCAGCGGAGGCAGGGATGCTGCTCCAGGGTTGGGGTGACTTGGGAGAGTGGGGCGAGGAAGGCGAGGCTACAGGACCAAGTGACCCACCTGTTCAGGGCAAGCTCCTTAGACAGATCCAGGCTTTTGCCGAAGTATTTCTTCTGGGAATTGAGGGCTTCCAGCTGGGCGGCACAGGTCCCGTGCTTCTCCCACTCATGCTTCCTGTAAGGATGTTTTTAAAAAAATCTCTGGTTAAAAAGTAATGAAACTACCTCCCAGTAAACCGTCTGCATGGGCTCCTCTCTGTGCAGGGCATTCCCAGGCAGGCATGCTGCTGCTTTCACAAAGCGGGAGGGGTAAAGTTCCTCACCTCAACACGGGCAGCTACTCAAAGCCCCCCACCCCCGCTCAGGACTGAGGCCCCTGAACCCAGCACGAGCTCCACGAGCACTCGTCACTGCTCTCCAGGCGTTCCTCTGCTCATCTGCTCCAGTTCGCTTCAACAATTAACAACAAACCCAAGCTGAGAAAAAAGAGAACACCATCGTTCAGGCACCCACAGAATCACATGGCACTGGGCATCCTCCCGGAAAGCCACGGCTTGCCAGCCAGGGGATTTCACAGGAGCGGCTAAACAGCCACTGGCACAGAAAAGGCAGGATCACTAATCACCAACACTGCCTGGGGCCAGCTCCCCACTTGCTTACGGCGTAGACGTCCGTCTACACAGACACCTGTTCTGAAGCAACAGCCCAGCCAAGTGTCTGCGAACAAGCAGCTACCTGTATTCAAGAAAAACACTGCTATCGATCATAACTCCTCACGTTTTATCAACGGTTAAAGTTCTACAAAATGTCTTCCCATTCTTCATTTGATTCTCACAACTCTGCAAAGTGAAAACATTATTGCTGGTTTAGAAACGGGAAAACCGAGGCTCAGAGGGGCTGGCTAGGAACCTGGCTTACCTGCCACCCGGCCAGGTAGCCCCTGACCTGCACCCGACCCCAGGCTCAGGGCCCTTCCCACTGCCTTGCGCTGCCATCCAATCAACTGCTGAACGTAATTTATACCCACTTTAGAATGACTGACAACTTGTCAATTCAGAAGTTAACCATGGTTAGCATGGAAAAACAAAACGGGCATCAGCTTTCCTCAGCTTTATCAGTGATTAATTCATGAAGAGCTCACAAAAAATGTTCATGCAAGCATTCAAGAGGAACCCACATGCAGTCTCCCAGAAACACAATGTAAATGTGCACTAATTCTTTGATAACATCACCCAGAGTGCCAATTCTAAGTGACTGCAATGGCTGTAAGTTACAAGTCTCTCAGACCTAAGAAAGCCATGAGGAAAAATAAAAGTAGATTAAGTAATTAACTTTCTGCATCTAGAATAGCTTCCAGGGTGATGTATTTGATAACTTTCTAAATTCTATGAAGTAGAAAAAGGAGACTCTTTCCAGCTAACTGAACATGTAACTGAATTATGGGTGCCTCAGTTTCTGTAGGACAGGGGCAGCAATTCTAGAACGTCCTGCAGGGGCTGTTGGAGAAGTAAGGGGCTGAGGCTCACAAAGCACGTCACACACGCCCAAACATTCCTAGCCTGCAGTAACAGTCAAGATGTCCACTGCTGTTATTCTTGGAGCAAGTTGTTTTTAAATTTTATTTATTTTTGGCTGCGTTGGGTCTTCGCTGCTGTGCGTGGGCTTCTCACTGCAGTGGCTTCTCTTGCTGTGGAGCACGGGCTCTAGGCACACGGGCTTCAGTAGTTGTGGCTCACGGGCTCAGTAGTTGTGGCTCGTGGGCTCTAGAGCACAGGCTCAGTAGTTGTGGCACATGGGCTTCGCTGCTCCGCGGCATGTGGGATCTTCCCAGACCAGGGACAGAACCCGTGTCCCCTGCATTGGCAGGCGGATTCTTAACCACTGCACCACCAGGGAAGTCCTTAGAGCAAGTTTTTTTAAATTAGTTAATTAATTTTAGTTTATTTATTCTTGGCTGTGTTGGGTCTTTGTTGCTGCACGTGGGCTTTCTCTAGTTGTGGCGAGAGGGGACTACTCTGCTGCGGTGCGCAGGCTTCTCACTGCGGTGGCTTCTCTTGTTGCAGAGCACGGGCTCTAGGCACACGGGCTCAGTAGTTGTGCCCCACGGGCTCAGTAGTTGTGGCTCGTGGGCTCTAGAGTGGAGGCTCAGTAGTTGTGGCTCACGGGCTTAGTTGCTCCGCGGCATGTGGGATCTTCCCAGACCAGGGACAGAACCTGTGTCCCCTGCATTGGCAGGCAGATTCTTAACCACTGCGCCACCAGGGAAGTCTCCCTGGAGCAAGTTTAACTCAATAGACGTTAGAGATAAGAGGATGCTAAAGTCCTGATATTACTGTCGTTCAAAACATCGAATCACACATCTTTTGGAATCGGACACTTTCCATTTAACACGAAATTGTCTGTCACCAATCAGACGCGACTACGGTGTGGCCCTCTCACCCCCAGCAGGCACTTGAGTGACGTCACGTCACCCTCCACCACGGCCTGGCCTGGCCTGTCTCGGGGATGAGAGGCAACGATTCCTGCTGAGGCCCAGGGACAACATCCACAGTGAGGCTGCATCGCCAACCAGGAACGACCAAACTCTCGCTCTTTTTCTTACAAGAATCAAAAAACCAACAAAAATCCTCCTTTGCAGAGGGTCGTGCACGTGGTATTTTTCAGGATGGCTGATAGTGTTAATAGATTTAATCTTAGGGAATTACCTTGAGCACCAAGAGATACCAAGACCCTCTCCTTCGCATATATGAATCTTAATTGAGATTGAAGAGAGAAGTTTTCGGACGTGAGCCTGCCCCTTAAGGACAGGAGAGGCCGGGGTGCCTCCATGGACGCTTTACCACCTGCACACCAAGGCGACCTGGGCCACAGCTACCCAAGTGCAATCACCAGGGAGCCGGTAATGGCAGGGCCACGGGGGCCGAGTCCACATCCAAAGGCATAAATATTCACCAGAGTGCGATATTACCTTTTCCATTTAGAACAACAGTTTTTAAGTGTGTAATTTATCCTGAAAAGGTAAATCATTTTGCCTTTATTAGAACACAAAGTTGAATGTGTGTTCCGCCCACACCATTGGATCAAATCTTGAAGGACTCAGCTCATGGGAAGCCATCTTTGTGTACATTTAGTGATGTGTTCTTAAGCCACTCGACAAAAATCTGATAGACTCTATCACGGAACATCCTAACCACTGGAAATATTCTCTTTTGCTCACTTAGTCACCAAAGACTCTGCTCTGAAGTATACCGTGAAGTGCTATCTGAAAGTTTTTTACTGTTTTTCATGATTTCAACTCATCAAGGCCATAATCTACTTTGAAACCGCTTTCTAAGAACACAGGCCGCACAGAGCCAGCACTGGAGACCTGGACCTCTCGTCTCCCGAACTTTCAGGGGGGCTTCTCTCTTCCCGTGCAGGGGGCACTGCAGCCCCCAGACCCAGACCCACGCGTCCTAAAACACCTCTCCCTGCCACGCACCCTCGAGTGAACTCAAACCGAACACCAGTGAACCAGGGGGCCAGGCGTCACTGTCAGTCCATTTTGTTTCAAAAAGCTTTTCTCCAAATTTAACTCTTCCTGAAGAGTCTACACAAAAAATATTTCAAAGTTAAATTAATCACTTGGGACAAAATCTGACTCACTGTCATGTGAATTATAAATTACCACCCTGCAGTGAGAGAGAAAATGAAGAATTATCTTTGGTTAACGCAATGTAAATAAAAGGAATGTCAACTTTATCTTCTCCAAAAGCAACCATTTAAAAAGGTCTGTTGAATTAAACAGAGCACGTTTCTCCTCAGCTCAGCTCCCGCTGAACTGAGGACACTGGGACGGACGGGGCTCAGCCTCCGTGAAGACCTCACCTTCTCTCCGCCCTGAGTCACAGGAGAGAGGTCATTGTCTTGTGAGGACGTCTTTTTTCTTATCAATTTCAGGACAACAGCACCATTTCCCTGAGAAACATTCTCTCCTGTCTGATTTGGAGCGATGGCATCTTAGATAGGCAAGTATTTGGCTTAATGAAGCCTCAGTAGAGGACGTTTTTAAAACGAAGTCATGAACGATCTAACAGATTAAAAAGCAAGTTTACAAAGTAAATTCTACCTGCCCTCATTTTTTTATCCGTTGAAGACCAGCTCCAAAAATGGCACAGCAGATGAAAGGCCACTCCAGCTTCTGAGCCTTGGGAGACAGGTTCTACATTACCTGTGCTCCCGTAGTTGCATCCGGAACAGCCCCGAAGCTCTCACACCTGTGCTTCAGGCTCGTGACGGCCCCCAGAACTCACTCACCACAAATGGAGGCTGCGGTTAGGAGACGGATGCAGCAGATCAGGCCAGTACATCCTCATGTCTGGCAAAAGGTCCTGTGCAGAGTGACAGCAATAAGAATAAATCGAGGTAGGACCTAACAACTCAAAACCTAGAAGGCAAATCTGAGAAGCTAATGCATAAATAGAACTGAGCTCTGCAAATTAATAACACTCAGGTGAGTAAAGTGATTCTGGGTTTATTTGGCATGGAGTGTTTCTTAAGACATAACTAGATGTGAAATCTGGGGAATCATGAAAGTGTATTTGAAAATACAACTCTGACAGGTGAATGGATAAACAAATTGTGTCCATCCAGATAATGGAATATTATTCAGCACTAAAAAAATTAGCTATCAAGCCATGAAAACACATGGAGGAACCTTAGTACATATCACTGAGGTAGAGAAGCCAACCTGAAAAGGCTACCTACCGTATGATTCCAACTACATGACATTCTAGAAAAGGCAAAACAATGGAGACAGTGAAAGTCAGGGGTTGCCAGGGCTTGAGGCTGGGGAGGGATGAACGGGCTGAGCACAGGGGACTTTTAGGGCAGTGGAACTACTGTGTATGACATTATAACGGTGGATACATGTCATTTCATATTTGTCCAAACCCATAAAAACCACACAACACGAAGAGTGAACCTAACGTAAACTATAAACTTTAGTTGGTAATAAAGTATTAATACTGGCTCATCACTTGTAACACGTGTACCTCACTAACACAGATGTTTGCACTGGGGAACGCTGTACAGGGTAGGGGCATGGGGCGAAGTGTACAGGAACTCTGTCCTTTCCACTTAAATTTGCCGTTTTAGGTTTCTAAAACTGCTCGAAAAAAATAGTGTCTACTAAGGAAATCAAACACAAAATACAAGTTCTCGCTCTCCCTAGAGAAGAGCTTGTCTGGGCTGGGCAGTCTTAGCCCTACACTGGTCAGTCACCCTAAACTGAACAGCGTTCAAGTTTACTTTCCAATTCCCACACACACACGAGGCCAGGAAAGGTTCCATTAAAAAAAGTGTGTAACCAGGCCCAGGATGACCTCACCTTCTCAGTCCTGCCACCACTCCCGCCGTGATGGGTCCTCCCCATCAACCCAGCAGCTATGAACCGATTTCACACACCGCCCCCGACCCCGCACAGCCGGACATCTCCCCGTACGCTGCCCTCCCCGACTGTCTCCATTCCCACCTACCCTCCGCCTGCCCCAAGCTGGCTTCAGCCCCCATAGCCCTCGGGGGAGCAGGGCGACGATACACTTTATTGCCCAAACTAGGCTGCTTTTGTTTGGGACGGATGCTAGATTGGACACTCTGCTACAAAGCAAGTAAAGCGGCACTGTTCTGAACAAAGGGCAGCTGCCGGTCACCTCCTGGCCTGGGCCCGCAAGCCCTCCATCCAGAGGGCCCCCTGCCTTCCCTTCAGGAACCCTGGCTACACTCCTTCGCGAAGCTCCCCTCTGGCTGCTTCTCTGCGTGGCCCTCGTCCCTCCTGCTCTAAACGCCGGGGCTACTGGAGGCTGGTCCCTGCCAGCTCCACACTACCCCATCCGCACTCACGCGTACGCCTTACTGACTGCACTGATGCCGAAGTTCATCTCCAGCTCAGACCTCTCTCCTGACACACTTACCCTACCTGGATGCTTCCAGGGCACTTCAAACTCAATGTGTCCACAGCTGACCCTCGATCCCATCTGCCAAGGCGTGGTCCCCTGGGCCGGGGAAGGAGGCTGACACCCACCTAGTTAGACAAGCCCCCACCCGGAGTCGGTCCTGCCTGCTGCTTCCTCCCCCTCCATCCCCACAGCCTCCGTCTATTCCAGGCTCCTGGCCTCTGGCAGGGACAGAAAAGCCACACTGGCTTCCTTCACTCTCCAGCTTGAATGCTTCCAACGACTTCCCTCTGGGTCTTCATGCAAACGACCCTTAACCAGTACACAGGCTCTGCAGGACCTGGCCCTCAACACTGCCCCGGCCCTCTGCTCACCCCCGCAGCCACACTGGCTTCCCCCCGGTTTCTCAAAAGCTCCGTCCTACCCCGGGGCCTTTGCACATGCTCTTGCCCCAGCCTTCCTCTCCCGTCTCCTGGTTAAGTCGGATTCCAGCCCTCTATCACCTCCTCAGGGGAGCCTGGCCCAGGTCCACTGTCCTAGGCTCTAAGTACTCTCCGCCCAGGCACTCTGCTTGTCACTCTGTGATGTGTGTGCTGGCTCCTGGCTGCAGGCAAGGTGGCCAGAAACCTCGTCCTGCTCTGCTCCCCATGTCCCCAGCCCCTGGCCCGGTGCCCGATACACCGCAGGCACGCAGAACACTGTTACGAGTAAATTAACCTGGATGCCGCTGCAGGATCACAAGACTCTAACCAGGAACATTAGGGGCGGTCGAAGTCAGTCCAGGAAGAGAAAAGTATGTCTGAGGAAAGAGACCTCACCGGGCTTTGGGGCTCCGGCCTCTCAGGCCTCTAGGCTCACAGCACTGAAGGTCCTCATGAGAAGGAAAGAGGAGGAAATAATTCCATTTGGAATCGAACCTGTGATGGGTTTGGAACAATTACCTTGTCCTCCTGGGGGCCACATACTCCTGGAAAGGGTCCGTAATTCTACCCCATGTGTTCAGGGAGGCCTCAGTAGCCGCACAGGCCCTGCCCTGTGAATCCAGGTACTAGTTACCTCGACAGCTGGCTAGTCACACATGAGGGGTTGTCAGCACCCGGTGCAGGGGTGAACACACGCGTGTGCGCGTGTGCGCGTGTAGGTGTGTGTGCACGTGCGCAAGGAGCGTCTGCTACCAACTCTCGTATACCCCAGTGCCAGGAGTCCCTCTGTACCAAGAGCCTTTGTCCTAGAGAGGCCCACCGCTCCCTCGCTGCTCACGGGGCCCACTGAGAAACCCGCCCTGCCCGCAGCCAGCAAGGACAGCCTGGGGGCCACGGCGCCTCTGCAAGCCAGGGCCGGGCACACACGCCTGAGCACACGCCGAGCGGCCGGGGGTCCCGGAGCAGGGATGACGGGCCGCGGGCTGGGGCCAGGGTCACCTCAGTCACTGCGGCGCTTCGGGCCCAGGACAGAGGAGGATTTAAGTAAATGCAAATCGCATTTACCTTGTGGGACTATCTCAGATATCAGTAAATGCTGGTGAATACACCTTAAAGCATGACTTCGAGGGCACACTTAGAGGAGGAATGGATCTATCGGGAGACTGGGATTGACACGTACATGCTGCTCTATTTAAAATGGGTAACCGTAGCACAGGGAACTCTGCTCAATATTATATAGCAACCTAAATGTGAAAAGAATTTGAAAAAGAGTAGACCCATGCGTATGTATAACTGAACCACTTTGCTGTACACCTGAAACTAACACAACATACTTAATCAACTATACTCCAATATAAAATAAAAAGTAAAGAAAAAAGTTAATACCTTGATCTCTTCTGGATTAAAATGCCAGGATCGGTTACATCCTTCACTTTTATCAGGCCTTGAAATTAAAATTGAACAAATAAAGAGAAATTAGTCTTGGTTGGGCTGGTTCCAAACGGCATGAGAAAACATCTGCGTTAAGGTCTGTGGAAAGTCATTCAAAACATCCAGGCACAATGCAAACCGGCCGACTTCCTAGCAGAGGAAGCAAAGTAAACAAGCCGGTAGGGGGCGCCCCGGAGCCGGCCCGGCGGGGATTTCTGGCCGGATTCTGAGTCTGCAAATGTCCACTCATCAGCCACAGTGTGAGAAGAGCATGAGTTCCCGTCTCCTTAAAGGCGACGAGGATTAATGGGACAACATATGTATCGTGCTCAGAAGTGCCTGGTGACGGCTTAAGATTGGCTGGTATGTTTCTTTCAGCACCGAGCACGTGTACCCTCCCGACCTGCGCATGTGACGCCGTCCTCACGTGTCTAATTCTGGACGTGTCAACTCTCAGCCTCCACCTGCAGCTGACATCATGAGGGACCAAACCTGCTTTCTCCAGGGTCGGCAGGCCAGCCCAGCAGCCGAGACCAGCCCCGCTCCCACAGCGCTGGGTGCCGTCCCCCAGCTCAAGGACAGCCGAGGACGTGAGCAAAATCCCAGAAACCCAAAGGTGGGATGAGGCCAGGTCCTCAGGCCCCGGTTTAATTTGCTTCCTGCTGACCCCTGTCCCTGAGGAGCAGCCCAGCACGAGCCAGAATGTCCCTCCTCTCGGGGAGAAGGGGGACCAGGCCGATCCCTTTGGGCAAATTAGCACACATAGTTTAACATCACAAATATACACACATACAACAAAAAAATAAACTAAACAAAATGCAGGCAAAACCAGAAAAATAAATTTGGGTGTCTGTGAAGTACGTATACTATACATACACATCATATATATGTAATATACACACATTTATTTATTTATTGTTATGCATTTAGTTATTGGCCCCAAAAGAAAATAAGAAAATTAAGATTTAGTGATCTAAAATATACTGAGAATCCTTAAATGCATATTTAAACTAGACTGTTACTGTTCTATCAAAACAGAACTCAAGTACAACAGAAGTAGGGTTATGTTAGAAAGACTAAAGATGTTTTTCAATAAGGATCTGGTCCATTGAGTAAACTCCTAACAGAAATCGCAAGTATACGCATCGGGATCAGACTCAAGCTAGATCTCCAGGTCAACCAGCTTCTGAGGCTGCTGAAGTTTTAAACGCATGAAGTACTTGCCATAATCCGTGTATGGTCCAGTAATCTGGGGGGTCTTTGCAGTGGTTCTTAACTTCCTATGGAGAAAAGACAGAGAAGACAACTGGTTTGTTGTTTGTTAAATACACTTAACAACCTTCCTTTCTTCTGACAAATATCAGTGAGATCCAATACACGACTAACACGAAATAAGTTCCGTGGTAATCTACCATAAGCAATATTCATGAGAATACCACGGGGAGGGGGGCGGCTGGATATTTCATTGGAAATGAGTGAACCAACGATTTGGAAACCAGAATTTAATAGCTACTTTTGTTCTTTTTATGTGCTTGAAAATTAAGTCAATCTGATGGATACACTCTTACTTACCCATGAATAATTTTCTTGTCATACAATCAAAAATGAGAACAAGAGGCTGACGGTATCCTGCTAAACTCAAGTTTGTTCAGGCACCAGGCCCAAATACAACAGTGGAATAATAAGTATTGAAAATCTGGAGCCAAGAAAAATGCCAAGGTGAGAATAGGAGCATATCCTTAACATTAAAGATAAACTCTAGAGATAAAAATCTCAGTGTAACACGTTTTAGGGACCTACAAATTGTTTAGCTAAAATGGGGTTTTTCCAAAACAATAATCACCTCAGCTATCAGGCAGTGGGTCAGAACCCAGGCCCAGTAGCCCCGCAGTGAATAAGCAAATGAATAGTACATGCCGGGTATGGTGAGGAGTGCTGAGGCATCCAGCTGACGTGCAAGCCCCTCCTGTTTGAATCACCTTTTGATGTAGGGAGGCTGCTGCTTTTTACGGCTGGTCTGGAAATGAGGGCAGGCCTGGTTTAGGTGCCTGAAATGTCTGATGTGAGGCTACAGAACAAGGGGACAGAGGGCGGGAGGACAAAGTGTGGGATCAGAGCAAGAGGTCGTGAACTTCATCTCATCCCCAAGGAAACCACATGCAAAGCAGGCGGGCCCTTTCCCACAGTGCGAGGCTGGGGACGGGGAGACAGGCCCCGCTCGGGGAGACAGGCCCCAGCGGGGATCTTCTACCCCAGCTCTACACCCAGCGTCTCAGATGAGCCTTTACGGGGGGAACTGAGGTCAAGGTGCCGCTTCCTTTCCCGCGTCAGCAAGCATTCGTGAGGGGCCGTGCTGAGCACTGAGGACAGACCTGTCCCTGCACCTGTGACGCGTACATCGCTCACAGGGGCAGGAGCCCAGAGACGGCACTGTCCCCGGGATGACACTTGACTGGGATAGCAGGACCCTTATCATGGCCGCCCTGGATCAAAATGAATCCCCTAACAATGATATTTTGCTAGTAATTGATTTTTTTCATCTCATTTCTGAAGCCTCAAGGCAGGAATGCACTTCCATGAATATTTAGTCAGCACACGGGAACACCCACAAGTTTCGTCCCAGGCCCTGAAGGCAAATCTCCCAGTGTTACCCAGGGTAGGAGCTCCACACACAGGTCCTTCCTGAAGGAACCCACGGCTCCCATGCGTCCTCACTACGTAGGAGTGAGAGCTAGATTCCCAACAAAACTGAAAACAGCTTACAGGCAACTCCATTCTACCCACCGCCAACTGTCCTCCCCACCCTGGAGCAAAGAACCAGCACCAGAGGGAGAAAGACACAGGAAGTTGTAAAGTTTGGGAAACTAAAACCAGAGCAGTCTAATACAGTAAGAGATCCCCTGTTAGAAATGAGTTTCCAGGGGCAGCGTGGTGGCTGCCAGGGGCGGGGCTGGTGAAATGGGGAGAGAGATGCTCCTCAGGGGGTACAAACCTCCAGTTATAAGATGAACAAGCCTGGGGATCTAACGAACAGCACGGTGATCACAGCGAATAATGCTGTTTCACGCACTTGAACGCTACGAAGAGAGCAGACCTCAAATGTTCTCACCACAAGAAAGATGTGGTGGCCGTGTGATGGGGGGGTGGTAGCTAATGCTATGGTGATGAGGCTTTGCCATTTACACATGTCTCCGCCTCCCAGCACTTACGAAAAGGCCTCAAAATTGAGAATTTTCAAGTCAAAATTTCAGAAACACTGTCAAAAAAATTAGGGCCAGCTGAGCAATATGATGAAACGACTTTAGAGTCGTGGCACCAATACCAGGATCGGCGCGACAACTGCCCCCAAGATGGACGGGGGCGGGACACGGCCCGCAGGCAGCAGGAGGGGCGCCAGCTGGCTGCGCTCGGGACAGAGCCTCTGCAACACGCTCTACAAGGACAAGGGCACCAGGCGAGGCAGGGCCAGACGGAGGCCACCCTGAAGGAGGGAAGGCGCCATCTGTGCCAAGCGGAGCAAAGGAGGCCGGCAAGGTTCTGGCGGAGACATTTTAACGAGACTTGCGATAGTGGACGAAGGGGACAGGTCAAGGCCTGTCCCCGGAGGGCATGCTGAAGTCCTAACCGCAGGCCTTTCTGTATGTGACTTTATCTGGAACAGGGTCTCTGCAGGTGTCATCAAGTTAAGAGGAGGTCAGACTGGAAGAGGGTAGGCCCTCAGTGCAATCCCTGGGGTTCCTATAAGAAACAGACACACGGGGGCTTCCCTGGTGGCGCACTGGTTGAGAATCTGCCTGCCAATGCAGGGGACACAGGTTCGGGCCCTGGTATGGGAAGATCCCACATGCCGCGGAGCTACTAGGCCCATGAGCCACAACTACTGAGCCTGTGCGTCTGGAGCCCGTGCTCCACAACAAGAGAGGCCGCGATAGTGAGAGGCCCGTGCACCGCGATGAAGACTGGCCCCCGCTCACCACAACTAGAGAAAGCCCTCGCACAGAAACGAGGAGCCAACACAGCCATAAATAAATTAATTTTTTTTTAAAAAAGGAATGGAAAAATAAAAAAAGATACAGACACACGGATGGAGACCACGGCGTGGAGGCGGGGCAGAGGCTGTGCTTACAAGCCAAGGAGCGCCGGCACCGCCACAAGCCAGGAAGAGGCCTGGAGCACATTCTCTCTCGAAACTTCTGGAAGGGCCTTGCCGCACCTTGCTTTCAGACTTCGGGCCCCCAGAACTGGGAGGATACATTCGTGATGCCTGAGCCAGCCCCTGCTGTCTGTGGGCCTGTGTCACCGCCCCCAGAACCTCGCGCAAGGCCCTCCCCGAGGGATGGTCTCCGGCCGGGAAGGCGCCGCCTTGTGAGGCAGGACAGGCTGGGAGGTTCCGTCAGCAAGAGGCGCTTGGCGAGAAAACCTGCTGGGCAACCTCCTCTTCACCGGGGGTGGGGGGGGGGGGTGGGGGGGGTCACTGGTCAGAGGGGCCGGTCGAGGCAGAACTCACCTTGCACACTGTCGCAGGCCAGTGGTGAACCATAATTAGTTTATGCCACTCATGGCTGTCACTGTTAAAAGACAAGGGACGTATTTTTCAGGAGCTTTTTAAAAAGTTACACAAAGATCAATTCATCCATCCACTCACGCCTGCGTTCATTCGGGGAACACGGGGCGCCCGCCGCAGGCTCGGCGCTGCGGCTGCGCACGCGGCCCTGACACGGCTGGGGGGCCGGGTCCCTACCGTCCCGCAGCGCACCTGCCAGTGAGGGGGACGACGGCCGTGCCGAAGGAGGACGCGCGGGGACGCACGGGGACGCACAGCGCCGAGGGCCAAGGACTGTGACTAAGGAGGACGGCAGGCCTGCCCTGCCAGGTGGGGAGAGGGTGGAGATTCTGGATCAGGCAGCCAGGAGGGGCCCCGCTGAAGGGGAGCAGGGAGCGGCAGTGAGGGAATGAACCAGAAGGCGCCCTTCCCTCAGGTGTTCACGTGGTGCAGACACAGACCCCTTACCCCTCGGCAGCATTTGTGAGACCCAGAAGCCTGAAAACAGAATGGTTTTCGTAGCTCACATGGCCACAGGACACCACCTAGGGTGGCACGCGACGCTGCTGTCACCACCCCACCCGCCGGGAATCTTGTTCATTCTCTGCAGGATGGGTGACATCTGATCCTAGGGGCCCCTTCCCACGCCCCCGTGAGACCCACCCGTCCCTCCCTGAGACTCCATGAGGGGTCGCGGAGTAGCATTCACACGGGGACCCTCCCTCCCACCAGGTGTGCAAGGCTCAGCACACACAGAGACAGAGGCAGAAAGACCGGCTTGTGAAAATACTCGCTGTACAGACGGAAAACAGCAGCAGCAACAGGGGATACAACTCGAGCAGACACGTAATTCAGGATAAATGCATTTTTAGAAGCAAAGGCTCAACAGCAAAACAGTACTAAGTTCTTACACATTCGTTTTGTAAATAGTTGAGTACTGCTGAATAAGTAGAGAATTCACGATATTTCGAAACTTTTTTCAGTCTGAACTAATGAGCAAGTGCTCAGTACAAGAGAAAAGAGAACTGCAGCATGAGCATTAGAGCTGGGAGAAGCATTAGAAGAGGTTTTTTTTTTTTCTGGGTACGAAAACCTTATTTCACATAGGTGGAAACTGAGGCTGGAAGGTCAGGCAGAGGCCGGGAAAACTAGACCAGCAGTATGCAGTTTACAATAAAACTACCAAGACTCACAACGTCTGTCACACAATAACCACCTACCACCCAGAGAGAAACATCCTCCCAAGGCGGCGGAGGTGCTGACTGTGCTGTAAAGAGAAAGGCCCACTAAGCAGAGAAAGAGGACCTGGGAAAACACCCGCTGACCCGTGAGGCCCTCAGGGTCTGAATCACCCGCATGTTCTCGAAACCATGCCTTGCTCGCCAATTGTATCAGTGGCATGAATCGCGAGAATCAGCTGGAGGTGACCACATACTACAGCCTAACGTCTTCGCTAACATGTATTGATTACTATCGGGCAGACATGGTTATAAGCACATTCTGTACTTTAACTGATGTCTCCTGGCACCAAGGCTAGGAGGCAGGTGCTGTTACTCTCTCGACTTTAGGATGAATGACCTTGATGGAGAGCTCCAAGGTCCTACATCTGGATATGAGCTAGCAGTTCATACTCAACCCGTGCACCGCACTACCTCTCCGATGATACACTCTTAACTTGACATCAACAATTAGTTAATTAATGGAGCTCTTTTTCAGAAAATACACTTCCTGGGAAAACTGAAATTTAATGGTACTTTTTAAAGTGATAAAACAGCAACGGCGGTTCACTAAAAAAGAAAAACAATTTACACTCCCACCAACAGTGCAAGAGGGTTCCCTTTTCTCCACACAGCCACTATGGAGAACAGTATGAACTTCCCTTAAAAAACTAAAAATAGAACTATCATATGATCCATCAATCCCACTACTGGGCATATACCCAGGGAAAACCATAGTTCAAAAAGACACACACACCCCGATGTTCACTGCAGCATTATTTACAATAGCCAGGACATGGAAGCAACCTAAATGTCCATCGACAAACAAATGGATAAAGATGTGGTACATATATACAATGGAATATTACTCAGCCATAAAAAGAAACGCAGTTGGGTCATTTGTAGAGATGTGGATGGATCTAGAGACTGTCATACAGAGTGAAGTAAGTCAGAAAGAGAAAAACAAATATCGTATATTAATGCATATATGTGGAATCTAGAAAAATAGTACAGATGAAGCTATTTGCAAAGGAGAAATAGAGACACAGATGCAAAGAACAAACGTATGGACACCAAGGGGGGAAGAAGGGGGTGGGATGAATTGGGAGACTGGCATTAACATATATACACTACTATGTATAAACTAGATAACTAATGAGAACCTGCTGTATAGCACAGGGAACTCTACTCAGTGTTCTGCACTGACCTAGATGGGTGGGATGGGGGGTGGGGTGGGAGGGAGGTCCAAGAGGGAGGGGATGTGTGTATACATACAGCTGATTCACTTCTTCGTCGTACAGAAGAAACCAACGCAACGTTGTAAAGCAGCTATACCCCAATTTTTTTAAAAAAGAAAACTGACCTTTTCCCAGGCCTGCGAAGTTAAGTATGAAATCCTTCTGTTAACTGAAGCATTACCCAAATAAAACAGAAGAAAATTAAAATCTGGTTCTCAAATCTCGGTCTCCACTACATTAGTAAAATGAGACTCCTCTCCCAGACAGCCTGTTTGCCCCGTACACTGTCAGCTGCAACAGAAAGGATGGAAAGAGGGAACGAGAGGGAGCGGAGGAAGGGCGAAAGAAACCTGGAAAGAGGAACCACGACCACCTCACCAGGATACCGGACCCTGGACGGAAAGCGTGCGCGCCAGGCCTCCAGGAGACGCTCGGTGGCTCCGGGCACCCGTGTCCCCCTGCAGGCCCTCCCGTCCCCCCGCGCCCCTCCGCAGCTCACCTCCTCCAGAGCCCGCGCGCGCCGCCCAGGCAGCACAGCGCCAGGCACAGGGCGCCCAGGCGGGCCGCGGGCTTCATCGGCCGAACCCGGCGGAGGACCCCGCAGGGGTACCAAGGCGCGGCCTTCCGAGGGCGAGAGGCCTTGTCCAGCGCCAGGCCCTGCGCTTCCCTAAAAAGGGGCAGATTTCCTTAAGCCGACCGTGCACCGGGCCGGCGGCCACCGAACAACGCGGCCAACCCCTGCCCACGGCCGAGGACGCGGCGGGCCCCCGAGAGGCGCCGGAACCCCGCCCGCCGACCACCGGGAGCCCGATGGGCTCCGCCACCTCACCGGGACCTCCAGGCGCACAGCAGTCCCAGCCCGCGCGCAACGCGACCCTCGCCGAGACCCTCGCCTGGACCCCGCGGCCCAAGCCGAGCCCTGCTTGTTTCCGCCCCGGGCGCCTGACGTCACGCCCCCAGCCCGGGACCAGCCCACAGCCTCGGACTCGCCCAGGGCGCCCCAACGCCACGCCCCTGTGCGACGGACGCGCGCCCGGCTGGCGAACACGCCAAGTGAGGCCCCGACGCCACGCCCCTTCTGGAGGACACGCCCCTTCTGGAGGACACGCCCCCATCGGGAGGACGAGCCCCCATCCGGAGGACAAGCCCCCGGCCCAGGTCAGTCCTTCTGCCCCTTTGCTTCTTTGACGCGGCTTCCCTTTCGGTCTAGTTCCCGGCCGCCGTTGGCCCGGGCCCGTGAAGTCGACTTTAAAGCTACCTTCTCTGTTGTCCTCGTTGCCGCGGCCCCTCCTCCCGGCGTTGAGCTGCCCGGGAGCCGGTGCGGTCAGGGCCAAGTGGCCAGCCCGTCAAGGAGTGGGACAGTGTGTGGAGACAGCGGCTTGGGGCCGCAGAAAAGTGCGGGGAGGAGGCTGCTCCCTTGGGGCCAGGCTGTCTTCAAGGAGGTGCGACCCTCGGGACCCAGCAGGCAGAGAGGCGCGTGTGCCATGTCCTCCCCACCACAGGGGTGTTAGGGGCAGCCCTCGATCCCCGGGCAATCATGTCTGACCAGCTCCAAGACCGCAGAGGGCCCCCCTACCGTGACCCCACGCGATTCCCTTGGTCTCTGCTCCGTTCACATGGGCCCCGCTGTGTGCAGCACTTCACAGACTTAGAGCTGCAGGACCGTCGGGGCTGAGCCTGCCCCCAGGAGCAACGGGCAAGGGCAAATCAAGCCTGTGCCGGCTCCCTCCTCCAACCACACGGGGAATGTCCTGGGTCTAAGAACCAGGGAAGTGCAGATCCATCAAAGCGATGCTCAGTTCCATGGGCGGGGGAGAGCGGGCGGTAGTGGACTCCTGTATGACCGCCTGCCCACCTCTGCCACATCCTGCGCAGTCCTGTATCCACACTCCTCCTCCTGCATCCTCAGAAACTAACCCTCAGAGATTGCGCCTGGCCCCTGGGTTCTCTGTGGCTCTGTCAACTTTCCCTTTCCCCTCTACTGCCAAGGGGTGGGCAAACCAAGTGGGACCGTAGGTGCCCTCCCAGGTACAAAAGCCTTTCTGGGTCCCCATTTCTTGTTTGTAGCAAAAGGCTTCAGCCTCCTAGACCTTCCCTGAGCTCCAAAGGGTGGATTCAAGCAGTTACTAATTAGGGAAGTGAAGGAACACAGAGACAGAGGAAAAGCAGTGCAGCGATAAAGCAGAGTCCTAGTTCCTCCTCAAGGGATAAACATATATATACACACACATATGTATATATGTATCGATATATCTTTCTCTACAGGAACTAGGGCCGCCACCCAGGTGGAGGACGGTAACTTCAGGCTGAGCACAAGATTCCTGGCGCCCCGCCCTGTTACCTCATCAATCAGAAGAAGCCACACACCCCGCAGCCCTCACCCCAAATTTTGCCTATAAAAACTCTTCCCCGAAAACCATTGGAGAGTTCAGGGTTTTTGAACACAAGCTGCCTGTTCTCCTTCCTTAGTTCTGCAATAAACCTTTCTCTGCTTCAAATTCCCATGTTTGGGTCTGTTTGGCCTCACTGCATCGGACAACGGTGGCTCTACAGTTAGGTGTGGATCTAATTAGGTCACTCCCCTGGAAAAACTTTCTGGGTCTCCCCACTGATCTCTGTTTTGTTTTGTTTTTTGCGGTACGCGGGCCTCTCACTGTTGTGGCCTCTCCCGTTGTGGAGCACAGGCTCTGGACACGCAGGCTCAGTGGCCATAGCTCACGGGCCCAGCCGCTCCGCGGCATGTGGGATCTTCCTGGACCGGGGCACGAACCCGTGTCCCCTGCACCAGCAGGCGGACTCTCAACCACTGCGCCACCAGGGAAGCCCTGGTTTTTGTTTTTTATGGCCATGCAGCATGCAGGATCTTAGTTCCCTGGCCAGGGATCGAACCCGCGCCCCCTGCAGTGGAAGTGTGGAATCTTAACCACTGGACCACCAGGGAAGTCCTTCCCATTGGTCTTTGGATGAGCATCAAAGTTCTTAGACTGCTCGGACCTCACAGCTCAGCGGACCAGATCGCTGTGCAGGACAGAAGTGCACATCCATCCCAGAGGCCCTGGTTCCATCCACCCCACAAACGCTGGCCTTGTCATTCCTCAGCCACTGTCTCTGCTAAGATGCTCGCCTCACACCATCCCCATCCCCACATGCTACCCTAGTTAATGCCCATTCGTATTTACGTTTTGAGTAAAATATGCCTTCCTCAGGTTCCTCTGCCATCCAGGACTGTCCAAGTACACGGCTTGTTACTCACCCACATAGTACACACCACTGTTTGAAATGAAATATGTGTGTGATTATTCCATTCACTTCTGTCTTTCCCTGTAGACTGCAAGTCAACACTCATATCTAGTTTACTCACCACCGAGTCCCCACTGCCTGGCACGATGGATGGCAAGTAGTAGGTGCTCAGTAAAATAGCGCCTATGGATGGAATGCATGAGCTCCTCCATGGTCTTATGCAGCGTTGTGCCTTTCTTGCCTTCCCCGTTTCTCCAACTGCTTGCCTCTTTCAGGCTCCTTTAACCACTTCCTCTAAACAACCTAGGCACACCCCACAATTCTGTCCTCTTCCCTCTCTTTTGTTTTAGGCTAAAAATATCCATTTCTTAAAACAAAATCACCTCCCATAAACCTAGTTCTCCCTTGAACCATGGTCCATCTGTGTAAATCACTCCTCCGTGGGGAGGGCTTTCCTAACCACAGCCAAATAAAAACAGAACCTGACTTAGAAAAGATTTTATTCTCGAGGATACTGCAGGGCGAGGGGACTCTAGCAACAGCAGAAAGCTCTGACTTGAAGGTCTGCAAGCTTCTCAAGGGTTAGGCAAAAAGGGCTTTCTTTACAGAGAGGGGTAAACACAGCTAGAAAGAACCGGGGGTGGGAGATGGGCTGGGAGGGTGGCTTCCTAGGAGAGGACATCAGGAGGGGCTCCTGCTGGCCTGCGTGTGCTCAGGAGGGGCTCCTGCTGGCTCTGGGTGAGGCTGGGCCAAAGGTCTATGCCTGGAGGAGGGAGAGAAGCTGAACGGAAGGTTGGTTACTGAGCGTCATGTTCCGAATGACCACTGGGGACTGAAGTGAGTTGAGGAATGGGAATTCGGAGGGTCCGTGTCTGCCCTTGTCCCAGGTAAACAGGGGCATCTTGCAGTCGTATCTGAGTCCTTGCAGTGAGCTGTTTTCTGGAACACAAAGGGCAGGGGGACTTTTTAACCTTCGCTGTGGTTCAGGATCACAGGCTCAAGTAAAATTCAGCATCGTCACCACTGGCTACTTCCCACTGCATCACCTTGTTTATTTTCAGCAAGCCTCTCTTCATCGCCTTGGAGTTTCCTGTTATCTCTGTGTTCATCCTCTCCACCCCTTCCTCACCCCACCCCCCAGGGTGCATTGACCGTGAAGCTGATGAGGGCTCAGCTCAGGCCCCTCACTGGCATGGGCCTCCAAGGCCCTGTCCCTCATTTTGTATTCATGGGTTTTTGTTCCGGTTCTCAGTGAGGGACCTCCAAATTGTACAAGTTTTCAACCCCCAAACCTGGATCTGGACCTGGGATGTCATCTTGTTCGATACTGTCCACCTAGCTAGATCCTAAACAGAGCAGAGGGAGAGTCCAATAAACGTACAAGAAAGAAGGTATAGCACAGGGAACTGTATTCAATACCCTATGATAAAGCATAATGGAAAAGAGTATAAAAAAGAATGTATATATGTATGGCTGCGTCACTGCTGTACAGCAGAAATTGACGCAACCTTGCCAATCAGCTAGACTTCAATACAAAAAAAATGTAAAAAAAAAAAAAAAAAGAAGAAGGTGGGAGGGGCAGCTGGGGTCCAGGCCAAACTGGGGCTCTGGAAGCTGGCGAGTTGTCACAGGGACAGGTGGAGACGCTTGATGGCTGTAGCCTCAGGAGGTTGGGAGGAACCCGAGTGGTAAGGTTACGGGCTCCCACAGCGCAGCGTAAAAGAGTACAAATCATGCTGTTTAAGAGATAGAGTTAGCTTGTGAAGAAGCATGTCCACAGGAGGCAGGGGACGAGATGGCAACAGCCATTTCAATGACCAGATCGGCCTTAAACCAGTGCTGATGACTCAGACTCTCAGGAACCTTTATTACACAACTTCTTATTGGTTTAACTCCCTTTGCTCTCCTGTTCCCAACTCAGGAAACACTGCAGGTTATACTGCGACAGCAAACACCTCCCAAATCTCAGGGCTTCACTAACTACACCAACAAAGGTCAATCTTTGCCCGTGTTCCATGCAGGCGGTGGGTCAGGTTATTTTCACTCTGGGACCCAGGCTGAAGGAACAGCTGGAACTGGTACCTGCCTTTCCAACGGCCCAGCGGTGGCAAAACCACACCCGGGCTCCGATCCCTCAGCATCTGACATCTGGTCTTCTATTCAAATTCTTTTGGCCAGAACATGTCACATGGCCAAGCCTGGTGACAACGAGGAAGGAAGTGTACACCTCCCACAGGGGAGGGCATTGTAGTCACAGAGCAAATGTTGAGAGCGTACGGGGAACGTCAGCCAATAGCTGGGAAAAGTAACATGGTCCACCGTCAATGAGGAGGCGGAAAGAAGGCCTTGGAAAGCCAAGCAGGCAAGCGGAGGGTGGGAGGTGGGCGCAGGTTGCTCGTCTGTGCTGGCCGGGGGTGTGCCCCTGCTTCCCCCCCCCCCCCCCCCCACTGCAAGAGATGCCCAGTGGGCGGAGTAACAGGAACCACGGAACAGCACAGATTTGGCTGAAAAGCCCCGGGTGGGTGCGCAGCACCTGCTGGTTGGGGACTTGTCAGATGCGAACTGATAAACACTGAGCGCTCAGCTGCAGAGCAGGCACCTGTGCTGAACGTCAGAGAGCAAAGTTTTCCAACAGTGCACTCCGCAATGGAGGTCTGCATTGGCTCTCAGGGAACAGAGCCCGGAGCTGGGGGCCGCGTGACCCGCAAGAGCCACGGGAGGGGCTTGCCAGCTGGGGTCCCGCTCACCTTCATTGGTGTCGTCCAGTCTTGCCGCCCCGTCCAGGCCAGGGGAGGCTCAGGTGAACGGGGGCTCTGGGTCAGGTGTCTCCAGCGGTTGGGAACGGGCCTGTCTGGGGGTGAGTTCAGACTCTCCACTTATGACCTGTGTGACCTTGGTAAGCTAACTGGCTTCAAGAAGCCTCGGCTTCCTCATTTGTAAAATAGGAAAGGAACGCGCTCTGACGACCTGTCATGATGGTCAAAAAAGTGTTGTTAGTGGCCTAGTGCAAGCCCACTGCGCCTGGCACGTATTAGGAGCCCAGTGCTGCTTTGTTTCTTATGACAGAGCCTGTGGACCCTCACCTGGGAGGGAAGGACCTCAAGGGGCTCCTGGGGGTCTCGGCGATTCTGCCTTAGCCCTGAGCCTGGTGCCGGTGGGCGTTGGTTTTAGACTTTGTGTGTTAAAAGCCATAACAGGAGAGAATGTCTCCAGTCTCTGTGGCATCTTTTTAGGTTCTGAAGCTTTAAGTAGCTTTGTCACACTTTGGGGACTCTTTCCTTAAAAACTCCTTTGCATTCTAAATTATTTATATATTGAGAAAGTTGGGACACTTTCTGGGTGTTTTCCCTCTGACCTTTCTCCGACTCTCATAGGACCAATACGTGTGGCCTTGCCATGCCAGCCTGGCTGCCGAGGGAGCTGTTCTGTGGAGCTGCTTTACTCTGAGCTGTGGTTATGACAAAACAGGAACAAGAAAGGAACAGAAAAAGATCAGCCAAGTGATTTTCATGGTGTCGTTTTTCTTGAAGATTCACTTTAATAGTTGGAACTATAGGGAAGAAACGTTTTGGAAGCGAGAATAAGACTACAACAAGCCAAACAGCATAATATTCTAAATGTGAAATAAAAGAATGTATCACTTCCTGAAAAAAGAAAGAAAAAAATGAGCTCACTGACACACACATATGCACCTGTGCACACATCCCACACACATTCCTACATGGATATTAGAAGAGACTGTTTACTTGGATTTTTAAAAAATTACTTATCTTGGGCTTCCCTGGTGGCGCAGTGGTTGGGAGTCCGCCTGCCAATGCAGGGGACACGGGTTCGTGCCCCGGTCCAGGAAGATCCCAAATACTGCGGAGTGGCTGGGCCCGTGAGCCACGGCCGCTGAGCCTGCGCGTTCAGAGCCTGTGCTCCGCAACAGGAGAGGCCACAACGGTGAGAGGCCCGCGTACTGCAAAAAAAAAAAATTACTTACCTTAAAAAAAAACTAAGCAGAGGAGGAGGGAGGGGGGGTATAGAGGAAGGCTGACAAAAGGGACAAACTTCCAGTTATAAGATAAGTAAGTACTAGGGATGTCACGTACAGGATGATAAATGTAATGAGCACTGCTGCATGTTATATATGAAAGTTGTTGAGAGAGTAGTCCTAAGATTTCTCATCACAAGAAAAAGAATTTTTTTTCTATTTCTTTAATTTTGTGTCTATATGGATGATGGATGTTCACCAGATCTACAGTGGTCATCATTTCAGGATGTACAAAAGTCAAATCATTATTCTGTACGCCTAAACTCTATTCAGCGCTGTGTGTCAATTATATCTCAATAAAACTGGAAGAAAACCAAAAATTAAGCAGACTTAGACTTCTGAGATTTTACGACACGACTGAGCTGTTTTCCCTTAGATAAGCACTTCTGCCTTACAAATAATAGTTGAATATTCATTAACAGTTAATGTAGTGGATATTCTATTAATATTTAGTCTTGGTCAATAGTGTTTAGTAGCCGATATAAATACATATAATAATGCTCAAACATACTGGAAAGGGCTCTGAAGTAAGCCATCGAGTGGCCTTAAAGCTACTGTGTGACCTTGAACAGGTGCAGCTGAGGTTTCCAGCTGTGCCCATGCATGCCCCGGAGAGAGCCTGGCACCCTGCATTCATTGCACCGGCCCTGCCTCCCTACAAAGACCTCCTCTGAGTGAGATGGGTAGTGGGAGCCCATAGGCATTATATAGGAGGCTGCCGTGCAGAAAAAAGCTTGTGCAAGCTTGTGCTTGCTGTGAATATAAGTCCCAAATAATTATCCCTTATGTACAAGCACTGAAAAGTCAATTTCAAAGAAAAAAAATCCCAGCTCATTCAAATGGGATTCCTCCTTCCCTCAAAGGAATGAGAAGCGTGGGCCTCCTGCTGGCCTTGCAGCGCAGCTCTGGCTTCCTGCTCGCGCCCGCTTCCCCCTTCTTGGGGCCCCTGTCCTTGTCGCCACCAGCACCGTCCATCCTTCCAAGTCCCCTCCCGGATCCGCTGCCTCATGGAATGCCTTTGCAGAACTGTCCCCGTTCTTCTCCCGTCTTCAAGCATTTAAAACGGACGGACAAACCGAACTGCATCCCAGTGTTGTGTCATTTTCCAAAGTGGCCACGGCGTTCTTGCCAGCCCAGAGACTCTTCCAGAACCTTGTCCTGCTCCGTGGAGTTACGGAGGCCCCTGCTTCAGTGACACTGGGTGGGATTGCTGACCCTTCGCCTGGGAGAACGTAGCGGAGGGGACGCTGTGTGGCTTCTGAGGTCTTACAGCCTCCCTGGGCTCTCTCTCCTGGGATGCTCCCCGGAGCAAGCCTGCCAGGCGCTGAAGCGCAGACTCAGGCAGAGAGGCACGTGGGACGGCCACCTAGGAAGGACCGGAGCCAGCAGCACTGCCCCAGGTGACCCCAACACCCAACCTGACTCTTCCAGCTGAGACCTGACATCGGAAAGCAGAGTCAAGTCACCCTGCGGGGGCGTCTGAGCTGCGGCCCCAATGAGCGAGTGTGATGGACGGCAGTGCAGGGCACTAGTTTTGGGGCATTTTGTTCTGTAGCCTCAGTAACTGGAACAACTGGTGACCAGTGGAGGAAACTAACCAAGGGACAGGACGGAAGCCGGCATTCTTTGACTGTAATTGTTTGGTAGATTTAACTTCAGAACAGTGTAGAATAAATGTTTTACATAAAAATTCTTAAAAGGCCACCCCTCAAAACTAAAAGCAAAGTGAAAGAAGTGTCTGTCGGTATTGGGTAGGTTGCTTGACCACACAGGAAGAAGTATTTCAAGTATTTTTTAAACTCAGTGATTTTACTTCCCGGTACTTCCTAGTGGGACAGATCCTAAGGCCAAATTCCCACAGAGGAAACTTACACTGTTTTCGGTTTCCATTTTGTTACTAAGCAGGGAGTATTGTTACTGTGAAACTAAATAAATAAACACAGCAAATAAGTCATGATATTAATGCCACTAGGGATGTTTTAAGTCTGCGAGAAAGCCGGTGTAAAAAGGGAGGTTAAAGAAATTAAGAACTGCATGAAAACTTAAAAGTTGTGTCATGCTAAATTTGAATTGTAAATGTCAGTGAACTCATGATATATTTTCTTTAAAAAGAAAACAGAAAAAAACAACTGAGAAACGAAAAGCCTTACTACCTAGCTCTAGCCACTGAAAAGTCCTGGTACCAAGGACCAGCTCAGTACCAAGGAACACCAGGACTGTGGTCTCCAAAAGGAACCAGGGCTCCCTGAGAAATGGCTGCTGCCAGGTCTGTAGAAGGAAAGGTTGGACACGAGCCTGGAACACACTGTTGCATCAGAAAGCAAGGGAGCTGCTGGGGCCCTGTCCAGAGAACTCACAGGCGGGCTTGAGGGGATGATTTGGGGGTATCGCAAAGAATAATGACTACAGTGGGTTGAAATACATTAAATCTGTTAAAATCCATGAATGCATAATGACACCCCTCCCCTCCCAAATCCTCTTGGTCACCCTTGGGGATTGAGTGGCAACAGAAGCAACTCGTTATTCTGAAAATTTATAAATAAAGAGTAAGAATCACTCATTTATTTATTTTTTTATAAATTAAAAAAAAATTTTTTTAACATCTTTATTGGAGTATAACTGCTTTACAATGGTGTGTTAGTTTCTGCTGTATAACAAAGTGAATCAGCTATAGGTATACATATATCCCCACATCTCCTCCCTCTTGCGTCTCCCTCCCACCCTCCCTATCCCACCCCCTCTAGGTGGTCACAAAGCACCGAGCTGATCTCCCTGTGCTATGCGGCTGCTTCCCACTAGCTATCTATTTTACATTTGGTAGTGTATATATGTCAATGCCACTCTCTTACTTCATCCCAGCTTACCCTTCCCCCTCCCCGTGTCCTCAAGTCCATTCTCTATGTCTGCGCCTTTATTCCTGTCCTGCATAGGAAGCACAGCTCAGATTAATCAAATAATTGAGGAGGAAGAGTTCTTCTGTATGGAATTCCAGATAAAAGATGAAATAATAGTATTACAATATTACCATTTTACAACCACACATAAAATAACAAATCCCGGGGTATGATCATCAATGGAAGCTAGAGCAGTAGAGGAAAGCTGAGAGGGAAATTTACAAGGGATGGGTCAGTCCGAGGTCGTTAGGAGCCACGATCAATACTAACGTCACACAGAGACAAGCACACGTGACGTCACACAGAGAAACACAGGTGACGTCACACAGAGACACGCACACGTGACGTCACACAGAGACACGCACACGTGACGTCACACAGAGACACGCAGAGAACACACCTCACCGCCTGTGGAGCAGCCGTGCCACAATCTTACCTTTCTGTGTGTTTTGCTTTTAGGTTATTTGGTGCTATAGCCTCAGGTTCTCGTTATACAATTTCCCTTTTATCATTAAAAAAAGTCCCTTTTGTATCATAATGCACTTGCTTCAGATTTCACATCAGTGACATCCACATTGCTATTCCTGCCTTATTTTGTTAGAAGGCACCCTGGCTCCGTTCAGTGGACGTTTGTATTTGGAGACCACAGTCCTGGTGCTCATTGCTACTGCGTTAGTCACTGGTCCTAGTGCTTTCCAGTGGACAGAGCTAGGAAATAACTTCCGTTTGTCCTTTGGTTTTTGTTTGTTTGCTTTTTAAAGAAAATAGACCATGAGTTCATTCTGACATTTATGAATCAAATTCAGGATGAAAGAGCTTTGCTATTTTGTTATTTTCTTATTTTGATGTATCTTTGTGTCTCCCTTTAATGTCTTTCAAGCATTTATTTGGCCACGGATTAAAAAGGGGACTCTATTGGTCTACATGCTATCTTGCTTCCTCAAAATATAGCTAGTCATTAAAGTCATTTACCTTTCCCTTGGGGCTGCTTTTGGCCTGGGAAACTGATTAAAACCACAGAGTAGTTTACCTGGACCAGATTAAGACTCATAACCTGTCTTAACTAGCTTAAAGTAAGCAAGATTCCATCCTCAATCACCTTTCACCATGATCTTGAGAAGTAGGGGGTCATTTGACACATCATTGCTGTTAACTCTCCTTCCAGGTCTGTTAATGCAACAGCAAATGCCGCAGGGGAAGACGAGTCAAAAGGGGGTCCCAGGAAGAGAGTGGAGGCTGCTTCCTGCTAGACCAGCAGTAGGATTAGAGCCTGGCAGTGCCCCAGACGTAAAGGCAGCCGTGGTACGTGGGCTCAGAATACCAGAAATCCTGCTTTTTCCCAGTCGTCTCCCTCCTGCAGTGCTAGCGTTTCATTTTCACATCTCTGCTGGGAGCTGTCTCCTCCTGCCCTTCAAATCCTCTCCATTCCTCAAAACACAACTCAGGTTTCATCCTTTTCCTGAAAGCTGACCTCCTTCACCTAATTTCCCCAGCTCCTGAATTCTAATTTCTCTTGTAGGCTAAAGCCTTTGAAAATATACTCTTGTGTATTGATTTATCCCTCTCTTCCACAATATTATAAACTCCTCGGGACAGAGCTGGGTCTTTCAATCCTTGCATGTCTCCGCTGTGCTGTGACAGGGCAGGTGCTTAATAGTTATTAATAAGCTAGTTTATTGCTTTAGTCCCATTCAGCCAAACGCACTTTGTCCGAAGATATGCCCCTATATGTGCTAAAAAACAAAACAAAGCAAGCAAACCAAAAACCCCACCAAACCCAACTTACATTTATATACTCTTTCTGGATTAGAAAGCATTTTACTTTCATTATCTTACTTAGTTTTCTAACAACCCTGACGGTGGACAGTGCCGGAATTTACGTCCCTTTTCCAAAAGGAGGAAAGTGAGGCCTTCAGAAACTCAGCACCTGACGAAGACACAGCTCCTCGGTGGGTGAGCCAACGGCAGAGCCAGTGTAAGCCTTCAGACTTCTCTTCCTCCTGTACCCCAATAGTTCTAGAAAATGTGTAAGAAATGTTACCTAAAATCTTGGTGATAATGCAAAAAGATGCTTCCGGGTCCTTCGAATGTCATCCTGGAACATCACCTCACAGGCCCCCAAGGACGCTTTATTCTCTGCAACAGCAGTTCTCAAGCTTTTTGTTCCAGAATCCCTTATACCCTTAAAAATTATTGAGGACTCCAAAGGACTTTTGTAAATATGTGTTATATTAACAATATTTACCTTATTGGAAATTAAAACTGGGGAACGTCCAAAAGTTTATTACTTAATTTTAAAATAATGGCAAAAGCCCACTACGGATTAACATAGATAACATATTTTTAATAAAAATTAACATATGTTCCAAAACAAAACCAACTGAGTGAGAAGAGTGGCATTGTTTCTACATGTTTGCAAATGTCCTTAAAGTCTGCCTTAATGGAAGAAAATCGGATTCTCATATTTGCTTCTGTATTCAGTCTGCTGCACGAGGTTGCTTGGATAAAGAAAATCCAGGCCCACGCAGGTATGTAGTTGGAAAGGGGAGGAGTATTTTAATAGACTTTTAGAAACTGGACAAATAATCTAAAGTGATAAAAGCTCAGCTGCAATGTGGAATCTGAAGCTCTATCAGTGAACTTTTTGCACTCTGTTACCTTGGAATCAATTGCTCTTTCTGGAACGTTGAAGGGCATCATTTATCCACACGTGTAGGCAGAATAATGGCCCTGAAAGACACCCCTGTCCTACTTCCCTGAACCTGGGAGATGTGGCAAAAGAGACATTTGCTGATGTGCTTGTGAGGGACACTGAGAGGGAGACAGACGGACAGAAGAGAGTGACAGAGATGCAACAGGAGAAGGACTCAACCCGCCGTTGCTGGCTTCAAAGACAAGGAAGCAGATTCTCCCCTGGGGCCTCCAGAAAGGAGCACAGGGAGACCCGTGTCAGACGGCAGAACCGCAGAACTGCAAGATCACAGAGCTGTGTTGTGTGAGGCGCTAAGTTTGCGGTGGTTTGTTGCAGCAGCAATGGGAAACTCTGACACCGTGTAGACTTTGTAATGTCGTGAGCTGGTCATTTGGAAAGTAGTGGTTCACTGGGTTATGTGCAGATTTTCCCAGTGTTGACGTGGTTCATTACACAGTCTCAGAGAATCATTAATATCACACTGATTTCATCAGAAAACTCTTTAAATATTAGGAAGCTTTCAAGGACTCACAGCAGCTATCCAAAATTTTCACTTGAAAACTTTAATTTTATCCTGGGCAACAAATACTGTCAGCGGTTTTCCTTGAAGTGACAGACTAACTTCATGCACTCTTGAAAAATGTCTTCTAAATACTGAAGTCTAAACGACCAGTTTGTCTCTCAGTGGTTCTTGCAGATGAAAATGGGTCTCGGGCTGGATTAACTGAAGCGAGCAAAGGAAAAGACAAAATAGCTCCGGAAGCCTCAGGTTCCTCTCCTTTGCTTCTTTGTCTCGGGCTCTGACTCCAGGGCCACCTTCCTCCTTTCCTTCTAAACCACCTATGCCTCGCTATAACCTCCATCCGGTCACACAAATTTTCCCACCAAACTTTCTCTTTTCTCACTCCCTTTTCCTCTGAACTTGTCAGAACCCGTCCCTTTAAAATTAAGCCTTCTGAGAATCCAGGGACTAAACCCTTCATTTTTCATATTCCCTGGACTAAAGCTGAACTGCAAACTGTAGCCAAAGATTTTCTCAAAGTAACTGAAGATCCTCACAGATTTGCTGAGGAGTTTATTATAGTCACTCAAACTTATCGACATGGTTTCTCTGACTCATAGCAACCAGTTCAGATGCTTATCAGCGAGGGTCAGACCCAGATTCAATGAAAACTGCTAATTTGGAAAGTCCCGAAAGGTGTCTAGAATCACAACTGGGAGACCAGCCCTCTAACTTATTATATGATCAGGTTCAAGCAATTCCCAGGGCTTCTCCAAAGCCTGTTGCCTGGAACAAAATTCAAGCTTCACACAAAAATCTGATGAACTGTTCATGGTTATTATAATTGACTTCAGAATGTTTTTAAAGAAAATTCTGGTCTTTCTTCAGATGTTGACTCCACCTGGGTAGCTTTTAGTTCTGTTTATTAATAGGCTGAACTGGGATCTTTCTAGTAATAAGGGCTAGGATGGAACGGGAGGCTGTGTCCACTCCAGATTTAGTCACCCTGCCAAGTCAGCTCTCCCACACTCTAGATCACTCACCTCCAAGGAAGACCACGAAAATTCTTCACCTTCACCTCCAGCAAATGAAGGCTCCTGAACAAACCCCAGACCCTCCTAGCTCCTGCTCCTGTTGCAAAGAGCCAGGACATTGGAAAGGAGAGGGTTACAAATTTGAGCATGTCAGGGGCCTTCAGCTCTCCAAGCAGCCTCTCCAGGGTCCACCCGGTTCCCGGTGACGGGGCTCCGAGTAACTACAGGGGCTCTTCTCAACCCTCCCTCTTAATTGGCCTGAACATCTCTCCAGATGGGGATGAGCCTTTTCCAGCCCTAACTGATGCTGGAGCCACATGCTCAGTGCTCAGCCCCACTACTATGGATAGAAAACAGTCCCTGCCTTGGAGTACTAACACAGTTCAAATAGTGGGGATCTCTAATGAACCTCAAAAGGTTCCTGTCTCTGGGCTTCTCTGGTGGCGCAGTGGTTGAGAATCTGCCTGCCAACGCAGGGGACGCGGGTTCGAGCCCTTGTCTGGGAAGATCCCCCATGCCGCGGAGCAATTTGGCCTTTGAGCCACAACTGCTGAGCCTGCGCGTCTGGAGCCTGTGCTCCGCAACGGGAGAGGCCCGCGCACCGCGATGAAGAGTGGCCCCCGCCCGCAGCAACTAGAGAAAGCCCTCACACAGAAACGAAGACCCAACACAGCCAAAATAAATAAAAGTAAATAAATAAAAAAATTTTTTTAAAAAAAGGTTCCTGTCTCTGAATCTATTCCCTTTTGTTTAGGCTCTTTGAGAAATACCCAGCCTTTTCTCCTTAGTTCATCCTCTCCAGCCATTTATCAGGCTGAGACTCCTTAGAGAAGTATCATGCCACAGTTTCTTTCTCCCAAAAGGTGGAAATAATCCTAGAATTTGGGAGTAGTCATCAAGTAACACACCAAGTGAATTAAATGACCCTTTGACGTCTTTTATTTCCTCTGTCTCTCATTGTGCTAGAGCTGATGCTGAAAGCGCTGGTCATCTGTCCCTATCGAGTCAGCTACCACCACCTTATGGGCAAAATCTCCAAGTGGCAAAATTAACAGCACAGCTCCCACTGAGGTTCTAACAGACCCCTCAAAAATCTCTCCCCAGAATTAATCAATGCCCTATAAGTAAAGAAGCCCTTCAAAGCATACAGCCTGCAACAGAAGATTACAAGGCTCAAGGTCTCATCGCCCCTTGTACTAGCTCCTGAAACACTCCCATTTTACCAATGAGAAAAACCTAAGGGCCAAGGGTGAAGGCTTGTCCAGGACCTCTGAACAATAAACTACATTATTATCCCTGACACCCCGTTATTTCTAACCCTCATATGTTACCAACATCCATTCCCAATGGAAGCAAATTTTTTCCGGTAATTGATTATGCAGTGCATTCTTTAGTATCCCAGTTGATGAACCTAGGCAATACCGTTTTGCGTTCAGTTGGAAAGAAAAACAATTTGCCTGGACAATAATGCCTCAGGGTTTTACCGAGAGTCCTTCTTATTTCTCACAAATCCTGAAGGCTGATCTAAAGCTCCCTAGGAGTTCTACTGTGTTGCAATATGTGCATGATTTGCTTCTTTGCTCTTTTCCTAAAGCCTCCTCACAAAAAGGCAGCATCCACCTGCTAAAGCTTTCAGCCTTAATCACATCTATATTCTAGCTCTATGTGAGAGTTACTTCTTATGTCTCTGCAAAAGGATGATGGCTCGAATTTTGGACCAGAAGAAACTAAAACTATTAGAAATGTTGAAAATATTTTATGAATTTCCAACTGTTTCCAGTAACTTTCTCATAGTTAAAACAAGAATAGCACGTGAAGCAATATATAGTGAATCAGCCTCATACGTTGAACCTTTACTGTATGGAGCAATGAGCTATGTAGGATTTAAATGGACAAGAGTCTGAAAAATAGCAATTGACCAAATTTTTAAACATCCAGTTGAGGGTGAAAAGGCTCAATCCTTTCCACAAGAATGTTCTCCCATAACTGACTTATGAATAAATACAATCTTGACTTAGAGTATTTTAATTTTATCCAGTGAAATTAACTATAGAGGTTAATCACTAAACAGAAAGCATCTATCCTTCTATGTTTTTATCACATTCTTTTTGGTTAAATTTCGAGAAGCTACAGTCATGTAATTTAGTTTGGAAGTAATGTCAGTCTTCATGAGAGGCTTATGCACACGCACTCATACACACACACACAAATATCTTTTGACAGCATCTAAATGCTTCTGTCCATATCTGCTTCTAAATCTAAGAAGTAATTCTCTTTGAAAGAACAGCCTTATATAAGCTTTTAAAATCCTAATTATGAGCTCTGAAATTCAGCTTTGAATTACTTAAATTACATAAAATTGATATAAATCATAGGTGCAGAAAGCTCAAGGTCAAGGCAACTGTCCTGAAAGCCACTCAGATGTCTCAGCAAACTGGAATGGAAACAGAAATGAAAGCCATAAAAATGACTAAGAGTGAAAAACTCACAGATTTTCTATTTGTTATCCGGTTTTTCTCACAAAACTCTGCCTGTGAGATATACATACATGCACATATGCACATGCACATACATATATGTACATGCACCACGTGTGTGTTGATTGAAAAATACCTTTTCTAAACATTATGATGCTGAAGTCATTTCACTTACCTATTCACTCAACAAATTTATTTGCTACCCTGCCAGGCATCCATTATGGGGAAATAAATACGAAAAGAAAATGCTCTCTTTCCTAAAAGGGTCCATGATCTACTTAAGAGACAAACATTTGTAAATTATTGATGAGTAACAAATAATTGCAGAAATGTAGTAAATGTTATAATAAAAGTGTAGATTAAGTGCTATGTGGATGCAGAAAAAGAAACGGCCAAGTTGCCTATGAGACATAGAAGGTTCCTCAGAGTAGACAGCATTTGAGCTGAATCTTAGAGGATGAGGACTTTTCAGGTAGACAACACAAGGAAGCGTGTTCTGGGTGGAGAGAATGAAGAATGCTGATAGATCATGCTGTGATCAGGGCACGTGAATAACGGCTCAACGTGGCTGAGAGCGGAATTCATACAGAGAGTGAGGAGAAATTAGGTTGAACGGGGCTGTTGACCTAAAACAAATAGGCTGCCAGATATTTCTCCAGCAAAGGTGGGTTTATTCGGGACCAGCAGAGACTTGCAGTTCAGGGTCTGCAACCATGGCGTGAGCCACATGCAATCCCTGCACAGCAAGGGATGATGAATGCTTTTATAGAGGGAAAAGGAAGTTGGGGGGCGGGGGCTACAGTAAACAAAGTGTCCATGGCTTTTCACTGGCTGAGTCCTTGCGGGAAGAAGATGCCTCTTTCTCTTCCTGTTGGGCTCTGCCATCAACCATCACAGGGAGTGAGAGCTCCTCCTTCTGGTCTCCCAACCCTGGTTAACTGAGGTTTCTGTGTATTGATTTTTCACATTTCCACTTTTGATCAAGATCTTTCTCTGAAAGCATCACTGATCAAGAGTCAGGTTTTATATTTCAGTGGATTTTTGTCCCTCAGTGCCAGGAAGGACTTTTCAGCGTGTAGTGTCCTACGTTGGAGGGAAAGTGCACAGATTGGAAACCTATTGAGGTCACATTTGAGTAGCAAGGAGGACCAGGAGGGAGGGAGAACTCTCAGACACTTTTTGTCAAAGTCTATATGTGGGCTTCCCTGGTGGCTCAGTGGTTGAGAGTCTGCCTGCTGATGCAGGGGACACGGGTTCGAGCCCCGGTCCGGGAAGAACCCACATGCCGCGGAGCAACTAAGCCTGTGTGCCCCGACTACTGAGCCTGCGCTCTAGAGCCCACGAGCCACAACTACTGAGCCCACGTGCCTAAAGCCCGTGCTCTGCAACAAGAGAAGCCACCGCAATGAGAAGCCCGCGTACCGCAACGAAGAGTAGCCCATGCGCAGCAACAAAGACCCAACACAGCCAAAAAAAAAAAAAAAAAAAAAAGTTTCCCCACCAATATTGATTCACAATAGCTATCGTTTTGCCAGAACAATGTTTTGATGCATGTACAGCAGTGGGGAGTGGGAACTTTAGAGTCTCTAGTAGGACTGGCTTCTTTGGTCCCAACCAGAGTTTCTCTTTCTATCAAACCAACAGTTGTTGAATTTCCAATCTTGTTTTTCCTTTTCTGAAGCCAGTTGTTGGACTTCTCTAGGCAATTTTTCTAAGTTGTTATTTGGGGAAATTTCCCTTTGGACCATGACAGAGGTTTGGCTTCTGTAGGTCCTTTTAAGGGCAGCATTCCTAATATATTATTAATAAGTATTATTCAGATATTAACTTGATCCCTAGAGGGTCAAGTTTAGAATGCCCTGGAATCTTAATATCTGAAGTGGCAGGTTAAAGTATTGTATTTAATAATTCCTGGACATAGGGAACATTTTAAATTTTCCTTCCACTGGAAGTAAGGAAGGCACATCGCTTCCACAAGATTCCAAAATCATCAGGTACTCCGAACGCACACCTACTATTAGTATAAATGTTGGAAGCTTTGTCCTTGGCTAAAGCACGGGAGTACATAATTCAGCCTGTTGGGCTGAAGAAGCCACAGGTTCTTGTTGTCCTTACCTCAGACAACATCAAAAGGGGTTGTAATAGCACACCCAGCACAATGTCTTCCTTTGTCATCTTTTACATAAGAACCCTCTGTGAGCCATAGAATTTCCTGTGGCTCATCACAAGGAATCAGGATGTGGTCCATCAGTGTTAAATGGTCATGAGGGACTTTGTCATTGCTGGAGGGCAGAGAAGTAGCCATGGTAAGGTTATTACAGTGTAAAAGAGGTATGTGGGGGGCAGTTAACAGAAGGGCTTCTTAAGACGTGAGGTGGCTGGCTGAGAAATGTTGAGTGTGGTGGGAATTCAGGAGGGTTTCTGCTGTGTGGGGTAAAAATGGTTACAGAGAATCCACCAGGATTTTGTCGGTGGCCTTAACCAAAAGGGCAAAGGCAATAATGGCTCTAAGGCGAGGGGGTAGTTCTGTGCCAGAGAGTCTAGTTTTGAGGGATAATAACCTTATGGGTCAATGGTGGTCCCCATGTTTTGGGATGAGTAACCACAGGGCATTTCCTTCCTTTTCACGTACAAAAAGGAATGTGATAACTGAGATGCCCAAGGGAAGGTGGGTTCTTCAAACTTTCTTTTAAGGCCTTGAAAGCCATGTCATCCAGTTATTCCCATAAAATTGGGTGTGCGGTGTTACTGTTGAGTAAAACATATAGAGGTTTGGCTCTAAGAGAGAAATTTGGAATCCAGTTTGGCAAATAACCAATTATCCCAAGAAAACCTCACGGTTGGCGATTAGTTTTGGGTTTGGGGAAACTTAGGACCCCATGAAATCCATCTGGATCTAGGTGTAGCCCTTGTTTTGGTATCAGAAGCCCTAAATATAAAACTCAGGTTCGGGCAAACTAATTTTTTCCTTTGTAACCTTATGTCCCTTTATAACGGGGTTGGCCGAATGCAAATGACATTCTAGAAGTTCTCTCATTAAGAATGTTTTGTCTTAAATAATGATGTTTTAAATATAGATGTAAACACATATGTGTATACATAATATATATGTATTGAGAAAAAGCCTAGAGAAAAACTCTGAAAAAATTTCTTTTGTTTATTTTCCAAGGTTTTATAATGACCACATGCTACTTTCGTAAACAGAGATATAATTAAAAAAATTAAAATCTAGAAATACAAAACTTCATCTTCATCTGGTTTCTTGTCAATCTAATTAAATTCACAAGTCTTAGCTGTTCTAGAATACTGGGCACAATACTGAAAATCAGGCATCGAATTCTCACTCAAAGTAGAATAGAAGTATATAGAAAAATGCTAAATCAAACCTCCAAATTAAAATCTTTCAAGCTGCACGAAATGACTGATTATCAGTCCGAATAATACTTTGTTTTTTTAAGTAACGTTTGGAGGTCAGTGTCTGCCACATGAAATTTCCTATAAAATATATACTAAACACAAGAAGTTAGTAAATGAAAAAAGTACAACATTTTAATGTTATAACATGTGTCATGATAGTTTCACTTAATGAAGAAATATTCTTAAAGTAAAATGAAAATCTTAAAGTAGAGCATACTTTGTTTCTAATTAAAACATTCATTTTATTATCCTTTTAAAGTTATTTTAAATTATTTCCCAACTGATTCGTGAATAGTTTCCAGTCATATCTTACTGCCCTCAGAAGCAGCCTTTTTCAGCTCCTTTTGCTGTTTCCACAGATACTCATTTCCCTCGTTCTGTGTTTGTACTCACATCTCTCCCTGCATCACTTTATTTATTTATTTTTTTACTTTTAAGTGAAGTTTTTATTTATTTATTTTTATTGGAGTATAATTGCTTTACAATGGTGTGTTAGTTTCTGCTTTATAACAAAGTGAATCAGTTATACATATACATATGTTCCCATATCTCTTCCCTCTTGCGTCTCCCTCCCTCCCACCCTCCCTATCCCACCCCTCTACGTGGTCACAAAGCACCGAGCTGATCTCCCTGTGCTATGCGGCTGCTTCCCACTAGCTATCTACCTTACGTTTGGTAGTGTATATATGTCCATGCCTCTCTCTGGCTTTGTCACAGCTTACCCTTCCCCCTTCCTGTGTCCTCAAGTCCATTCTCTAGTAGGTCTGTGTCTTTATTCCTGTCTCACCCCTAGGTTCTTCATGACACTTTTTTTTTTAATTCCATATATATGTGTTAGCATACGGTATTTGTCTTTCTCTTTCTGACTTACTTCACTCTGTTTAAGGCATTCTCGGTGGTCATCCAATAATGGAAGATAAAGACTTAATGGCTTCTCTACTCATCTTCCCCAATTTTCCTCTTTCCTGCCATGCAGTAAGGATTAAAACAACATTAATTTACCCTTTATGAAAATATAAGTACTTTTTCCTGCGAGACAAGTTGTATACCATGATTCTATTTCTTATTTCTTTCTTTTACAGTGTTTGCTTTTCCTAGGGTTAAAAATTTAGGTGTCTTCTATCATTTCTCTTCTTAGGCTCGCCAAAAGAATTATGTTAAAAAACAAAACTAAACTAATTGCTATTTCCAAATGGCCAAGCATATCAGCACACCGGGGAGTTATTGTTTTAGTCTCTTTGGCATCATCTTCCGTTCCAGTAGAAATAGGTTTCTTCCTAACCCTTCCGTACACCTGTCCTCCCAGGACTTCTGTTTACTTCTCACTTCTGCTGTATTTGCACCTCCACCGCCAGGAAAAATTCTCCGCTTTTAAGGACCTGTGTGATTAGATTAAACTCATCCAGATGATCCCGGGTAATGTGTTGAGAGCGTTAATTTAATCACACCTGCAATGTCTGCTTTGCTAGATAAGAAAACATACACATAAGTTCTGGGGATTGGTATGTGGATATCTTTGGGTACCCATTATTCTGGCCACCTTACATATCTTTTATATCTTCCTAATTTTGTTCACTTATTTCTCTTAATGCATTATCAGTTTGGTTAATTTGCTCTCGTGTTATTACTTTTTATAAATTTATTTATTTAATTTTATTTTTTGGCTGTGTTGGGTCTTCATTGCTGCGCGAGGGCTTTCTCTAGTTGCGGTGAGTGGGGGCTATTCTTCATTGCGATGCGCGGGCTTCGGTAGTTGTGGCGCGTGGACTTCAGTAGTTGTGGCACACGGGCTTAGTTGCTCCGCGGCATGTGGGATCTTCCCGGACCAGGGCTGGAACCCGTGTGCCCTGTATTGGCAGGCGGATTCTTAACCACTGTGCCACCAGGGAAGCCCTCATGCGTTATTTTTTAACACATACAAATTTAAATTCTTTCCTGAGTTTGTCACTTCCTTTCTGAGTTTTTCTAAATCTGACATATGTTGCTTTCCATATCTTATGTCATTCTTTATGTCTGCTATAAAGCTAAAACAATAAAACAGCCAGTTATTTTACCAGCAAAACAGGTTTATTCAGGAGCAGCAAAGAATTGCTATTTGGGACAGGCAACTATGGTGAACCACATGCAAGCCCAGTAAAGCAAAGGAGAGAAAACTCTTTTCTAGAGGACAAGGGGACGTTGGAGGCTATAATAAACAAAATTCCCTTGGGGGAAATTAGTTTAAAGTATAGTGGCTGTTCATTGGCTGAGCTGTTTCCAGACAAGGAGAAAAAAAGTCTTTCTCCCCACTGCGGGAGATAGTAAAGTAGCATCCATTCCTGGGGGAGATGCAAGGTACGTCTCTTTTTGTTGGAGTCTGTATTGACCTTGAGTGGTACGTGCATGAGAGCTCCCCCTTCTGGCCACCCCACTCTTTTAGTGAGGTTCCCCTTTAATAATTTCCACCTTAATTTATTTCAAAATATCAGATTATCGTTCCCACCTATGTGGGAGGCATGACTTTCTGGCTTCCCTAGAGCCAGTGATCCCAGTGAGCAACATAGGAGAGAGGGCCCTTCTCTGGAACCCAGCCTCCGAAGCCAGACGTCACCATTTCCCTCTCAACGCACTGGTTGCACACTTATGTCCTCCCTGTTCAGTGTGGGAGGACATATGGACCCTAATTAAAGGACATTCTACAAAAGACCTAACCTGTACTCTTCAAAAATGGCGATGTCATGACAGACAAGAAAGGCTGATGCCCCTCCAGATTACAGGAGACTAAGGGGACTTGACCAGTGGTGACTGTGGACTGAATCCTGAAATGGGAACAACGTCTGCTATGGGAACAAACAAATGGGAACAAAGTTTGACTATGAATAGCAGATTAGATACCAGTGGTAGTGGGCCCAGGTGGCCCAGAGCTTACGGTTAGATATTGAGGAATTTTGCAAACTGGGTGTTAAATTGTTGGTAACTTGAAATCAGCCATGGCGAGCCATTTCCCATGGAAGTGGCAAGTGTTAGGAATTAGGACTCCCCCTGCCTCACCCGCAGTGCACCAGCATGCCACGTGACAGTTGGATTGTGACAACATTCAATTTCCTGATTTTGGTCACTCTACTGTGTAGGGCAAGCTTCTTTTTCTCAGGGAGTCCACAGAGGGTAAAGGGACCCAATGTCTGCTGCTTACTCTCAAACAGTTCAAGATAGATCAATTAATTGATCAATACGTAGACAGTAATACAACAAAATGGTGACCTTCGGTAAATGTGGGTAAATAGTTCTTTATACTATTCTTGTCACTTTCTGTACGTTTTAAATTTAAAAAGAACAAAACAGAAACAAAAAGCTCCAACCCTAATATGCTGTAGGCTATGAAGCCCTGGAAACATGACTGACTCGCGAAAGGCACACAGGATGTAGCTCTTTAGTCTAAGGCTCTCATAGCACCTTGAAGTGGCCTTTCTTAAAGATTTAAAATTTTCTTTAAAATGTCTTATGATAGGGCTTCCCTGGTGGCGCAGTGGTTGAGAGTCTGCCTGCCGATACAGGGGACACGGGTTCATGCCCCAGTCCGGGATCCCACATGCCGCGGATCGGCTCGGCCCGTGAGCCATGGCCGCTGAGCCTGCGCGTCCGGAGCCTGTGCTCCGCAATGGGAGAGGCCGCAACAGTGAGAGGCCTGCGTACCGCAAAAAAACAAAAACGAAAACAAAACAAAAACCAAAAAAAAAAGGAGAGATGGTATATGTTTGTATACACGTATATATGAGACATTTGAAGAGGCTGGGGTTTCTTTCAATGGACATATCCTGATCTTTGTGTGTTGTGTATATTTTATTCTTCTTGTTTATTTTTTAGATTCACCAATTAAAGGAGCCTAATTTTCTATATCACCCACGTTTTAGAGAATGAATTCACATCTATCTTGGACTTATAATAGTATTAAATTCTATTTAATTTAATTAAGTTAATGGTTTTAATTAATTTATCCTAGCTCTAACATACTGGTCAAATTCTGAACTTCAGCATCAAGGGTATTTAACTAATGGGTTAAAACAATGGATCAAAATAGTAACGACAACTCAAAGTGATTTTTAAAAATCCCAATTCTTCAAGAATGAGTAGTACACAGCTTCTAAAACACAGAGAACGTACGTTTCCAAGGTTTGAATGTACCATACACTGATATGGTACCATACAGATGGCTTCTTGTACCCGCCACTTATGCTCAGACATGTACTTTAGCAGCAAGATAATTAAATTCATAAAGAGGGCTAAGTATTGTAAAGCTAAATAAGTAAATAAAACCTGAGAGAAGTCGTGCGGTAGAAGAAAACCGCTTTCATATTGTCCTCGGCATTGAAGAATATCTAATTTAAAGGCATCAGCTAAGTGGTGAATCTATTATCTGACAGTATTAGCTATCATATCTTAGAGCAGTTAATGAGAATTAGTGAAAAGGGTGATCCTTGCCAGTTGTCCTGGTGCACGCTGCCCCCTGGTGGCTCTTAATGCATCTTTGAGAAGGTAGACTCACCTTTCCTATCTCCTGCAGTCCATGTCTTCATCCAATCTTTTTTTTTTCTATTTCTTTAATTCCATTTGATTTAATCAAGTTATATTATCTAAATGTAATAGAGATATTACATTTGGGAGGAGTATTTCCATAAAATATTTTGAGAACCAAGTAGACTTGGATGGTTCATCCTAGCTGCTGTGTGACTGTGGGTAAGCTGCCTAACTTCTCTGAGCATTAGTTGTCTCATCCATAAAACAGAGCTTAGAAAACACAAAAATTAGCTCAGAGTATCATGGAAAATATGCGATGAGGCTGTATATAAAACCAACTCATAATAGTTAATATTCTTATCGTGCTCTCTGTTTTAGACATTCAATACTATCTAGCAATCTTTCTAACTATACATATTCCCACACACGGAGAATTTTACCCCGTTTACAAATCGGAAACCAAGGCACAGAGAGATTAAGGAACTTGCTACAGTCAACACAACCAGTAAGAGGATCTGAACTCATGCAACATGGCTCAAAAGTCCATACATTTTTTTTTTTTTTTTTTGCGGTACGCGGGCCTCTCACTGTTGCGGCCTCTCCCATTGCGGAGCACAGGCTCTGGACACGCAGGCTCAGCGGCCATGGCTCACGGGCCCAGCCGCTCCGCGGCATGTGGGATCTTCCCGGACCGGGGCACGAACCCTTGTCCCCTGCATCGGCAGGTGGACTCTCAACCACTGCGCCACCGGGAAGCCCCAAAAATCCATACTTTTAACCACGACACAAAACCCGTTATCAGAAAATCTTCGTTGAAATAACGAACTAAGTAATTTCAGAAATGTATGATGAATATGCCAACAGGGGAAGTACAGACTTCTCTTTTCCAGCGTGTTAGTGTCGTTCGCACAGTCTATGAAGCATTTATGAGAACTCACAGGTCATGAAGCACTTCGTTCATTCTTCACCTCTGTCTAAACCATCCCGACCTCTCAAGCACAGGACGGCTGACCTCAAGAGAGAAAGCATTAATACTCCTGAGTGCAGATGGAGGGACTATAGCCCCGTGAGTCATATGCATTTTCAATTTCTTGATATTAAAGAAACAGGGACTTTCTATGCCAAGAATATGCAAGTAGGAAGTCAGAAGGCATTTCCCCTGCTCCAGCCTCCTGAACTTATTATCAGAATCTAGTAAAAGAGTTTGTTTCTATAACATAGTCTCGTCTCTTCAGTCCATCTTCTCTGTACCCTCACTTCCGCAGCATTGCAGCATGAGTCCAGGCCCTTCTTCTTCTTCTTCTTTTTTTTTTTTTTTAAAGCAAATTGTCTATTTTTAGGTGTCAATCAGAAATACATTGAAAAATGTATGTTCACGCAAAAAGTTGTACATGAGTGTTCACAGCAGTGTTTTTCATAATAGCCCAAACTAGGAAGCATCCAAACGTCCACTGACAGATGCGCAGATAAATAAAATGTTATAACCATACAATGCAACATTACCCCGTATTAATAGCAATACGAAATGAAGTGCAGAGTCAATGCCACAACATGGATGAAAATGAGAAGGCGGTGATGTCGCACAGCTCTGCAGGTGTATGAAAATCATTGACTTGTACACTTTAAATGGACGAATGTACGACGTATGAATTATTTCTCCACAAAGCTGTGACGAACAGAGTGATACACTGAATAACTCCCATAAGGAGGTGAGTTCAATAATGTCAAATCATCAACTGTGTGCGGTTTCTCTTAAAAAAAACACGGAGGCTAAATTAGAAAATACAAGAACAAGCGGAATGTGAACACATAAACTGGTACCACATCTAAGGGCATCTTTTCTATCATTTCATTGTAAGCATTTTTTTAAACTTTTAATCCATCAGTTTTGGTGAGATAGGGAAATTAATAAATGAATAGCTCTCTTACCTCCCAACTCAAACAATAATGCATTTCCCATTTCTTCTTCCTTAATTTAAGGCTTATTTGGGACATTTTAAAAATTTAATGGTATGTTTCCTTCAGTTAGTAAAATAAACTTTAAGCAGTAGTATTAAAAATCCCATGTTTACAAATGATAAATAGTGACATCTTCGGCCTTAAAGTGCTCAAGGAAGTCAGTGCTTTTGCACAGAGCTTCTACTTTGTTGACTTTATGATAGGAAAAACGCATGCGTTTTAAGGCAAATTCCCCCGTTGTATAAACGACTCCCTGGGAGTGAGGAGTTATACTAACTTTTGTGATAGAGTAGTAATTGAAATAATACCCTAGTGACTTCGAAAGTTATCTTACAAAGCTGCTAAAAGAATCGAAATGGAGAACCGTAGCTTAGCTGAAAGAGGAACTCTAGTTGCAGACCTAGAAAAAGCCAAATAAAGATCAAGTGCACCGTGGCCTACTCACTGCCCACAAGTTCCCTCTGCCCGCGTCCATCTCCCCTCACCCCCATCAGCAACAAATCAGATCCACATGTATGTTATTTTAAATTACAAAACTCTATGAGGTAGGTTAATACTTGACAGCTGAGGAAACCGAGGCTGAGAAAGGTCAAGAGGCCTTGAGAAGTAACAAACGGTACAAATCCTCAGACTCAGGAAGCCCAGCGAAGGCAGATGTGCTAGTAAACGTTTAACACCTGGCTCTCTGTTTCTTCTTTTTTTAAAGCCCTCATTTACAGTATTTGCCCGCTTCCTTAGTGTTTCCTACCATAGTGGGTTTCAAGCTACCAATGTGATATCATGGGAACACGCCTTGGGTTGATAGTTGGCTGTCATATTCTTCCTTCAGCATTTTTCTATCATTAATTAAAAAAACCTGACTCCACAGTCTTTAAAATTTACCATTACCCCCATTTCCACAAATGCTGGAGAGATTGCACAAGTCAGAGCCCCCCGCCCCACGTGCATCCCCTCCCGCTTAGTCACAACTGCAAAGCTGCGGCACCACCCCGGGGGGTATGGCCACCCCGCTTACTACCAAGGGTGGGTCCTCGTGGCCATCCGGCTGATGAGTACCCCGATTCCAGAACCCCCTTCCCAGGTCTGCTTCACATGACCCGATCTGGGGCGACTGTCTTGGTTTGAGTGCTCCAGAAGCAGAGCCTAAGATAAGGCTTTGGGTGCAGTTTATTTGGGAGAGGATGCCAGGAAGCACCAGTGGGGAAGTAGGGAAAGGGGACCAGGCAGGGAAGGAACTAACAAAGGCTGTGTTTTCAAGCACGTTTCTATTTAACTAGAGCTCAAACCCGAAACACTGGAAGCTAGTGGACACAACTTAGATGTGCCTCCTGCCCCCAGGGGTGATGGGGCTG
This sequence comes from Delphinapterus leucas, assembly GCF_059928025.1. NCBI lineage: Eukaryota > Metazoa > Chordata > Mammalia > Artiodactyla > Monodontidae > Delphinapterus > Delphinapterus leucas. Next base: position 94,155,522 of record NC_143140.1, read on the forward strand.
GGGCTCCTTACCCACACATTCCCTGCAGGTCCTCTCGGGAGGTACAAACTCCCTGGCACTTCAGGTCTTCCTCAAATGCAGGCAGAACAGGTTTATTTGGGACAAGCAGAGATTTTGCAGACATCTTCTTTTCATAGACATGTTACAAACACACAAGTAATTTTTCTACTTCCCTAATTTGGATCCTTTGGTTACCGTCTGTTTTTTTTTTTTTTTTGCGGTACGCGGGCCTCTCACTGTTGTGGCCTCTCCCGTTGCGGAGCACAGGCTCCGCACGCGTAGGCTCAGCGGCCATAACTCACGGGCCCAGCCGCTCCGCGGCATGTGGGGTCTTCCCGGACCGGGGCACGAACCCGTGCCCGCTGCACCGGCAGGCGGACTCTCAACCACTGCGCCCCCAGGGAGGCCCCACTTACTGTCTTTTAATTTACTAATTTCACTTCATAATTCCTAATCATCTCTCTCTCTCTCTCTCTCTCTCTCTCTATGTATATATATATATATTCTGCCTCATTCTCTTTAACTCCTGCATTCTGTGTAAGGATGTTTCACAGTTATGCTTTGTAACTAGACTACGGTCCATTTGCATTTGTCTTGTTGCTGTGGAGGTTACTCATATCAGTGGTTACAAACACAAGGGGAAAATACTGAAAGGTCTCTGAGTCCTCCCTGTTCCCCTACGCACCACCTGGTACCATACCCTAGACTCAGCTACAGTTAAGTTTGTTTTTAATTCTTCTAGTTCTTTTCATTATAACTCTAAATAATATACATCCTGACCCATCAACCGTAAATAGCATATTTTAAAAGGATAAAATTTTACCTTCTCTTTCAGCTCCTAATTTTAAAACTTACATTACTTTTAGTTCTAATGGTGGAAGATTTTGTGACTTTATTTACCTAAGTCATTATTTATAAACTTACATATTCCCTATTGGCTCCCTGCAAAGGGAGATGAGGAAATTAGTATATTTACTCTCTCTCACCCCCCCACCAACGTTATAAGTCTGAGTTCTACTTTTATACTGTCAAGAATTTGCATTCGCCTCTGCAATTATGATTACATCTTTCAAACTTTGCCCATAATTGACTGAAAACACTCAGCAGCGTTCACGATATTAGGGGTACAGCAGGTCTGTAGGCAGCTCGCAAATGCCTTTCAGCTGAACCTTTTCTGCACCCGGGTCAGCCTCCAGCTGTCAGCACTCAGATGACTTGGTGTCAGCTTTGGCTTTTACCGGCCACCCGAACCTCCTCCGCTTCGCCCACCGCGCCCAAAGCCCCCGCCTCCGGAGACGCCCGAGGCCCCGCCCCGCGCCCGAGGCCCCGCCCCGACGTGACGGCTGGCTGCGCGCCGGCGCCGGGAGCGTGGGCTGACCCTCGTTGCCGCGCGCCGTGCGGGCTGCGGCAACCGTCGGCCGTCGGCGCGGCTTGGGCGGTTGTCTTGGAGAAGCAAGATGGCGGCGACGGCGGCCGCGGTGGTGGCGGAGGAGGACACGGAGCTGCGGGACCTGCTGGTGCAGACGCTGGAGAACAGCGGGGTCCTGAACCGCATCAAGGTTGGGCGGGAGGCCGGGGGGCCGGCGGAGGGGAGGCCGGCCGCGGGCGTCACAAAGGGGCAAGGGACGCATCCGGCGGGCCGCCTGGGCTGAGGTCCGAGCTCGCGGGCCACCTCGGGGCCGTCCGCGCTCGGGTCGAGGGTCTCTCCCGGGGAGCTTCCGGGCCGCGCGGCGGCGAGCGGGTGGGGGGGGCCCGGCCAGCCTTCGTCGGAGGAGGCCGACCGCGGCGTCCGGTGGTCGAGTCGCCCGCTACCCACTCTGGTCCCGTTCCAGGCCCGGTGGTCGAGTTGCTCCCCGCCCCTGGGTCTCCCCCGCCCCTGGGTCTCCCCCGCCCCTGGGTCTCCCCCGCCCCTGGCCTCTGCTGCTGGGCAGCGAGCCCCTCCCGCTGGCGGTGACGAGCGGGTGGCGGGCTGCTTCTCGGAGTGTACTTTGCAACCTTGACGCGACCGATGGGCGTCATGAAGGACCGGAAATCAGGATCGCAGCCAGAGTGATGGGTGCTGACAGTGCCAGGGGGACAGACGGTGGGCACGGGGCACAGAGAGCTTGCGCCCCTTCGTCAGGACGTCTCGGGACGCCTTCTGGTCTCTCTTTGCACCTGCCTGCTGAGCGTTATCTTGCTAGTTTTCCTTTTGCCTTTTGAAATTTCAGCTGGTGAGCTTCTTGTCCTGAAAATGTCCTGAGATCATTTTTGTTCCTTTACCCCTGCCCCCCGCTTTTTTTCAAGGCTGAACTCCGAGCAGCTGTGTTTTTAGCGCTAGAGGAGCAAGAAAAAGTAGAGGTACGAAATCTACAAAGTTTAATGACTGTATTTGTTTATGTTTAATTTCTAATTACTTAAAAGCCACTCTAAAACAGTGTTTAGAGGAGTGTGTAGCCAGGGACAATTTTGAACTAAGGATTAAACTTCTTTACTGTTGGGAGAGGGTCAAGATTATTCTCTTTTCATGTATATTTTAGAGGTTTGGAGTCATCTAAAGAAAGTTAAGGCACCACAACTCTGAGGCCAATAGTAAATCTCATAGATCTCTTTCCCTAGGGGAAATCCAGAACACCTGAAGAAACTGTTTCACAGTAAGTGGGTTTACTGCGGGACCCCTTAGAACCTTTAATATGCTAATATGCACTGTGAATCCCCACCAGGTGGGAGGAATATCGTATGCAGCTTTTCTCCAAGTTATCCAGTCACCCAGTTATTTTATTTCATTTTATTATTTATTTATTTATTTATTTTTTGCAGTACGCGGGCCTCTCACTGTCGTGGCCTCTCCCGTTGCGGAGCACAGGCTCCGGACGCGCAGGCTCAGCGGCCATGGCTCACGGGCCCAGACGCTCCGCGGCATGTGGGATCTTCCCGGACCGGGGCACGAACCCGCGTCCGCTGCATCGGCAGGCGGACTCTCAACCACTCTGCCACCAGGGAAGCCCCACCCAGTTATTTTAAAATCATGTAGTGTTTCTTATGTCAAAGGTCCTGTCACTTCTCTCTGTATAAGTGTATTTAGTTTTTTCTCTCTACGGCACGTCCTGCCACCATCTTGAGTAAATATCCTGGAACCTGCTGTCAGCAAGCGTTACTCCATAATCAAGGCCTTCAGCTTCCTCTATGACAAATCAGCCTCTTCTCCTTCTCACTTTAGACCGAGATGCCTTGCTCCTCTTTCACTTCATGAAGGTTTTCACTTCTGTGTTTTTCCAGACATGTCTTCTCTTAGCTGCCTCTTGTTCTTAGCTGGTCTGGACCCCATGGTCCATATCTCAAAAATCCTCACTACCTCGGACTTCCCTGGTGGCGCAGTGGTTGAGCGTCCGCCTGCCGATGCAGGGGACACGGATTCGTGCCCCAGTCCGGGAAGATCCCACATGCCCCGGAGCGGCTGGGCCCGTGAGCCATGGCCGCTGAGCCTGCGCGTCCGGAGCCTGTGCTCCGCAACGGGAGAGGCCACGACAGTAAGAGGCTCGCGTACCGCAAAAAAAAAAAAAAAAAAAAAAAAAAAAAAAAATCCTCACTACCTTGCCTTCCAGCCATACTTGATTTGGGGAAAAATCTTAAGGGTCATTTAGTTGAGCCGATTAACGCCCCTCCCTGTTTGTGTCCGTCTGCGCTCGAGCGGTCCCCGCGCTGGACTGCTCATGTTCCTGGGTTGGCGGTTCCAGCCTCTGAGGCCCTGAGCTGCTGACCCTGATTCTCGTCTCTGCTCAGCAGCTCCCACTTCGCCTTCACGTTAGCCTCCTACATCACCTGATTCCTTCACTGTTGACAGACGGTCTTGTCTCTCGCTTCACTAGATAATAGAAGCATCAGATCCTAACTTTTTGTGTCCTCCCCCACAATCTGTCACTCATCTCAGAAAAAGCTCCCCTGCATCTGTGTTCATCTGTTTCTCGTTCCTTCCTGCTTTAGTAGAGGCGACTCTATCTTGTCCAAGAATAATCACTTTCTCTGGGTTTTACCTTCTAGGTGTTACGGTCAGTGCCTCTTCTATACGCTGTTAATCTTTGGCCTCTCCCTTTCTGCTGGCTCTTCTGTTGAGCATGGAAACATGTTTACATCTCTCTCAAGGAGAAAGCTGACTCCCTTGACTCATGTTCTGCTTTTTAATACCTCTGCAACTTTTCCCCTCAGTTTTGAAAGACTGTGTCTGTCTTATACCTTTCCTTGTGCTCCAGGCACCCTCTAATTCATTAACATCTTAAATCCATCACTACTACACCTAAGTAATTTCTTTTGCTGCTGTCAAGAAGAATCTCGTAATTGAGTATATCTCAGTCCTTACCTGTCTCAGTCCTTACCTTAGCAAAAAGTAGTTCCTGTAGTAATCAGTAGTTACAGAATGGCTTTAGCCATCATTTTGTGAGTGACAGTATTTAACTTAATATCTTTGCCAAAAAATTAAACTTTAGTCTACATTTTGTAGTCGTTTGGGGATAAATGTATAACACTTAAAATGTTTCATTTTTTAACAGAACAAAACTCCTTTAGTCAATGAGAGCCTGAAAAAGTTTTTAAATACGAAAGATGGTAAGATGTTTGTTGTTGTTTATTTTGTCTGTCTCTGAATTTTCAAATCTTGACTCCATTTGGGAGAAATGAGGAATTTCAGATTAGTTTTTGAAGTATCTGATTCTTCTAGGTTCTCATTTTAAATTGTATATTGTTGTACAACTGAGTTGCCATTAAATATCAGTGGTCATGGGAAATTGTTGGTTACAGCCAATTTTATTGTAAAAAGCTGATTTTCCTGTGAAAAGCAAAACACTCATCCATTTATGAAATGTCACATTGTGTTACTGATAGTTCCAGACCAATGGTCCTAACGCGGAAATGGCAGAACTGAGATGTTCATCACTTCATTGTATTATTCAAGAGAAGAAATTCGTACTTTGAAACATTGAGAAACTTCTTTTCTCCCTTTACTGTAGTTCTCTTACTTCCAGTGTCAGTGAGGAGGCCTCGGGTTCCTAAAGACCCTCTCCCACCTTCTCTTTTGCTCTTTGCAGGCCGGCTGGTGGCTAGTCTCGTTGCCGAATTTCTTCAGTTTTTCAATCTTGATTTTACCTTGGCTGTTTTTCAACCTGAAACTAGCACAGTAAGAATGATGCTTTTTACGTCTGTCTCTGAAACTGCCTTTGATACTGATGGGTTCATTACAAGCTGAAAGTTAACAAAATTTGACAACTTACTTAGTTTAATCTTGCATAAAGATTATATTTTATAGTTGATTATCTTTTTCTCAAAAGCCATCTGAGCTGTCAGATAGCTGGCATCAGTGTCCCTGCTTCACATAACTTGACGTAAGTGTTGTTATAGAGTTAACTTGTTCTGCTTTAAGCCTATACCTGGTAATGGAGACTTTGAATGCAGAGACTTGGTAAAAGAAATATATAATTCTTAAAAATGGATGTTTCATTCCTTAGAAAAATGGCCTCTTTGAGTTTAGAGGTGTCTTTAAGTTCTGAAAATATTTTTCTTTAATCTCTGAAAATAACTTTTCTATATTTTGGTGCATTTATACTTCTTTATATCTTATTTCTTTCCCAGTTTCAAGGTCTCGAAGGTCGAGAGAATTTAGCCCGAGATTTAGGAATTATTGAAGCAGAAGGTACGGTGGGTGGACCCTTATTATTAGAAGTGATCAGACGCTGTCAACAGAAAGAAAAAGGGCCAACCAGTGGGGAAGTAAGTACAGTCCTGCCCTTTGTTACCTGTTTCTGTTTTCCAGTCGTTGCCTGTCTAGTGCGGCCACGCAGATTAGTGCCTACGTAATGAGTCGGGTTTAAATAAAAAGAGGTTATTCCTTCAAAACAAAAGAAGACATACTCAGAGATTGTATAAATGCACATTTTGATGAAAATTGGAGATGCGGTAGCTCTGGGGCTGCTGCCGCACCTGTCCTGGGGAGTGATGCTCAGATCAGGGAGTTCAGGGGCTGGGCTGTGTGGAGCCAATCCCAGCTCCTCCACTAACTAGCCTCCGGCCTTGGTCCTCCTTTGTAGATGGGATGGTAGCCTTCGTTGCAGGCGTCATGGGGCTTACAAGCGTGAGTTAGTCCAAGCGTGAGTTAGTGCATGTGACATGCTGAGAGCACTCAATTGTTGCTTGTTACTTTTACTACTATTTTTAAACGTAGAAGGGCTGAATTATAGGCTAGTTAACAATTTTTTGAACTTAAAGGCTTTTTTAAACTAGGCTTAAAACTTTAAGCTGTTGATTTTGCAGTTTCTAAACATTTTCATGCTTCTTTTTTTGATTAACCATTGTCTTTCTTACCCTTTCTTTTTAGAAATCGTGCTAATGAGATTAATGGTCTGATTTCCTTTACAAACATTAGTTTTATATAAAGATACTGTTTCATGGATGTAGACAACGTCGTGACTGTTCTAGATACCTGGTTAAATGTGTGCTTTTAGGTCAGGTTGGTCTGTAGGAATGTGGAAGGTAATGGACTTTGGACTTGTGATGCTGGAAAAGAAAACTAGATGTGGATTAGCCCACTGAACTCAGTGAAGCTTTTACCAAAAGTGCATTTTAACCCCCCCTTAAAAACCAGGTTGCTATGCCCACATCTTTTCAGTCTTTTCTATTCATGATTGCTGAATTAATTCAGCTCTTTCTCTATTTCTTTCCTCTTTAAACATTACAGTGACTATGTAATGGCAACTGAATAATCTCCAGGTTCCTCAACTTGAAAATCCTGCATGATGTGGCACCAACCTGGCTTTCTAGCCTTACGCCTTTTTTTGAAATGTGCAACCTTGTGCTTAGGCCAGGTGGAGCTTACCTGTGAAGTGGCTTTTGCTTTCTTGCCTTCCCCCTTTTCTCATCTGTTCTGCACCTGAAATGGTACATCCTCTCCCATACCTAGCTGTGCAATGTTACCATCCATGTTCTCTCTCTTTTTTTTTTTTTTTTTTTTTTTTTAGTAAATTTATTTATTGGCTGTGTTGGGTCTTCTTTGCTGCGTGCAGGCTTTCTCTACTTGCAGCGAGTGGCGGATATTCTTTGTTACGGTTCGCGGGCGTCTCGTTGTGGAGGCTTCTTTTGTTGCGGAGCACGGGCTCTAGGCACATGGGCTTCAGTAGTTGTGGCTCGCGGGCTCTAGAGCGCAGGCTTAGTAGTTGTGGCTCACGGGCTTAGTTGCTCCGCAGCATGTGGGATCTTCCTGGACCGGGGCTCGAACCCGTGTCCCCTGCATTGGCAGGCAGATTCTTACCCACTGCACCACCAGGGAAGCCCCACCATCCATGTTCTCTTGACTCTGACTTCGGGGACATTTTCTCTTGTTTTTACTTACTCCCTCTTGGCAGCCCCTGTAATTTAGTGCCTCATCCCGCATAGTTGTAATAGTTACCTGTTTTGTTTTCTAAATTTAATTTTATTATTATTTCTTTTAGACAGCAGGTTCATATTAGTTATCCATTTTATACATATTAGCGTGTACATGTCAATCCTAATCTCCCAGTTCATCCCACCGCCCCCCCACTCAGTTACCTGTTTTTATGAGAGTCGCTTATATCTATGAATAACGCAGCACCAGGAGCCACTTTTGGAATGTACTCCTGTTTTTATGAGAGTTGCTAGTTGATTTTTTTTTTTTTGAGACAGTGAAGTAAGGAAGCAAGTCAAGGGAAGGTAGAAAGAGTAGATCTTTGAGAATCTCCGGACAGTGTTAGTGTGGCGAGTTGGGAAAGCAAAGTGAGAAGAAAGCAAAGTGAGAAGCAAAGTTAAATAACTCTGGAAAGGAAGCTTGGGGGCATGTTTAAATGTGGCCTGAGTATAGCCTGTTCAAGGTGTTTGGGTGAAATACTCAGCAGGTAATTAGAATCACAAATCTGTTTGCTTTGTGTTTTGGTAAAATTTGAAGAAAATCTAATGAGGATATTTATATTAATAGGAAGAAATAAAAGTGCCAATATTGTATAGTGGTTTTAAATGCTGATATTCTGTTCAGGTATAATTGGTATGTTCATGCTTTATTTTTAAATGTTTTAATTTTAAACTGTGAAATATTTCAGGGTGCACTAGATCTATCTGATGTACATTCTCCACCAAGGTCACCAGAAGGAAAAACAAGTGCACACACTCCTCCCAGTAAGGTGAGTGGGCTAAGGCTCCACGGGGCTCTGCTTTCTGTCTCTACTCTTGTTACAAGTTTTGTTGTTGTTGAAGTGCTTTTTTGTCTTTGATGAAGTATATATTTTAATGTTTATTTATTTATTGATTTATTTAGAGAGTCTTCTAAAACTTTAATAAGCTCCTTTGGGACCATTATGCAAGACAATAGGTTTTTTAAAATGCCATGTAAATATGCTCTTAAATTTTTTTATCAACAATTTATATGTTGAGCCACATGAGATTTTGATCTCAGTACTATACTTTCCATTTTTAAAATACTGTATTTATTAAAAAAAATTTTTTTTTAAATTTTTGAAAATTGTTTTGCTTTGATATTGTTTTGAATATTGTATCGTAGAAAGAAATATGCTGTTAAATAACAGAATTGTAGGATATTTGGATTCATTTGGTACTTTGAGCGTTTTGTCCTTCAATTAACAAGGAAATTTATTTTTCACTTATAAATTGCTGTAATTTGAGAATACCAGGCTCCAGCATATAGAATTGTTGTGTTGAATACTGTAGACTTGGAATTGTAAATGACCATGGTTTTTTTATACTAATGAGATATTTTAAGGATTTATAAAAAGTCTATGCACTCTGGTTATATTTGTATGAGCTGTTAAAGTTAAGGCCTTCTGATTTCAGGGATTTGGATTAACGGAGAAAACAATTGTGTGGAACACTTGAATTTAAAATCAAGGCTCTCTGTAATAGGAGGAATGGATAGAAAGGTGGTGGCCTGGCCTGGCTGAGCACAGCACGGTGGATGAACCAGCGCATCTTACCCCAGGGCGGGCTTGGGTCTGATTGTGTTGTGTGACTTCCTCTGACTTCTGTTTGGAGAGGTGCCGTGGAGTACATCCCCGAGGTGGCTCCTGGTGCTGTGTTATTCGTAGATACAAGTTGTGTCTTTTTAAATTAGGTGAACGTCTGGAGGGCAGCAGTTGTGCTGCTAGGTTCCTTGCTTTTCCAGATGCCTGGGCGTAGACACCAGTGAATGGTTCCTGTTGCTGTTTATTGCTGGTTCTTTGATTTTGTTGCTCCTTTTTATTTTTTAGATTTAGAAATCAGAGGAATGCTGTGCCTTGGGAACGAGGCTCTCACGCTGCTGGTAGCTGTTCTTTTTCCCGAGGCCTAGTTAGCCTTTTCTAATAGGGTCGGTTGGTCGTGGAAGCATTTTCCCGTGATGCTCATTGGAGGCTGGAACCTGCTGTACAGGGAGAACGAGGTCGTGAGTGAATCTAAAATTCACTTCAAATTAAGTGCCAGATATAAGAGCCTTAGTAAAAAGAAAGGTTTGCTTTCTGTGAAAATATCTGGCTTTAGAGGGATTAAAATTAACCATATTCCAAAATACGTATTAATACCTATAGTATTGAGTTATTTGGAAGTTCTCTTTTTAGCATATTATTTTCTAAAGCATATTGGCAGTACTAATTTTCCACATATTGTGTGTCTTCAAGATAAAATGTTAATGTCTGTTTTACATATCCGTATGCTCTCTACATAAAAAGAGTTTTAAGCTCTATCATGAGAATTATCAAGAGAATCTTAAGTTTTAAGTCAGGAAATGTTGCTCTAAATACAGAGAAGTGATGGTAATTTTTAAGGTGTCTCCAGGTGGTCCCTGCTTCTGCCACCTTCCGATGGTTTTCAGCCTTGCCTGGGCTCTCAGTCGCGTCATCGGCCCGCGGGCGCAGTGAGCCCTTCCGATCACCGTGGCCCGTCTCTAGTGGGGCTGGATGGGGTCTGTTTTAAGACAAGGCATTCTTTTGGCAGTTAGACCGCAGTTCCCCTGTCATCCTACAGGGTCTGGATTTGGGATTCCAGCCCTTGCCCCACCCTTTTCTTGCCCGCTTTCTTCTCTCTCTGAGGTCTTTGAGTGGTTTGGGGGCTCTACGAAGGGCCTACAGGGCGCCTCATTGGTCTGGAGAGCACTAAGAGTTCCGGGAAGTTGGGGCCAAGCACAGGGTCCAGCCCGGCCCTTAGAAGCGCGCTTTGTGTCCTCCCGGGGAAGGAGAGGTGAGGCCAGGGCGGGCCCCAGAGGAAGCTGCCGAGGCGTGCAGGCTGGCTTTCTTAGCGCGCTGCTGGACGGAGCAGGACAGGAGTGAGTCCCCACCCACGGGAGCTGAGCAGGGGCTCTGGTCCCTACGTTGAACCCCGTGACTGTCGGAGGGAGAAATTAAACGTGAGCTGAACCACTTTAGGAAGAGTGTGAAGAAGAGACTAAAACAGTGGATTTCAAAATGAAGCATATTAGTTAGATTTTCCATTTTTAAGAAATTTTCTAATAGGAATCTGTATTGGTTTGGTATGAATTAGTTTATTTTTAAAGATTTATACTTTGTGGTAAAATGTCATTTTATTCTCATGCTCAGATACCAAGGTATAAAGGACAAGGTAAGAAGAAGCCAAGCAGGCGGAAGTCTGGTGCCAAGGTAACGCGGGGCGGCCGAGGAGGAGAGCGGCCTGGGCCGGGCCGACCACCGGCCTCACGCGGGCCTCCTCGGGCGCTGAGTTCCCACTGGCCTAGGGTTACGTTTTCCTTCGAAATGTCACTTTCTTTTATCTGTGATCAGAACATGCCAAAGTCATGGTGACGTAAAAGAAAAAGTAGTCTGACTTCAGTTTTTATCCAGGTGAAAATCATAGTGCTGTATTTTAAAACTCTGCTCTCGGTTTTGCTTTGAGAATTCCTTGTTTTTTTGGCAACAAAAACAAGTTGAAGATACTTACTTTCCTCTTGAATGGATGGTCACCTATGTATTCTTAACATTATGATTTTTATCTGAGGTAACTAGAACATCAGACTACTTTTTGGATAAGTTCCAGTCGATGAGTAAAGGCCAGCCCTGGTTTCCTTCAAGACACTTCTGTTTGTGTTGAGCAGCTCGTCAGCCCCTGCACGTATTAGCCTTTCTGAGCGCTGCCCCACAGCAGACTCATGGGGGCGCCGCTGTGTCACCGCCTTGGCTGCTTTTTCTCCTTCCCAAAAGATCTGAGAATTCGACTAAGCTAGTAGATGAGCTGCTTATAAAATTTAAGTATTGGAGTTCTCAGAAGCATTAATTATCTGTATAGTTCTTACACTTATTTAGAATAAGATCAAGTTATTTAACGTTCAATTGTGAGAATATCACTAGTCCTTGTTGAGCCTGTAGGTTTATGTGTAGATTTTTTCACTAAGTTGAGGGCTTCCAAAATTAAAGGCTTTTGAAAAATTGTATTTGCTGTGTTAGCTGGCTTTAGTTCTAGTGGTTTCAATGGTAAGTTCCTGTTACTATATTTGTTCACACTATTCTTTATGCACTACTACATGAGAAGACGTTTTTAAATGTATTCGAGTATGTTTGAACATTTACATAGTGAAAGTCTTTGTTAAGTGCTGGGGGCAAGACAGATTTAACATGGGTCCTCACTTAAGCAGTTTATGGTCAAATTGGAGACGTGAGACAGACCTTAAGAAAAATAATTAAGCATATAAACTAGCATGTTTTTTTATAGATGTTTTAAGTCAGTTTCTTGTACTATTTTAAAGTATATTTCGTAATATTAAATTTTAAAAGTCTTGTTGGTGTCATGAGTTTTAAAGAAGTTAAAACATTTGAAAGAAGTTGATACGTAGAACCAAAGCCACTAGGAGACACATTTCACTTTGTGTGCTGGACGCAGCGGGGAGGGCGCAGACATCGCCCTCCCTCTGCGCCTCCCTCTCACGTGCTCTGCGGGTGACTGAAGAGGCTGCACAGGCCTTATTCTGGAGCTGCAGGCTGCACGTCGGGCCCCTTTTATTTCACGATTATATTCCTGAGCCCAAAACACTTCCTCAGCAACTTGGAAACCTTTTCCGTTCTATTTCCCTGTCCTTGTTTCCAAATTGCGTCTATAAGAAGTCCGTGTTGTACCCAGCGTTGCCTGTTTCCAGCCCAGCAGAGGAGCCGTTAGCTCTCCCTCCCTCTGCCTTCACCTTTTGCCCTGTGCGTGCAGCAGGGTCCCAGTACCCTTAGTATCCTAACTTTCTTAACATCTTAATAATCCAAATCCTGAGGTGCATCTGGTCATGGGGGTTGTCCACAGCCAGGCTCCAGGGGGAGCCGTTCCCAGGGTAGGTAGTGGCACCTTCGGGTGGGCAGAGCTGGGAGTGGTAGCCCAGGGCGCCCAGTAGGAAGTGTCTGTGTCTTACTGTTTCTTTTGCCTGCGGGAAGGCACAAGTATTAACTGCTCATTCAGAGACTTCTGGCTGTTTTCAGAGAAGCTATATCCATATCAGAAATAAACTTTAAAAAATCAGTTACATGTTTAACTGGTTTGTACTTAGTATTGTAAGCCCGTTAATATGCAAAGCAAAATCTAAGGGTTTTGAACTAATTTAATTTGAGTAAAAATAAAAGTTACGTTTCTTTTTGTTATTGTTGTAGGACAATAAAGGATGCTAGAAGAGTTAGAATACAAGATGCATAAATATTAGATGGGAGGGCATTTCTTTAACGAGTTAAACATTTTAAATGTGCATTAACACTTCCAAAGTATCATCCGTAATAATCTATTTTGGTGTGGACCATTTTGTTGTACCAAGCACGGTGCTAGTTGTCTGAGAAAAAAAATGCATTTTATTTATTACAACAGACTTTTGGTAGGCCCCACTAAGGTTTTTACCATTCAGTTGAAAAAACTAAGTAAGGTATTTGACGTTTTCATTTGTCTTTAACACGAAGCTGTTTTAGTCATCACATGAGGTGCGGCATGGAAGGTTGTCCTTTCTTTTCATAATCGATTGTTAGGTGTTTTAAAACTGATTTGTGTTGAGGTTGTTTTTTTGCTTCAAGTTCTTAATAAATGACATTTCTAAATTTGTTCCTTGTTTTCAAAATTCTGGGATAAGCCCAGCTTTATGTTGATTTAGGGCATTGATGGGGATCACGTGTTGTGTACGTTTGGGAGCGTGTGTTTCCGCATCTTTTGCGGTTGCCTTCGGGTTTTCGAGCTGTAGAAATGATCCCCGAAAGTATAGTCTCACCTTAGGGTTTTCTAGATGAATAAAACAGTATTATTCTGTACACACACGCACACACACACACACACACGCACGCACACACACACACACACACACACCACCCCCTCAATGAAGGAATGCATGTGGGTGAACAAGATGCCAGCACTTGGCCCATAACCCATAATTGTGCCAGGCCTTCTGCTTCAGATCCCAGACTTCTTGTCCGCTGAACCTGCGAGCTGGCTGCACAGGGTAAGAGAGCAGAGCCGCTGGACAGAGGGTAATCTTCAGGCCGATTTCACAGCCAGACATTGGTTCTCATGTGCATCTGTGGGAATTACAGATTGTTTATACGGCATAGGGATAGCCTTTCTTTAGAAAAACTGAGTTTTTAGAAAGAGGGGCTTGTATGTCTGTTTTGTGGTTTTCAAATTCCACAGTGTTTACTTTCTAGATAAGTAAATTAAACCTTTAAATATATGTGTGTTTTACACACATATACAATGGTAGTAAAACTACTTTTCTAAAGAATTCATTAGTAAGTCATGGGTCACAAACTGTCTTTGGCGGAGTCGGGGCGGGGAGCTGCAGGCTGAGAGAATTAGAATTGCACAAGTATTTTTGAATACTTTTGCAAAACGGGGATGTTTCTTTGGTTTTGCTGTTCCTCTGTTATGAACAGTGCAGATTAAGCCTTTAGTTTAGAAAAACAAAATTATTTTTTCCAGGTTTTTAAGACATGCTACTGATAATTCAGTTTTTGGCTACTGGAAAATTGGTAGTTATTTCTCTGTGAAACTTCTTTATGACGCTGATTTGCTGTTAATCTAGAAATGATTGAAATCTTGAATGTGTAAGTATACTAGTAGAAAATTAAACACACACCAGAACTTCCTTACAGTTTGGCTGTAATTTACCATAAAGCTTATTAGCCCTGGGGTCCATCCAAGGGAGTAAGTGGCTGCTGTAGTGCTGTGCAGTAGGCCTCCTGATCTGGAAAGACAGGACTTTGTTATGTTTTATTATAATTACCCCTTAGTTCCTAGGGCAGCTGTAACAAAGCACCACAAAGTTGGTAGCTCGAAACAGCGGAAGTTTACTGTCTCACGGCTCTGGAGGCTGGAAGTCTGAGATCAAGGTGTCTGCGGGATTGCCTCCTCCTGAGGCTGGGACTAGTGTTCCCGGCCTCCCTCCCGGCTTCTCGCAGCTCGCAGCAGTCCTTGGTGCTCCTTGGCTTGTAGACACATCGCTCCAATCTCTGCCATCATGTTGACGGGGCTTTCTCCCTGTGTGTGCCTGTCCTCTCTTGTTGGGACACCAGGCGTATTGAGTTAGGGGCCTGCCCGCCTCCACTGTGCCCTCCCCTTAACTGGTTACATCTGTAGTGACCCTACTTGTAAATGACTGCACATTCTGAAGTACTGGGTGTTAGGACTTCAACTTCCTTTTGGGGGGATGCAGTTTAACCCATAATAACCTCCAAGGCTTCTGAGGTTGTCCAGGGAATGAATTCTAAGGCATTGTCATAGGAATTTTTTTTTTTTTGGTTGCATTTCTTTCTTTTAAACAATTCTTAATCTTAGCTGTTTAGATTTATCCTGAGTCTTAATTTGTCCACATCTAGGTGATAGAGACTTAAGTAACTGAAGTTTGTGTACGAGACTTGTCTTAAGCCATGATAAAAGTGTTTTAAACAGATCCCAGTCTATTTCAATTTCAGTTATAAGAAATAGACCTTATTTTCACCAGACCAGTTCTTCTTCCTGTGCTCTCAGTATCAGTGGACAGTCTCCAAAACTGAAACAGGGAGCCGTTCTTAAATCTCACTCCTCTCGCAGTTCCCATATTAAATCCATTACCAAGTCCTGCTAACTTAACTTGTATGTACTTGTCTGAACGGTCCCGTCTAATTAATCCTTATTCTAGCTGTCAGTTTCCTCATAGGCAAAATGGAGTGATATTGTGTCATTCTTGTCAGCATTATTATGCCAGCTTTACAGATAAAGAAATGGAAGCATAGGGAGATCAGGGCCTTGTGTAAAGTTACATAGAAGAGTTGGGATTTACACACAGCATCCAGCTGCTTCTACAGCTCTAGTTAAATCCCTTGTACCTTTTTTTTTGGAGTTTTACTCAAACAGCCTCCTAACTGTTCTCCTCTTTTAAGGGTCTTGGCTCTTCCAGTTTGTTTTTTACGTAGTCACGTGATCTTTCTAATATGCAAACATGACTCCTCCGTGAAATATCTCTGTGATCTGGGACCTTGTCTTGCTTTATTCTGCTGAGCCTCGCTTTGACTTCACACTTTAGCAATTCTGAGCTCTCTGTGTTTCTGGGTGCATATCCGTTGTTTCTCAGTCTTGTGCCTTTACTCTAGCTAATCCACTGCCTAGAATACCCTGTCCTTCACTCCTGTCTTCAAAGTTCTGTTTATTTTTAAAACTCAGCTTAGACATCTTTACCTCCAAGAAGACATTTTAAAGCTTTCTTTTTTTTAAGTTTGTATTTGGTGTCTCTCTGTAGCCCATGTGTATCTCCATTATTAAACTTACCATTTAAAAATCTAAAAAATAAAAAAATAAATAGATCCCAGGGTATATGCGTCGTGAGTTGATCTGTTGTTGCTCAAAAAATTTGGACTTCCTCCCTGGAAAATTGCTCTTAAAGTTTTGCAGTACTTTTGTTTCAATCTACAGAATGTTTTGATAAACGCTTCTCCTCTTAGTGTGGATTTTTTTTTTAATAGTAAAAAATATTCGGAATTAAGTTTAGTGAATTCATTACTAACCCGGTTAGGTAATGGGCTTTTTGATAAAAAATGAGCCATGGTTACGAAGTGATGACACATTCCTATGTGATTTAGAAATCGATTTTGACAGCGCTTCCAAAGCAGATTGCGTGTTTTTAAAGTTTACTCCATAGATAAGTGGAGCTATAATTTTAAAACAAATTATTATTTTAAAAGATACGTACTGTGTTGAACATCGTAATGTGCTACTCTATGAAACTTGTCTTCCTGAAACTAGTCCTTTGTTCCATAGCAAGACTAAAACCTGTCAAAAATAATCAGGGGTCTGTATTGGTTATTAAGTTCAGATAGTTCATTATATGGACTTAAATTACGTTGCTGTGAATTCATGGGGAGGAGAGACTTTGTTGGAATAATGATTGTTTCCTGTGATGTGCTTTACATTTGCATTTGTCCGTTTCATGTCAGGTGTCCTTTTGAATTTTCTCACGGATGTTTTGAAGGAGACAGTCTTTCACTGTCTCAGTGTCTGTAATCGTAAATGTGTTTAAACAGCACAAGAATGCAGGGTATTTATTTCCAAATGCATATTCCTTTGAAAAGATATAAATCAATTTTTAAAATATTTACAAATCAGAAATTATAACGGGCATGAATATACTTAAGAAATACATAGGTGGATGGTGCTTCTCTATAATTGATAATAATAGGAAAACTTCAAGAAAGTTATTGGGAAATTTGAAAATGTGTCTGCTTCTTTGAAAATATCCTATGTTGTCTAAAAGGGTGATAACTTGGTATTTATTTCTCCAGACACCTCTTTTTACAACCATTGATGTATCTGTATTAATAACATATGGAATGTATAGCTCTATACAAGGCCTTAAAAATTGTATAGCATATATCTTACCTTCTGTCAACTAATCATGGCCTCTAATTAGTGTAAAACTATTAAGTGTATATCTTACTGCATAGTACCTCCTGTCTATACACAGATTGAAAGTGCAGTCATCCTTAGTGTCTCCTTGAGTAATTTCTAACCCGCATTATTACCACTTTTCCCCAGCTGCCCATCCCTTTTTTCTTACCTCCTGGTAATCATTTGACTTGGAAAAGACTACTGTGGTTCAATTCTTGAGGAAATTCATGCCTGAGAACATTAAATTCCTTAAAATCATATAGTTAGTAGCCGAGTATGGACTACATTACACATTCCGTGTTTCAGGAGCGCGCTCATCTCACACGCTGCGGCATCTTAGGCAGCACTGCTCTCTGTAGTGTGAAGGCTGAATCTTGGGAAACTGTCATTTTTAACCCCTAAAAACTACAGTTTCATATGACTCAACCTAATAGCAGAGCATAAGCCTTTAGAGCTAACCTCTGGAATCAGGCTTTGATATCCGACGCCTTTACTCCCTGGCTTGACAAGTGACTGCAGTGTCTCTACATCTCCTTTTCCATTTCTGCAGAGAAAACAGAACCTGCCCCACACACCATAAGGTTATTTTGAGGATTAAAATGAGGTAACACATGGGAAGCATTTGAAGACTTTCCATAAATGTTAGCTACTTTTATTATTGCTATCATGATATTTTGGTTTTGTTGTTATTATTTTTATGTTGTTGACATAGAAGTGTCTAAAGACAAAAAGAAATCTGACCAAGGATAGAATAAAATTAGGTTGTGAGGGTTAGGGCTACCTGAAAACAAGAAAATACAGTGTGCAGTATATTTTCTGCTAACATCACCAGATCAGTAGGACAGGAGTAAAAATGCTTGAGAATTTTGTATGTTGGTTTCAGATATATAGAAACATATACATCAGTACATGCATCGATGGACGTTGAAGGGAGGTGTGGAATGGGGAGTTACTCTGCAAGTCTAAAGACCAGTGATAAAACTAGCAAAACTTTACTTTAGAAATGTGAACGGTAAAGGCGGCATCTTTCACCTTGATGTCCACTGTATTTGGCACTGGATGGAAAACTAGTTTTATTGACGACCACTTTGTTTTAATGCTTGGTTCATTTATGTGATGAACTAATGATAATGAACTAATCTTCCTTATATCCTTTATTAGTAATGCTTTTTATTTGCGAGTTGAAAACATATTAAGGTAATTTATGAAGCAGTGATATATATGTAAGAGGAAATGGGAAAGTTTGTGTATAAATGGGCTAGGTAAAGGTATTTCCATTTAGGGAGGGAGGAGAGGAATGGTACAAACATGTTTGACGTTTTTCCCCTTCAAAAGTTAGTTATGCTCTGAAGCCTGGGGATGAACTGGTAGGTCCAGGGGGGGGTCCCACTGCACCTCATGCAGTTGCAAGACCCCACGTGTGTATGCGCGTGCATACACAGAATTGCGTATGTTCACGTGATTTTTTTTTATTATTTAAGATGTCTTATTAAAGTTTTATTTCGCCAAGGAGACCTTTTCTCTTTCCCTCTCTTTTTCTAGAAGGCCAACAATGATGCTAGTCAGAGTGATACCAGTATCTCATCATCAGAACCAAAGAGCAAAAGTAGTCTTCACTTGCTGGCCCATGAAACAAAAATTGGAGCCTTGTTAAGCAACAAAAGTCTAGATGTCAAAGACAAAGCTGGTCCTTGTCCAGATGAAGATGATATGGAAGGAGATTCTTTCTTTGATGATCCCATTCCTAAACCAGAAAAAACCTATGGTTGGTGAGTAACCTGTGCTTTTATATTATCAGACTAGCGGCTTAAAAATAGAATTTCTAAATGTTTTATGTTTAAGAAATAATGAGCTACCAATGGTTCTGTAATTAGCGAATTTGTAAGTCTGATTTTGTGTCATTAAAGCCTTTTATGTTGTCAAACAATTCCAAGTTTTGAAGGACCTAGATGTTAATGATTTCAGCAGGTAGGTTTGTACTGAGTGCCTGCTGTATGCCAGGTACCGTTTCAGGTACAGGTGCAACAGTGATGGAACAGGCAAAATCTCTGCTTCCGGGAGCTCATACTCTGGACGGCAGCAGCAACAAGTTAGGAGTCCCCAGGTGCTGTGTCGCGTAGATGCCGCCCGTGTTACAGGAACTGAGAGAGCGGAACGGCGGAGGGCGGGAGTGTGGGTATGGAGGGCGGCCGGCGCTCAGTAGCTGTCGGAGAAGGCCCCACCTCAAGGGCGAGCTTACGGAGGGGAGAGCAGGCCAGGCGTTGAGCTGGGCTTCCGGAGCCCTGCACAGGCGGAGGTGAGTGGTGCGGCGGGTCCGAGGAGCTTGCAGGAGGTGGAGTCGGGCCAGGGGCCGGGGCCACCGCAGGGCTTGGCCTGAACCCGAGGGGCCCGGAAGCCCCGGGCTGTGAGCAGCAGCGTGACTGCTCCCACTTGCGCAGTGACAGGGCCCCCTGGATGCTGGGTCTCCAGGCGGGAAGCTCTTAGGGTTTTCCAGGTGAGGGGTGATGGCGGAAGTGGTGAGCAATAGGCGGTAGGGGATGTATTTTGAGTTTGGATCCAAAAGGATTTGCTGGTAAGTGTGCGAGAGGAAAAGCAATATCAAGGGCAGCTCCAGGGTTCTTCCCAGGCTGAGTAACTAGGAGTTTTTCCAACTGATCGAGGTGAAGAGCAGGGGGAGCGAGGCTGGATCGCGCAGGTGAGCCGCGCGGCGGTCCAGAGCTCACTCTCGACCAGCGAGTTTGAGAAGGTTGTCAGTGGAAAGGTGAAGCCTGTTTTCGGGTGTGGGTGTGGGCATTCAGGGAGAGGTCTGGGCTAGAGGTGACAATTAGGGAGTCATCAGTCTTGGCTGAGGTCACAGCTGGGAGACTGGAAGAGGTCACCAAGGAAGGGGCACTGCAGCGGGAAGGGGACCCAGAGAACCGGAGGGAGAGGTGTCCTTGGAGGAGGAGGCCCAAGTGAGCAGCTGAGTTAAGTTCTGCTGAAAGTCGCCCTTTGCACTTAGCCCCGATGCCCCTCGCGGGCGGCCCTGGGGCAGTGTTAAAGGGTTAGCGTGGGTTCAGGAAAGCCTGAGGCGAGAGGACTGTATGTGGCAGAATGATTTCCTGATGAGTTTTCCTGTACAGGGTGCAGAGGGATGCGCGGTGGCTGGAGAGCGGGCATGGGGCTAGAAATGTTAAACTACGAAGAACAGTAGCACGTACGTGTGTTGATGAGAATGATCCGCTTTTAAAGAGGAAAGATGAACGAAGTAAGAGCGGGAGAGGGGAATTCCTGGAATGCTGCACCTCCGTGCCGGCGCCGGAGGAGGTGAGAGGGCGCCGGGCCGGAGGGCGAGCCTGCGGGCTGCTGGGCACTGCCCCGCGTCCGCAGCAGGCTGGCGGTCAGGGCTGTGTGTGGAGGTCAGCTGGTGGCGTCGTTTGCGGCCCGCTCTCCGGGGCACGTCTGGGCTGTCGTGCTGAGCTCGTCAGCTTCTGCGCTGTCCCTCGCCTGCATCTCTGGGCCACGGAAGGGGCTTCCGATAAAATCCCCGACAGTGAAGCCCGTGAAGTGGAGCGGTTTAATTTGTGAGACATCACACGCAGTTCTAGAGAGGGAGAACTTCCCGCGCGAATCTGCAGTGATTCTTAGTCTGTTTTGCCTTGCCAGGTGTACTTCATGATTTTGAATCTGTGAAATGTGTATTCTTTATTTCCCAGCTCCTGTGTTGCCTACAAGATATATTCAAGCTGCTTGTGTTTTAATGGCAGAATGTAAGAATCCCATTTAACTGTGCACTTGTTTCTTGCTAGGAGAAGTGAAACTAGTAAGCAAGTAGGAAGCCTTGCATCGCTCTCGGACGCCCCCCCCCTAAAAGGTGGACTCAGCTCCCTTACTGGAGCTCCCTCACTGAAAGACTCTGAAAGTGAGTGTCTGGGAGTCCCTAGGTTTGCTGACTGAAGACGTGGGCTTCGAACGCTGATGAGGTTTCTCTCTCATTAATTAAGCAGTGTATGATCATTGTTTTTTCAGGAAAATATATGTAAAATCATAAAAATAGCCCATAATTTTACTACTCAGTGATATTTTGTTAATATTTTATTTTTAAAATTTCTTTTGGGCATGGTCATATTCTCTATATTGTTTTGTATTCTGCTTTTCCTATGCCATGGAAACGTTTTTAGGAAATTGACTTTTTAACCATCTTCTATAATAAATAGACATAATTTTTAAGCCATCTCTCTTTTTTGGACATTTAAATTGACTTATGTAGGATTTACTTACAATTAATTTTTAAAAGTTTGTTTCACAGATTCTGTAGATACCGCGGTAATCATTGTAAGAATGTTAAAATACTATTCTCCCTTTAGGGATTTGGATCAGCTGTATCTTTTTATATGCAGCAGAGGTAGGGATTGTTAGCTAGACATGGAATGGCTCTCCTACTGCACACAGATGGTGACAAGACCAAGGATTTAAAAAGCAAAGCCTTAAACATGTAATCATGCAGATGAGCTTTGTACACTATATCATAGTAAATATAGGATTTAATTGGCAGAGTGTTTAGAGTATAACTGTGCCTCTTTGAGTAGATCTTTATTAGGAAATTGCTGTGGGGTTTTGCATAATCTTGTAGTACTTACTAACCATTTTGTGTTATGTGATACCACTGTAGTAGGATTTCTTGGGGCACATAAAGTAAACTAGCCATGAGTCTGTTAATTCGGCCCAGTTTCCCTCTTCTTCTCCTTTCCCATGGTATTGTCACCTTCAGTGAAGGAATCCAGAGTGTCGTGATCATGTCACTCTTAATACTGACTAGGAAATAATGATTTAGAGAGGGCCTTGAGAACTGGGCACTGAAGAAATAAAAACCAATGAGGAGATAAGTTTGGTAAATGAAATAGCGATTAAATTGAAGCAAAATTTAGAAGTTCAAAGGAAAAATAAAACTGATGAGAATAATTAACTGTAGTCCGTGAATTCATACCCAGTAGGGCTTCTTATAGAAGGCTGATATCTGATAGTTGGGTAGAAAATGATTTTGATGGTCAGGTTCCAATAAAAAGTAGTATGGCTACAAAAAGGATATGTAATAGTGTGGTTAAAAAAGGGATGTGTGATACATAGTGTAAGCGTATTATATTGTGTAACGCATAATAATGCATAATGCAGTGTAATTAATCACAGTTTGTAATTTTCTTCTCAGTTTTTGGTTATGATGTATCAACAAGCCCTGTGCTGCAGAAAAAAGTTGACGTGGTTTAGAGACTATTATATTCTAAAAGTCAATTTAATGTGACTGTTTTTTCCTGTTCACAGGTAAAAGGGGAAACACAATTCTGAAAGATCTTAAATTGGTCAATGATAAAATCGGATCACTTGGTTTAGGTCAGTAGATTTCCAGTTGCAGTATGGACTGCTTTAAGGCGATTATTATTATGATTTTTTGCGGTACACGGGCCTCTCACTGTTGTGGCCTCTCCCGTCGCGGCGCACAGGCTCCGGACGCGCAGGCTCAAGCGGCCATGGCTCATGGGCCCAGCCGCTCCGCCGCACGTGGGATCCTCCCGGACTGGGGCACGAACCCGTGTCCCCTGCATCGGCAGGCGGACTCTCAACCACTGCGCCACCAGGGAAGCCCTAAGGCGATTATTTTTTAGAATAAAATCTTAAATGAAGTGTCAGTCAGCCTACCGTGAGCACCTCATGCACAGATGGTTGGACGGTTTTTATGTATCCAGGGTTACTGTGTCGGCCAGGGGTGGAGGGAGTAGTAACCACAGCGGATTCTGTCCTTGTGGGGTTTAAACCTAGCAGGAAGATGGGTGTCAAACAGGTGCCTTACGGGTACTTTGAGTGTTAGAAGAGTCAGGCCGCAGCCTTACGGAAGTGGGGAGTAGTTTGACTTAGCCTAGCCTTGGCGATGGGGGAGCCTCTCCCAGGAAGTGACCGCTCTGCGAGACCTGCTGGGGCAGGCAGAGGGGAGAGCCTGCCGTTCGGACCGCGAGCACAGTGCGTGCCGAGGCAGAGGCGCTTCCCTGGGGCTGGCGGAACGTGGTCCGGGCCCCAGGGAGTCAGTCTGATGGGGATGGACGTGTAACAGGAACTCTGGGGTGTTGTGCCCCGTCCTGTGGCCTGGAGCAGCAGCGGGAGCGGTACTCCTGCAGCAGGAGAAGCCTCCGAGTGCCCTGGGCCACTTGTGGGCACCGTACCGCCTTCAGAACCTTGACGCTTCTGGAATAAGGCTTTAGAGCAGTTTAGTTTGGGAGACAAAAATATTAGTCAAAGGCACTCATGTTCACAGACAGGTGCTTCACATGTGTAAAGCACGAGTCGGCAAACTCTTCCTGTAAAGGGACAGAATGGGTATTTTAGGCTTTGTGGGCCACACGTAGTCTCTGAGTATTCTTTGTATTTTTACAATCATTGAAAAAATGTAAAAGCCATTCCTAACTTGCAGGCTGTAGAAAAACAGGTTGTGGGCGGATTTGGCTTGCAGGACAGGCTTGTATGTGTGACCAGGAAGTCAGAGGCTAATGTTAGGCTCCAGCCCACTCTTCAGTGACTATTTTGTCCTTGAATTGGCTACAGAAGCCGGAGGAAGGTGGGGGAGTGGGTGGTTAGTTTCCCCCAAATCCAAACTGCAGCCCAGCTGTTCTTTTTGGTGATGCCATATAATTCAGTAGTGTAGTTTTTGAAGGGAATGTGTGTCTAGTTGTAGGTAAATTGTGAGGTGTGTTTCTGTAAATATAACACATATGTCTTTTCTTAAACTTACCAGGGACTGGAGAGGAAGATGACTATGTTGACGATTTTAATAGGTAAGAAAAATGGTTGGACAAGAAACACATAAGTTGTAAACAGTTTCTGAACAGGAAAGTATGACAGAATTACGTTGGTGCTTATTTTAGTCTTTGATTCTCTTGCTCATATTGATTGAAGGTGAATGAAAGATAGTTAATCCAGAATTATACATTGGACTTTGAAGCGTGTTTTTGATTTTACATTAGAATAAGAACATCTGTATTATGTGCGGGGAACTTGATAAGAATAAGAAAAGGAAGTAACATTGAAGGATCGACTCAGAAGCCAGCAGAAGCAGTTAGGCCACTGGATTGTCAGTGCTTTCGTTCTCCCCTTTCTGATCTCAGTGGGGGGAATTGTCTACATTCGGCTTAAACAAATTGCCCCCTCAAGTGGTTTTTCTGATTCACGTGACATTTCTTAATATTTTGTTTTAGGTGATTTTTTTATATATGTAAAGAAAATATAACCTATGACTTGGCTAATAATTAATTTGGAAGTAATATTTGTTGTAGATATGATTAGAAATTTTAAATCAGAGTTTGAGAATTTTATGTAACTGATAGTTTTTTTCCCCCAATTTAGAATTTGTGTTTACTTCCTAACATACAGTTTTTTGAGAGGTGAAATTTTTAAAATCTGGGTTTGCTTCTTTCATGCCATGGTGACCATAGTCACTAGTATGAAGCTTAGTGCTCTCATCTGGTAAATGGACTGGACTGTTTCTGTGCCTTTGCTGAGTTATTTTAAGGCTCCAGTGAGATGAGATGTATGGAATTAATGATGTGTAATAGTTTATTCTATTTTATTTAAAGAATTAAAATAATTACATGAAAGATTGAAGAATGCTAGTTACTCTCTCTAAATGTTTATATTCAAAGTTCTTATTTTTCTTTTTTTTTCCCCCTGAAATTAGTACCAGCCATCGCTCAGAAAAAAGTGAGCTAAGTATTGGTGAAGAGATCGAGGAAGACCTCTCTGTGGAAATAGATGACGTCAATACCAGTGATAAAGTATGATGTTGTGCTTCTCCCATGGAGTGCTATCTGTGCCTGTTGCCTTGAGTTACTGTAAAGCTTCAAAACTTTATACTTTTTGCAGGGCAGGATTAGAAAGGCAGACTTAGAGAACAGATGTGGGACACAGGAGGGGAAGGGGGGAGGGTGGGATGAACTGGGAGATTAGGTTTGACGTAAATACACTAGCATGTGTAAAACAGATAGCTAGTGGGAACCTGCTGTATAGCACGGGGAGCTCAGCTCGGTGCTCTGCGATGGCCTAGATGGGTGGGGTGGGCGGCGGGGAGGGAGGTCTAAGGGGGAGGGATGTGTGTACGCGTAGGGCTGATTCACTTTGCTGTGAGGCAGAAACTAACACAACGTTGTGAAGCAATTATACGCCAATAAAAAAAAAAAAATTATACCAACGAGGAGGAAAGCAGTTCCGTAAAGTTTACGATGGAGTTTCCTGGTCCAAATCTAAAAAGAACGTCTGTAATGAACGTGTAAAATTGTTTTCAGTTGCCGCCTGCTTTGTTAACCGAGTGCTTGTGAAATGCTGGCGTGTTATTACTGGGGCTTCAATTGCTGTGGGTGTAACTGGGCCATGGTGGGTCAGGATGAGAGTCAGAATCGACCACCTCAGGGTGTAGACACTGCAGGCAGGAGGTCCTTTTAAGAGACGTCAGTATCGAAGGTTTGTGTGTATATAAGAGCCCTGTGAACGCAGGAGCTGAAGCAGAGACTGGGGTGTGGAGTGTTCTGAGCAGGCAGGGAGACAAGACAGCAGAAACGGGGAGTCAGGGTGTGAAATTAGGCGTGCGTTTTGGAGTCACATTTGACCTTTGCTTAGGCAGAGAGCAGATACCTAGGTGTATGATAGATCTGAGATGTAAGGGAGCATCTCAGGATCAGATATCAGTGCCCACGGTAAACTGGGGGTGAGTCTGCCTTTGAGGTTGTAGGTCGCTACAGCCTGGAGGTGAACCTTGCTTTCCAGAATGAGGAAGGACTCTCCAAGTGCTTGTGACTGTCAAGGACTATCATGTAGGGAGAAGGCCTTTGAGAGAAGCAGCATTTTATAATGAATCTGGGCCCGCGTTCCTATTCTTTTATGTATGTGCTTTCTCAGGCTAGCTGCAACCTTTAATCCTCAGTTTCTTTATTCGTGAGAGGAGGCGTCAGTGCCTCCCTCACAGGCTTGTTCTGAAGGTTAAGTGATAATACATAACGTGCCTTCTCTAATTCCTGAGACGGTATAAGTTTGTAATAATTTGTCTTTCTCTTTTTACCTTATGTCATCCTAAAGAGGCCTGAAAATGTTGCTTTAAAGTTACGAAAAGAGCTACAGATGGGTTATTTTAACAGCCAGTCTTCTTGTTCGTGTAGAGTTCAACTGTTAGCTCAGCTTTCAAAAAAATCTCAGAAAAGGAAGAAGAAAGTGAGGGCGAGGACTTCTGCCTGTGCAGCAGTTTGTAGAGCATAAGACGGCGCTTAAGCTACAGCGTAGATGTTAAACATTGTTTAAGACTCTGCTTGCATCCTGACACTAGTTCTTTTCTTTCTTTTGAACAACGAAGCTTGATGACCTGACACAGGACCTGACTGTGTCCCAGCTCAGTGACGTTGCGGATTATCTGGAAGATGTTGCCTAGGCGATGAAAGAAGGAAGTATTCTAATCGGCAAAGGGACAAAGGACTCTGATCAGTTCTTTTTTTTTTTATCCTGGACAATCTCTCTTTGCTGGAATGTCTGCTCCCTGTTGGTGCCTGTGTTCCAAAAAGATTACAGATATTAAAAAAATTAACTGTTGGGCTTCCCTTGTGGCGCAGTGGTTGGGAGTCCACCTGCCGATGCAGGGGACACGGGTTCGTGCCCCGGTCCGGGAAGATCCCACGTGCCGCGGAGCGGCTGGGCCCGTGAGCCATGGCTGCTGCACCTGCGCTTCCGGAGCCTGTGCTCTGCAACGGGAGAGGCCACAACAGTGAGAGGCCCGCGTACCGCAAAAAAAAAAAAAAAAAAAAAAAAATTAACTTTTCATTATACTAAACAAAATACTCCTATTTGAGACCATGCGTGGAAGATTCAGTATTCTTAATTTGGTTTAGGTGCGTGCTTCTCTGTGGAAGTTGATTACGCTCAAATTCACTACAAGGAGCGAGTCTGTGAAATGCCAGTATAAAGCGCGTAACGAAGGCGCCAGTAAAGCCGTAGGGTCCCAAAGCTCCGCGTGCGCACCTGTGGGGCAGCCGCCTGGGGTCAGGCACTTCGGCAGCAGGTGGTTCGTCTGCAGTCAGCGCGTTCGGCAGCAGGTGGTTCTGCAGGTAGTTGGCAGGTGGCCTGGGATTTCTGCCGTCCTGAAGCCCATCACTGTAAGTTACATTTGATAGGTTGACTTTATTTTATTATATTTCCTTCCGTTTGGAAGGTTTGTTAGACCATTAAGGTTATATTAAAATACTCGTGTGTGCTACTTAGTTTTGCTTGTTCTAAAGATTAAAATCCAGATGTGGTTATGACTTTTGATTCATGGGATTGTCTCTGACAGCACTTGCAGTCGCCATGCTATGTCCATGTAAGAAGCTTTATTCACAGGTTCTCCTTGTCATAGTCATAATTTATTATTTGTAAAGATGCCTTGAAACATATTAAACACCAAAATGCATCTGAAACCATTAAGCAGTGCTTTTATTTCAGATCTATAAGTTGGTTGTATTAAAATCCAAATTGGACTGTAACAGTAGTAATGGCCTAAGACCATATCCAGTTTGACAAGCTTTATGCACTGTACATAGTTTCATTGTAACCCTTAAAAGTTGAGCCAATGATAGAATTTCAGGCAGTCTCGTTTACATTCTATCCATTGTGCTGCTATTTATGTAGGTTGCTGACATTACTGATCCTGAAGTATCAAAAAGAACAATTGGAAGTGATGCATGCATGTTCATGTTGATGTAAGTAAAGCTGTGATTGTGTTAAATTTTGTACTTTTTAATTTCAGTTAAATTAAAGCTTTATATTGTCACCTTTATTAATCAAAGGAGCAAATTAGACCTAATTCATTGACCTCAAGAAGTGAACAGACTTTGTGGTTTGTATAATGTTAGTTTTTCATTGCATACTAGTCTAAACATTTCAGAAATATTTACTAGGCTCCGAAATGTAAAGGGAAGTGATCATGTATGGATCAAGGTTATGTGACATTAGAATCTGATTTTATGCGATTTAAGTGAAGCTGAGCCATGAACACCAAGAGGAAGCAGGACAGAATGTGGGCCAGGGCAGCCTGGGAGCCGCTCTGCCAAGCTGCCCTCAGTCTGTGGGCCGTGATCTCAGTCTCGGTCAGGCTTTTTGTTTCATGTGAGGAAATAGCGCCGCATGAAGGTGTAGTCTGTTGCTAAAAGTCCCCCAATGTGCTCGCTGTAAAATGTATTTCCTTGGATGTCATCTCTGTAAAAAGCCATTTTCTATAAAGATTGTGGTTCCGTTCTGGCCCTCTGGAATCTGTGTCAAATGTGTGATTTATTTTTGATATTATTTGATAGGAGCTAGGTTTCTGTGCAGTGATTTGAAATCATTTCAATGGAATGATCATCGGGGTGTGGCGCTTTAATTTTGCAGAAAACTTTTGAATAGTAGCATCTGAAATCTGTCATTTTTCTGTTACCCACAGAATCTGATCTTTTTATGGCATCTGGGAGGATGGGGAGAAAATGCCAACTATGAGACTCGCTTTGTCATCAGCAATACATACATCTGATCCGATAGTTTTAATAGCTTAAAATTCAGCTGTGAAAAAAGAGCTCTGTTTCCACATGTGTCCCTTGATTAGACAGAAGGTTTTGAGGGTGATTAGCGTTTTCTTTTTGTTGAGAAGTACATATTGAAACATTAACCCAGGAAATAACATTTTTATGGTAAAACCTGTATTGTACGGCGGAGTTTTTCAGATGTTTCTTTGTGTGTCAGATGTCAATAAAAGTCTTGTTTTATTGATGATGACTAAAGTGAGCGAAAGCTCACGCCCTTTGTATTTCGTACTGACAGTAACCAGGCCCCCATTGTGCTGACCTTGGTCCTGCCCCGATGGCCGCCGCCTGCCTTTGCCCCTCGCCCCTCTTTCCTCGCTCCCCGCCCCAGCGCCGCACAGCACCTGCGAGCTGCCAAGGTGGGTCCTGTCTCGGGGTGTATCTGCCTCTCCTTGTCTGGATCGTCCTTCCCGCAGAATCCTGCCGGGCTGGCTTGTTTGCGTCTCGTTCTCAGAGAAGCTCTAGCCGGAAGGGGATGCCCGTTTTCCCTCCCGTCACTGTCACGTTTGCCCTGTGTATTTTATTCATCTCTCATTGCTGTCTGAGATGCGCTGGGTTGTCATCCATAAGCTCCGTTGGA
This sequence comes from Delphinapterus leucas, assembly GCF_059928025.1. Lineage (NCBI taxonomy): Eukaryota > Metazoa > Chordata > Mammalia > Artiodactyla > Monodontidae > Delphinapterus > Delphinapterus leucas. The sequence continues at coordinate 94,184,532 of NC_143140.1, forward strand.
GCAGGGACTTTGTAAGCAGTGTGTATCCCTGGTGCCTGGAGCAGAAGTCAGCCCCGGTACGTGCCCGGTGAGGATCCAAGGCGACCACATGCACAGATCCAGGGGTCTGGGAAGCGCAGGCTGGGGCTGGGCAGCTGCCGCCCGAGGACGACACGGCACGCTTTCAGGGGGACAGCCGACCTTACCCTGAACCCAGGGAGGCCCCTGCTTCAAGTCTGAGGAGTGGCTCAGGGACAGCGGGCCTGGCTGCCCCGCCCCCCCCCCCCCCCCCCCTGCCGGCTGGTCGGAGCATTGCTCCTGATGGACGTGGGCAGGCCTCCTGCCTGCGGCTCAGTGTGGACACTGGCACAGGGCAGCAGCGGGGTTCGAGGTCGTGCACCGACGGCCCCGTTGGACGTGCCGGCGGGCAGCGCTCACCTGGGGAAGAGCACGCCCCACGGCCCAGGTGCAGACCCTCCTGGACTCGGCCTCGGGCTGCCTGGGACCCCACCTGGTCTCTACCCTTGCACACTAACCCACCCGCCCTCCTGACACGGTCTACACTGCCAGCCCCCATGGTACGAAGGGGCGTATTTGGTGGAAACAAGTGCAGAGGAAATGCACTCTCCTGGGTCATCCACACTGGACGGAGGAGGAAAGTGAACAGCATGTGACAAAGGCTGAGATGAACCAGCAGAATGGCTTTTCTTGGGGGAAACGATTCAGAGAACAAAGTAATTTTAAAGTAAAAACCTAATTGCACTACTTGAGATTTGAGAACGTTTGTACCTAAAAAAGGCCGCTATGAAAATGGTGCAGTCAAAATGATCTTTTAAAATTATCTTTGGCTGCGTTGGGTCTTCGTTGCTGCGCACGGGCTTTCTCTAGTTGTGAGTGGGGGCTACTCTTTGCTGTGGTGCACGGGCTTCTCATTGCGGTGGCTTCTCTTGTTGCGGAGCACGGGCTCTAGGCGTGTGGGCTTCAGTAGTTGCAGCACGCGGGCTCAGTAGTCGTGCCTCGCGGGTTCTAGAGCGCAGGCTCAGTAGCTGTGGCACACGGGCTTAGTTGCTCCACGGCATGTGGGATCTTCCCGGACCAGGGCTCGAACTTGTGTCCCCTGCCTGCATTGGCAGGCGGATTCTTAACCACTGCGCTACCAGGGAAGCCCCCAGAATGATTTTTGATTAAAAAATTGTTGCTCCAGGTCATTCGATGGACGGATTGAATGATGGGATAACGCAAAAAAAAAAAAAAAAAAAATTAGTAACCTCAAAGGTAAAGAACTCCCTGCATGTGTAGCAAAAAGACCAAGGTGGAAACAGAATGGTCAGGAGATGTGGACAGAGGATTGACTAAGGACTGCAGCAGCTACGTGTCCACCCACAGGGTTAAAACTGAGGCAGGAAACATTGGCAGAAACGTGCATAGGTTCAGAGACACCTGAGTGTCTGGATGAGTGAAAGCCAGGCCCACGGCTGCGTGGATCCTGATTAGTGTGAAAAAAAGACCCTTCCAAGATCATTTTAAAGGAATGAGAATGAAATTGCCTGACCGGATGCTACAAGTAATAGAGCAATAACTACAGAGTTAGGAGGGAAAATGAATTTTGAGCATAGAATTTCTACCCTGATGGAAAAAAAAAAAAGCAACCTTCCTGCCTTGTAGGAAATGGATCGCAAAGCAAGGTAAGATGGGTCTGGCCTCTCATGTGGCATCAGGCTCCCGTCACGTCTCTGCGGGGCAGTCTGTGCTGCTACCGGCAGTGGGAGGGGACCTGTGGACCCCTCCCCACCTTCTGGAGCACGCTGGGCCTTTACCAGGGCTTTGCCTCTGCAGAATGGTGACTCTGGGTAAAGTCGGGCCTGCTTCCCCGGAACCAAGGAAGGAGAAGAGAGGGCAGGGGGTTCCCGGGCCTGCATCTCAGGGTGGATGGAGAGGAATAGGGACAGGGGAGCAGCAGGATAGAGGTGTCTGGGCCATGCCTTATATACAGGGGTCATTTCGGATATTTTCACCTGAGTTTGTTGTTTTGGCAGTTTATGAAATCTTCCGGTTTGATAATGAAATTATTTTTCCCGTAAATGTTTAATTTTCAAACACTTCTAGTTGCTAAAAGCCAATTTGGGCATGTTTTATAAATCACTAGACTATTGGATATGGATCTTAAACTCTCTTTTAAATCATTTATAGTTTGTAAAACTGAATGGTAGCTCTTCCGAAATGGACATTTTTGATGAATGAGTTCCCTTTTTACTTCAGGCATTTAGCATTTCTCTCCCCTTTCTGTCTCAGTCCATGTGGTGTGTGGTTTTTTATCTGACCTTACGTTGAAATTTTGGTATACAGAATGCTGTGCTGCACCCACCGTCCTTAGTCTGGTGTTGGGTCTCGATGGCAGGCGCTCCTGCAGCCCCAGGTGCGTTGGCTGTTTGGCTGCGGTGCCACCTTCCCTGACCCCTCTTCCCCATTGTACACACCTGGGCTATGCTTACGCTTTCTCCTCTTTCAAGGCCCAGGTTAGAGGAAGCAAGTGTTTTGTCTCCTTGGTGTGCCAGGTACTTGTCTTCTGTCCCTTTGACTCCCTGCACATCCCGTTGTGGGGGAAGTATACCAGAATTCCAGCAGATGTTTGCAAACGTTTAAGGTGCTGGGTGCCAGGTGCTGTGCCGGTGTGCGCACGCTCTGTGCACAGTCGGTAATGGGGACTTGGGAAATACCACATCTGTGCCACCGCGTGCTTCTCACGGGCCCTGTGAGAAGGTTACAGCAGGACCACCAGAAAGATGATGTTCGAGATGATCTTTGGACTTTGGTTCCCTGGAAACTGGTGGGCTGATGGGTTCTGCCGAGGGTTGCCGGACTCACGGGGAATGAGCCAAGGGCCCTTCTGAGGAGGAAGGGTGTCACCAGCAAGGAAGTGTGGGGGCAGCAGAGGTGCAGGGGGTTGAGTAGCAGAGGGATTGGGTGTACATGTTGCAACCACTCCACAGATCAGGATCCTGGACACCTAACTTCCTGGCTGAGTGCTGTCGGGCAAGTTATTTATTATCAATGTTCTCAGTTTGCTCATCCGTACAAGGGGGAGTGAATACTGCCTGACCAAACGGGGCGGTTGTTGTGTAACATAAGTAACGTATACAGAGTGTTGAGCGGTGTTCTTGGCAAATAATACTCAGTAAATATTAATTTTTTTTCACTAAGGAGGTAAGAGTCACAGGACGTAGTTTAACTTGGATGTGGAGGGCAAGGAGAAGAGAGAGTGCCTTGGGTAATGGCAGATGAATTTCTGTTCCTCTCCCGAGGCCTGATTCAGATGCCACTTCCCACCAAGCCTTCTTCCGCCCCCACCCACGAGCTACCGGCAGTGTAACGTGTTCACGGTCTGGGTTTTCCTTGTGTCCCTGTCAGTGGTGTCCCAAGGGGCGTTTCTAGCTGTGACTGCACACCACTTAAAGGAGACCTGGTGTGGTAATGGAATGAAAAACACCCAGACTGTTTGAAAAGTCACAGTTTGCCATAAAAATTTACATCAACTATGATTTTAACACCCCAAAATGTGTTGTAATTCCTTTCACAAGAGAATTATGGGATTAAAAAGTAATTTCTTAGTGCACTACAGACTGAGCTGTTAAGGGGTGAGGTTCAAGCTTGAATTTACAGGATGAGCATCTTTGTTCAGTCTTACTGCCGGGGGTCTGTGTGATGAAGATGATGGAACATCAGAAGTTATCCTGACGTTAAAAGCTAATTGTAACAGGATACTTTCTCAGATCGTACCAAACGTAGTAATTCATGAGTTAGATTTTGAATAGAAATAATCACTAGGCTCTTGTATTGTTCGATAACCCAATGAATGAAGAGGAGCGCATCATACAAATACACTGGAAAAACATTTAGATTTACTACTGACTTGACACAAAATGTTGATGAAGACCATATAACACTATGATATGCTGTATGACAAGAACATTAATGAAAAACTGGTGAATGGACGTAATTAAAAGAGAGCATGTATGCTACTAAAATGTTACTAGTCACTGAAAAAGAATTGAAATGCCATAAATTCCAAACTCATGTGAAAAAAGAACTCGAAAAAGGTTTCCAAAATTTGACAGTTCTAAAACTTGACATGCATGACATTTCCAAAATGAATCGTAATTGAATTCATCCATCGATGAAACTCTTAAAATATGTCAGTAGTTGAAAAACCATTTCGATCAGTCATTCTAGAGTAAAATTATTTTTTTATCTCCATAGGAAGATATTTTTAAAAGTCATTGTGATATGAAGAGGTGATGCCAGAAAGTGTGCCGTTAAAGCAATGTAGGAAGAATGTATTACAAAAATACAGCAGACAGTTAATGAAAGTATGTATTTTCCTGTATCTTGCGATGTTTGTGGTATTTGTCAGATTTGTTTATTTTTATTTTTTATATTTTTACCATGCCAGCAGTACCTATTTATTATTATTCATGAATGGTCAAAAGACTTACAAGGCCCATTACTATTAGTATAACCACACATATGGAATATCACTTGGTGACATGGAGTGAAAAGGACAGTTTCATACATATTAAAAAAATACACACACACACACGTTGCTCACCGTTCACCGCTACAAAAGCAGGAGGCATCAAGCTGCAGGAGTTCCAATATACGTAACAAGTGGAAACATCTCAAGCGTAAAAACTACACTTAAACTGCAAAAATGAAGTTTCTTCAAACATTTTGATCTGAGCTCAAGCAGAGCAAATAATGAACACCAATGAGTTTTATACTGTTTAACACACTTTAAAACATAAAAGGACCAACAGATGCAAAAGTCCTGAAAATGTAGAGGTTATTTATAGGAATGAACAATGCATTTCATCCAAAAAAAAAAGTCTACAGCAGACGTGTTTCATCCTGGCTCCCAAATATTTGAGAATCATAATTTACTATATTCAAACAGCAAGTTAAGCCAGAACGAAATGATAAACAGAAAACTCATTGCTTCAAACAAGGCATTATTGTCCTTGGTTTCCGTAGTTTCACCAGCGCAAGAGCATCATTCACCTGAGAGATCATGAGTCACAATTAAGGAGCACTGGTACAGAACGGTTTCCTTTTTTCTTTAAAAAGTGCCACATACTTCTCACTTAAACAACAACGACAACACGCATAATGCTAATGAAAGACCGTTTGTCTCCATCTCTTGTCAATGAGGAAAGGCCAGAGTGATTTTTTTTTTTTTTTTTTTTTTTGCGGCACGCGGGCCTCTCACCGCTGCGGCCTCTCCCGCCGCGCTCCGGACGCGCAGGCTCAGCGGCCATGGCTCACGGGCCCAGCCGCGCCGCGGCATGTGGGATCCTCCCAGACCGGGGCACGAACCCACGCCCCCCGCATCGGCAGGCGGACTCCCAACCACTGCGCCACCAGGGAAGCCCCAGAGTGATTCTTTGATTCCAATTCGAAATGGTGTTCACTGGCCAATGCCTAAGGTCTCCAATTTGGAGGAGTCAAGCTGAGCGTTTCTCTGACGCTGTTGTGCTCCTGAGACAGGACCGTCAGTTATCAGTCGTAAGTGGCTGCTGGGGAGCTTGAAGCCGTGTGCAGTTGCACGTGCCGTTTCATACTTAGTCATCTGTTCATTGCCAGACCAGTGAGAGGTTCCGTTAACTGATGGATCCCGCATCCTCCCCTGTGATAACTGACGACACACGGTGCCACATCTTTGACGTGTGTGGGGAACCGCCGCTGCCGGTGGTCCCTGTCCTCAGACTTGTTGCTGAACTGCACTTTATCAAACAACGGTCACAGCACATTCCTCAAGCTTTTCAACTTCTCCATACAGGACAGGAATTCTCAAAACAGCAGCTCCTAACTTGTTCTCCAGGACGGCCCTTTCTCCTTCTAGTTTTGTTTTGCCATATAGATTTAGGGGACTTGGTACGTCTTCCTCTCTATAAGGTGGGCTTGTTCCAGCAAAAAATAACCGGAGCTAATGTAGATTAGAAATGCTCCGATTGCAGCAGCTTTCTTCCCCGAGTTCCCGGAAGCATCGACACCAGGTTGCGAAGCAGCGTCCGGCTGATTTTCGACATCTGGCCTCTCTGCCGCACAATGTACTGGGACATGGGGCTGAAAGTCGTAAGTGATGTGATGAACTGCTTCAGACTCCAAGAGATTAAGCTGCTCAGATTTTGGTCTTGCTCTTCTAAAACCACAGCCCACGGCATGCCGATTACTCTGCTGAAATTCTTAGTACACAGCTCTGCCAAGAAGCCTGGTGGCACCAGTAATCGGAACCTGCCAGTTGGGGCTGCTAACTTCCTCCTCCACCAACGGGCAGTTCACGGGGACGAAGTGGATACAGAGCTCCGTCTCCCGCCCGCCGTGCCCGCCGTGTTGGCGTCGCCGCAGACTTGTTTTCACTCCAGCGCCCTCGGCCCTCCTCCCCTAGGTCCGGGCCGGCCGATCTGTCAGACTTTTAAAATTTATAGTTTGCTGGGCTCTTGTGTCTATTCAGAGTATGTATGTTTATAGCTAGCTTTGTATAGGTCATTTCGTATCCCTCCTCTAGCAGAAGGTAATCCCAGATGTTACCGGCTGCTAAGCGAGGCCCTGCCCTAGTCAATAGGCTAGGAGTCCAGCCAACAGAAAACAGTGGAGACGGAAAAACAGTTTAAGTCTGTTATCAAGGAGCGTTGGCCATTGAAAATATGTAGGCGTCTGAAATTTGAGCAGATTCTGTAGATCAAATGAGAAATATTGAAAGTTTCTTCATGAAACTCGAATCCTGAGAACCTTTGGTGGGAGAGTCCGCAGTGCCGTTGGCACCCATCTTCTCCCCGTTCTCACAAGCCTTCACGCAGCGGGCATGCGGCCTCCTGGCCACCCGTCCAGAGGGACACATCTGGTCGTCTCCCGGGCATCACGCCTGCTCCAGGGGTTTCAGCGTCACAGAGGCACTCGGCAGCCTGCTGCCGTCAGCTGCTTGTTTTGTACCCTCTGGTTCAGTGGCAAGCTTCCTGGTTGCAGACAACAGTCTCAGTCTATCCCTAACTTAGACAGAAATGCAGTTTCTTGGAAAGATACAGGATGGAGAATCAGGCGTAAAACCAGCCAGGAGCCTAGGAAGATGGGAAAAGAAACAGCCTGGTGGTACCGCAGCAGGATTTTTATTTTTTAATTTTATTATTTCCATAACATCATATGGAAAAACCCGAACAGACTTCTTGGCCAACCCTATACCTATTGGATGCTCAGTTGTTCGAGCACCATTGGAGAAAAAACTGTCCCTTCTCCACCGAACTGCCTTTACTCCTTCATCAGAAATCGGACTGCATTAAATTTGACGTTTACAAAGACCCCTCCCTGAAAGTTTCTCAGCCAGCAAGACTGTTTAGTACATACCACAGAAATGTAAGGAATGATAGATGTATTCTCATTTGTTTTTACCTTGCCTCTTAAAACAAATGATTTGCGTTGGGAACTGTTACTAATGGCTGTTACTAATAACCGCCATTCGTAGTAATAGACAAAAACAGCTGAAGACAACCTTTTCAGTTGGTGGAGCGCTCTCCCAGGAGGATGGGAGCTCACCAGGCAGGAACTTTGTTTCAGTCACCGCCGTCCCTTTAGGTCAGTGACAGATGCTCCCAACAGCTCAGGGGGAGTTACTTATTCCTCTTTTACAGGTAAGACTGTGTAAGTTGTAGAGGCGGGACCTCAGCATTTTCTGACAAGATGAGCAGGGCTTCTATCCACCAGCAGAACCAGGACGTAGTTGAGAGAGCGAGTTGTGGAGTCTGAGGAGTGGGGCTGCTCACTGCAGACACATCGGGTAGTGATTTGCATTGAAGTTTTGGTTGAAATCTGTACAGTGGCCTAGACTTGATTCTGATGGTGGCGAGGGCCGGAGTGGACATACCTTGGTAATTTTTCCACGCCCATGTTTATTTGTGTTGTCCTGAAAGTCGAGCTGGGGTTTCCTGGGTGGGGACTGATTATCCCTAAGAGCGATAACCAGATTTGTTTCCTTTGCTCTAGTGTTTCCCCTTCTGTGGTGAGGTGGTGAGGGCCAGACTGCTGTCACCTTACCCCTTTCGGGGGTCTGTACTGTAGGTGAGAAACCCGGAAATAAGAATCTGCGGGCTTATACGCACACTGTTCCTCTCTCCTCCTGAGAGAGGGAAAGCAACTCGATTCTCCCAGTATAAGTAAATCCTCCTCAGGAAGAAAGGGGGAAGGCTCCTGGGTTCTTACTCTTTGGAATGTAATTAAATGTCTCCAGGAGGAGAGATTGCTGGAATATCTCCATGGCTCCAGGGTCTCAAACCCTTTTGAAATGTAAGCACAGATCATGAGAAAGGTGAATCTCTATTCAGTAAAGACCTGCCCTTTGTCCAAGGTCCCAGTAAAATTTGTTCCGTAAGCCCTAACCATGCAGAAATATAGAAATATTTTCTCTGCAGCCTACAGTCCCACACCCAGTTGCTGGGTGTAACTCCGCAAAGAACAAGCTGGAATAGCTGAGACAAACTTCGGGGCCAGAAAATGGCCAGGGTGTGCACTGCAGGCCGGAACATGCCGTCATGCAGCTCCTCTCACTTTCCAGTAATTTAAACAGCTTTATTGCGCTATGTACACACCATGCAGTTCCCCCATGTCAAGTGTACAGTTCAACAGTTTCTAGTCCATTCACAGAGTTGTGCTACCGTCACCACAGTCAGTTTTAAAATATTTTCATCACCACCAAAAAGAACCGCATACCCATTGGCAGTCGTTCCCCCTTTTCCCCACCCCTCCGACCTTCCCCCAAGACAACCGCTTCCTGACTCTCGAGAGTTGCCTCTTTTATAAATGGAGTTATACGATATGTTATAATATGTGTTCTTTCGTGACTGCCTGCTTTCACTTAGCATAATGTTTTCAGGGTTCATCCATGTCGCGGCATCTATCACTACTTTATTTCTTTTCACTGCCGAGTAATACTCTGTATGGATATACCATATTTGATATGTCAGTTCGTAAGCTGATGGACATTTGAGTTGTCTCCACTTTTTGCTGTTATGAATAATACTACTAAGAATATTCGCACAATATTCGCATACAAGTTTCTGGGAGAACGTTTTCTCTTGAGTACATACCTAGAAGTGGAATTTCTGAGTCATATGATAACCCCATGTTTAGTATTTCGAGGAACTGCTAAACTGCATTCCACAGCAGCTGCATCATTTTACATCCCTGCCAGCAGCCTGTGAAGCTTGCAGTTTCTCCACATGCTCACCAACACTCATTTCTGTGTGTGTGTGAGATGAAGGTGGATATGATTTTATTTTATTTTTGAAGTTTTGAATTTTATTTATTTTTTATACAGCAGGTTCTCATTAGTTATCCATTTTATACATATGAGTGTATACATGTCAATCCCAATCTCCCAATTCATCCCATCACCACCACCTCCCCGCCACTTTCCCCTCTTGGTGTCCATACGTTTGTTTTCTACATCTGTGTCTCCATTTCTGCCCTGCAGACCAGTTCATCTGTACCATTTTTCTAGGTCCCACATACATGTGTTAATATACGATATTTGTTTTTCTCTTTCTGACTTCACTTCACTCTGTATGACAGTCTCTAGATCCATCCACGTCTCTACAATGACCCAATTTCGTTCCTTTTTATGGCTGAGTAATATTCCGTTGTATACATGTGCCACATCTTCTTTATCCATTTGTCTGTCGATGGGCATTTAGGTTGCTTCCATGTCCTGGCTATTGTAAATAGTGCTGCAGTGAACATTGGGGTGCATGTGTCTTTTTGAATTATGGTTTTCTCAGGGTATATGCCCAGGAGTGGGATTGCTGGGTCATATGGTAGTTCTATTTTTAGTTTTTTTAAGGAACCTCCATCCTGTTCTCCATAGTGGCTGTATCAGTTTACATTCCCACCAGCAGTGCAAGAGGGTTCTCTTTTCTCCACACCCTCTCCAGCATTTGTTGTTTGTAGATTTTCTGATGATGCCCATTCTAACTGGTGTGAGGTGATACCTCACTGTAGATTTGATTTGCATTTCTCTAATAATTAGAGCTGTTGAGCAGCTTTTCATGTGCTTCTTGGCCATCTGTATGTCTTCTTTGGAGAAATGTCCATTTAGGTCTTCCGCCCATTTTTTGATTGGGTTGTTTGGTTTTTTAATATTGAGCCGCATGAGCTGTTTATATATTTTGGAGATTAATCCTGTGTCCATTCATTTGTTTGCAGATATTTTCTCCCATTCTGAGGGTTGTCTTTTTGTCTTGTTTGTAGTTTCCTTTGCTTTGCAAAAGCTTTTAAGTTTCATTAGGTTCCATTTGTTTATTTTTGTTTTTATTTCCATTACTCTAGGAGGTGGATCAAAAAAGATCTTGCTGTGATTTATGTCAAAGAGTGCTCTGCCTATGTTTTCCTCTAAGAGTTTTATAGTGTCCAGTCTTACATTTAGGTCTGTAATCCATTTTGAGTTTATTTTTGTGTATGGTGTTAGGGAGTGTCCTAATGTCATTCTTTTACATGTAGCTGTCCAGTTTTCCCAGCACCACTTATTGAAGAGACTGTCTTTTCTCCATTGTATATCCTTGCCTCCTTTGTCATAGGTTAGTTGACCATAGGTGCGTGGGTTTATATCTGGGCTTTCTATCCTGTTCCATTGATCTATATTTCTGTTTTTGTGCCAGTACCATATTGTCTTGATGACTGTAGCTTTGTAGTATAGTCTGAAGTCAGGGAGTCTGATTCCTCCAGCTCCGTTTTTTTCCTTCAAGACTGCTTTGGCTGTTCGGGGTCTTTTGTGTCTCCGTACAAATTTTAAGATTTTTTGTTCTAGTTCTGTAAAAAATGCCATTGGTAATTTGATGGGGATTGCATTGAATCTGTAGATTGCTTTGGGTAGTATAGTCATTTTCACAATATTGATTCTTCCAATCCAAGAACATGGTATATCTCTCCATTTGTTTGTATCATCTTTAATTTCTTTCATCAGTGTCTTATAGTTTTCTGCATACAGGTCTTTTGTCTCCTTAGGTAGGTTTATTCTTTTTGTTGCAGTGGTAAATGGGAGTGTTTCCTTAATTTCTCTTTCAGATTTTTCATCATTAGTGTATAGGAATGCAAGAGATTTCTGTGCATTACTTTTGTATCCTGCAACTTTACCAAATTCATTGATTAGGTCTAGTAGTTTTCTGGTGGCATCTTTAGGATTCTCTATGTATAGTATCATGTCATCTGCAAACAGTGACAGTTTTACTTCTTCTTTTCCAATATGTATTCCTTTTATTTCTTTTTCTTCTCTGATTGCCGTGGCTAGGACTTCCAAAACTATGTTGAATAATAGTGGTGAGAGTGAACATCCTTGTCTTGTTCCTGATCTTTGAGGAAATGGTTTCAGTTTTTCACCATTGAGAACGATGTTGGCTGTGGGTTTGTCATATATGGCCTTTATTATGTTGAGGTAGGTTCCCTCTATGCCCACTTTCTGGAGAGTTTTTATTATAAATGGGTGTTGAATTTTGTCAAAAGCTTCTACCAACACTCATTATTATCTCTCTCTCTTTTTTTTTTTTTTTTTTTTTTTTTTGCGGTACGCGGGCCTCTCACTGTTGTGGCCTCTCCCGTTGCGGAGCACAGGCTCCAGACGCGCAGGCTCAGCGGCCATGGCTCACAGGCTCAGCCGCTCCGCGGTACTTGGGATCTTCCCGGACTGGGACACAAACCCGTGTCCCCTGCATCGGCAGGCGGACTCTCAACCACTGCGCCACCAGGGAAGCCCTATTTCTCTTTTTAAGTGTAGCAGTTCTGGTGGATGTGAAGTCGTATCACAGTGTGGTTTGGGTTTGCATTTGGAGCATGTTTCATGTGCACTTAAGAAGGTGTATCCTCCTGCTGTTAGGTAGCATGTTCTATAGACGTCTTTTAAGTCTAGTTAGTTAGTAGTGCTGTTCAAGTTTTCTGTTTCCTTGATCTTATTCTTAGTTTTTCTATCCATTATTGAAAAAGGGGCATTGAAATCTTCAACTGTTACTGTTTAACAATCTATTCCTTCCTTCAATTCTCTCATTCTGTCCAAAAATGCCTGTAGTTTGGAATTCTCTTATTAGGTGATTGTTACATCTTCCTGATGGATGAACCTTTTATCATTATGTCCCTCTGGATCTCTAGCAATTTTTTTTTGTCCTTTTAAAATCGTTTTGCCTGATATTAGTATAACCATTCTTGCTCTTATGGTAGCTGTTTGCATGATGTACCTTTTCCTTTCAGCCTGTTTGTATCTCTGGATCCAAAGTTTGCCTCATGTACACAGCATATAGTTGGATCTTTTTTGTTTTCTTTCAGTGCAGTCTGATAACCTCTGCCTTTTGATTGGATTGTTTAATCCATTCATATTTAGCATTATTATTGATATAGTTTGATTTATGGTTGCAATTTAAATTTTTTGTTTTCTATATGTGTCATGTATTTTTTGTTTTTCTGTTCTTTCTTTGCTGCTTTCTTTTGCATTAAGTGTATCTTTTCTAGTGTAACTGTGATTCCTTATTTTTTCTAGTGTAACTGTGATTCCTTATCTTTTCTAGTGTAAATGTGATTCCTGTGTGTGTGTGTGTGTGTGTGTGTGTGTGTGTGTATATTTTCCACATATATCACTATGTAAGTGTAAGGTGCTAAGTCCGGCATGATGGTTTGATTTGCATGTACTGTAAAATGATTACCACAGTAGGTCTAGTTAACATCCATCAACTCATAGATATAATAAAAAGAAAAAAATTCTTCTTGTGATGAGGAATTTCTCTTGTGGTCTGCTCTCTTAACAACCTTCCTGTGTATCATCAGTATCTTTTTAAAGTTATTTTCTTAGTGGTTGCTCTGGGGCTTACAATATACTTCTCAACTTATAAGAATCTTTTTAGGTTTATCCTAAATTATTTCCACTGAGATATAGAAACATGTTTCCTGTCTAGCTCTATTCCCTCTTCCCTTGTTTTTGTGCTGTTATTGTTATTACCTCTATATGTGTTACAAATCCAAGAATTGCCTGTTATAATTTTTACTTTATACAATTTTATGTCTTTTAGAGAACCCATGTCCATAAAGTGAGGTGGAGAGGCAGGAAAACATATGGAAAGGGAACTGTGCCTCTCTTAGTGGATAGGATACCCTGAGCTATTTCTAGAGGGGGATCTGTGAACTTCCACTTGACAACTCTGCAACGAATGAAACCCCCCTACCCTGCATCTGTTAGTCAACAATGTATCCTGATTCATTCCTTACCTATTACCAGGCCGCCTGTTCTAGGGGTCGTATCTCAAAGTGACTCAGAGTACTCCCATTTTTACCTCAAACTTTGTTGAAGTTGTCATATACTGTGTCATTTACTGTGATTTCTCACAATTTGGATTACTCCACTTGAATTTAAATAAAGTTTAGGCAGCAACCTTTCATAGCTGTCTATGATCTTTCATGAAATGGTGAACATGTGCAGAATTATGAATCCAAAGGGTGATGTGGTATATGTGCTGCAGAGCCTCAGAGCAGGAAGCAGAGTTGAAATAGTAAATTAGGAGATGAACCGACTTTTGGAGGTTGGCCCCTTGCTTTCTACACTTCTGTACGCATGTTTCTACAAAAAAAATGAATGTTAACCTGCTGACTTGCCAGTGAACTTATTGAAATGTCTTTCAAAAAGTGAAGCTTTAGTAATTTTCTTTGGTTGTACTCTGTATCAGTGGAGAAGGAGTTTGTATATAATCAAGGTAAATCATAGTAAATGAACATTTAAATGGCTTCATTGACCTATCCATTACCATTTACCATTACCAAATGATTGTTTAATGAAATCTGGACATTTTCTAGAAAGTTGGTGACCAAAATATTCTGAGCTTTAAGTGCTAAGTCAAAATATTTAGGTGTTAACATAGGTGTTCAAATGAGCCTCAGGAAAAAGAACTGGTCCATTTTTGCCCAGTAGGATATGTACTTTAGGTGGAATTAGCAAACAAACATAATGAGGAACGAATGCTCATTGGAAATTGGAAGTGGTCTGTTTGAAAGAAGGAATCCTGGGCTGTAGTCAAACTAACTGGGTTCTGGACCTCTCAGCTCGGCCCCTTCTGTGGACTTTGCCTCTCACGAGTCAGCTGAGGGTGCTGGACGCTTGGTTCCGTGTTTTCACACTGGGCTGTAGGAGCCCAGGCCTCTCAGGGTGCCTCAGGGGCTGAGGAGGGGGGAATGGAAAGCCACTTATCCGCCCATGACACATAATCAAGTTCTAATATTTGACAAGAAGAATTTCCCTTTAACAACTGCCCTGGGGGAAGCTGCTGGGCTGCGTGCCTCTGTTGCTCCGTCAGCATGCTGCCCAGAAGGTGTAACCGCAGGGCAGAAGAAAGCAATGTTTTGTAGAGAAAGCAGATGGGACTTCTCAGCGAGCAGCCAGCATATTCTAAGAAAACATTGCGTGCATACTGTTGTCTAGTGAGTCTTGCTCAAAGTTACTGAGACTAATTACTAAAATTAATGTATTAGAAGCAACCCTCGCCCCCAAAAAAACCACCCACCTAAAACTGTGTCATGTTGTTCTGTGTCATGTTTAGGTATTAAATAACATCATCTGTTGTGATATGCCTAGTAGTAGGAGCGAGTCAAACTAGCTCATTTACCCAGCATGCGTTCTGAAGTCTTAGCGCTAGAGGAGGAGGGGCGGTTCATCTGCAGCTACTTCCAGCTCTCTGAAAAAGAAAAGAAGAATCACCACGGGCTTATACAGACATTCGGCAATGGGTCTCCTAAGAAAGAGCAGAGAACCTTTAAAACTTCCTACTGAGAAAATAGAAGACTCTAAAAACTTGGCAATGCAGTGTGTAAACACTCTGTAAGTTTATAACACTGTAAGTCTATAAAATGGCCAGCTTTATAAGAACAAAGAAATAAATGTTGGTTGATTCATTATGGTCAAGTAAGGATGGAGAGGGAGAGCACAGGAGACAGACAAGGGAGAAAGTGAAAAAGAGAAATGGGTCGGGAGGAGGGAGGCGGGAGGAGGGGGCAGGAAAGCGCAAGGACTGGACCCCAGGAGGGAAAGTGACCACGGGGCGGGGTGGGGGGGGTGGGGGGGGCGGGGGGGGGATCGATGATTCCTGCAGGGAAGGAATGTGAAGCTGTCTTTGTCTTCCTCTTAGGAGACTGGGCCATCAGCTGATACAGTAATGACCCACCATACACAGTTGTCTTATCACTTCTATCAGTGATTGACTTTTCGGGATCAATTAGCCGCAGAAACTTCCTGGGAAGAAATATTCTCAACTGCTGCGGTGTGGACAAAATCATCTACTAAATTACTTGCTTCAAGATATAAAATCCAGCAGATTTTCCCTCATCCAGTTCTGAGGTTACTAGAATCCGAAAGGCAGGGAGGGAGGTATATATAGATATCAGGCTATTTTTATAGGTGATGTCTATTCCTTAAGTAATTCTCAAAAAATGAGTTGATAAAAAACTCCAGGATTCTCTGAGGTCTATCTCTGCATGTTGAAAAAGGAGTGAGACCTGTAGTGCTGTGAAATAGTTTAAATATCTCCCAATATTTAAAGCCTGTCTGTGAGACTGAATACAGGACCAGAGAGGCAAACTCTCCAAAAATACACATTTTTTTCATAGAGACTAACTCATCGTGTGGGCTTTAAGAAGCATTAGAAATATAGGCCACCTTAGAATGCATACCTGAATAGGAAACTCTGCAGAAGTTAACCTTGCTATTTCTCTCCAGAGTAGCTGACTTTTCCATTGTGGTTTGGCCTCTGTGGTTTTAGAAATAATTTATATGCTAAGTGCGTGTTCTGTTATATAATAGCAACCATACTGTAGGTATCCTTGTCCATCAGCCTTTATTCAGCCACACTTGTATGAGGTAAAGCCCTTCTTAGTAAGATGACTCATAGGTGGAGTGCTCTCGTTAATTAAATTTTACCTTTGAATAAAAGATTTGGAAACTTTAACATAGAAAATGTTTAAAATGCAAATCCATTAATTAATAATCTGAATGTTCAGAGTAAGACGTCAAAGTAGCTACTATAATAACGCTTCTTGTTTTTTTCAGGTAAAACTAATTTTAATAATAGATTTTCTCAAACACAACAGATCCAACATGCAAAAACATATTTATATAACCCAATATACTTCATCATGCAAAAAGTATAAAAATATTAATAAGCGATTTTACATATTTTAAGTTTAGTTTTAGTTAGTTTAGTTAGTTTAGTTTAGTTAACATTACTTGATTCGTAGTTAAAAGTAACCATGATAGAAATCAGGTTTGGTTCTCCAGTTTTTGAAAGTTTGTTCCCCAGCTGAGTGCCTTGTGTCCAGAAAGAAGGGGAGAATAGAATTAGTGGGAAAACTGGCCATCAGTTAAATTGCCTTTTTCTGTCCAAAATAAAACTTCATCAGTTTATCAAAAAACCAGTTAAATTTCTGATTTCTCCTTAAGAGTACCCGATTTGAGTACTCCCCTTAAAAGTACTCTGATTTCAGTCAGATCGGAGAGGGAGACAAAGCAGCTCTGCTCTGGCCTGGGCCTGGCCGTGGGATGGAAAGACGAAGCAGACGAGCTTTCTTCAGCTCCCTTTACAGCGTTTCTCCTCCCTGGTGTGTCCCGTGGCCTTATTCCTCATGATGCAGCTGGCCAGGCACCGGATCTTTCTAGCAACCTCCAGAAAAACTTGGCTTTCTTGTAATCCACTTCTGAAACACCTTGTACCATCACGTGTGGGGAGAGCACGGGCCACATAAAGGACAGATTTTGGATTGAAATCTAATTCTGATATGCAGTACATGTATTAGGGCCAAGTTATTTAACCTCCCTCCAAGCCTCAGTTTGTGCATCTGTAAAATGGAGATAGCACCTCATTGGCATAAAGGTTGTGAATACTAAGCAAGAAAGCAGCATCCAGCGCACAGTGGGTTCTCAATTCATCGTCTTCCCCCTCACCTCTGTTTTCAAAGACTTACTCTTCCTAAGGAATATGTGTGGATTTTAACAAAGATCTGTGGGGCCACCAGTATAAAGTCAGCATCTCCAGATGGTATGTCTTCTGTACGTAGGGTGTGGGGATAGAGATAAGTCAGTATGTTGTAAGTACTCCATTTACTAAGAACATAACGGAGTCCTGGGGTCCGATCCTGGTTTCATTACTTCCTGGCCATGTGACTGTGGGCACGTTTCCTCTCTGCTCTCGGTTGTAATGTTTCCTCCTCGTAGGTGTGTGGAGGAAACAGCAGATCACCCATGCAAAGTGTTTATTAGCACGCTGCTGGGTGCAGAGGTGGGGACCCAGGCATGGCACCCAGAATTGAGTGCAGCTTTTCTAATACCCTCTAGGAGGTGGAGCCCACTCTCTTCAAAGGGCAAGAAAGGACTAAAATAACCCTGCTTTAGAGCCATTGAAGTACGCCTCCTGAAGAATTGTTCTAAGAAGAAACTTTCAGATCATTTCTCTTCAGGGAGATCTTTGTTTACCTTTTGAGTTTTCCAAACTTGTCACTTATGATAAACCAAACAGGTCACTCAGGGTAGGCTAGATTCTGCTACGGTGGCAGCCTCATGTCTCGCCCAGATCCGTGTCCCTCCCAGGCGTGGCCCACACTGCCATCACTTGGGGAGGCAAGCTGACAGGGCTCCCCCGTTTGGAGCACCACGAGAGGAGAGAGGATGTGGCTACTTGGACGCCAGCACTTAAGGGGCTTGCCTGAAAGTGCGAGGGATCGCCTCCAGTCTCGTTCACGAAGGAAACCAACTCGGTGGGGAGCTGGAATCTGCCCTGTGCATGTGTACGGACATGTATAGAGAAGCAGGGCGTTTGAGCACACCAATTCCACCTCGCCCGTGAAAGGACTCTGCATTTCAGGCAGCGCTGCACTGGGGGATGGCAGGGTACGTGGTCCTCTTTGATTCCCAGAGGAAAATTCCAAACAAGACCCACCATTTCACGGTTGAATTTACAGTGATTTTTAGGAATAGCTTTTTTGAGGAACTAACGATCAGATAAAGATGGATTTGGGACCTAGAGACTTGGAGCCTGGAACCGTGATTTTATCTAAAGTGAAAAGCTGAATATCATTGCTCCTAATAGAAATTAAGTGTTCAATAATTTTTGCCACTGAGAGGCTGATAACAAAACCTCTAAGGAAAAGACAAGGGGTTCATATGGACCATATTCCCATTTAAAGTATCAGCAGGAACTTTTTTTTTGGTGACAACTTCCATGCCAACAGATCTGTTATTAAATAAGACCCCACGAGTTCTGTGTTACGTTGGGAACTGGTCTTAAGATGTGTGCCCAGTGTACACGTCTTCAAGGAAGTGGTAACTTTAGACGATCTCACCGGTAGCAGCAGATGTCTAGTTGGCTTTAGCATAAACTGTGTCCGCTGACTGAGATGTCACTTAATATAGAAGAACACACAGCAGAAGCACTCAGGGATTGTGAGTAATGGAGTGACAAGGGTACGTCCTTCTGCTGGGAGGGTAGATTCCAGGGGTTAGGGGAAGGATTAGAGATGTGCAGACAAACTGAAATTGACAAACAATAGGCTTGTATTTTGTCCCAGGCTTATGGTAATACATTCATTGGTAGAGTGTATTAATGTGGAAAAGTAAGTAAATAATGAACACGGGGGGGTGGGGGTGGGTAGCAACATACCTAAAATGCTTAGTGCCTGGCTCAGAGTGGGTGCTTGATAGTTGCTTTGATGGAACTCCATCAGCGCTTTTGCTGTGTGTTAGCTCTGTCCTGGAAACCTGGGGAAGTCCCGTTTGCTACAGCGAGGCCCTTCACAAAAGCCTCAGTTTCAGGTCCTCAAGTTGAGACATCCTTTTAGTCAACTTGCAGAGTTACAAGTTGCCCCTCCCAGGGTTTATTTAGTGGTGGGAGAGCTGGGAGGGCTGCAGACCTTCTAGGGGCGCTCGGTGGATCCTAGATCAGCGCCCGGTCTGTGTTCTGGAAACTTGCTGCCCAGCGAGTGGTCCCTGCACTGTATCAGCACTGTGTCTCCCAGGGCTCGTTAGAAATGCAGACTCTCGGGCCCACCCCAGGGCTGTGGTCCCAGTGTCCGTGCGTTCACAAGATTTCAGGGGATTTATGTGCTCCTTAAATTTGAGAAGCACGAGACTCTCAGAATTAGAAATGATGGTTTTCTGGGTTCTCATCTAAGAACGGGCTGTTGCACAGCTAATCAAAGAAGGCTGCTTCACGAGCCCTGAATCTTAAACTTCTGGTAGGAGGAGACATGTCTTCTGTTTTCTTCCACACTTTGATCTCTAATGACCACACTCGGGGCTCCTCATGGAACAGAGAGATGACACACAGCTCAGCCCGTAACAGATGACCGGAGGACAACCACGTGAGAATGTTCTCGCCTCTGCTGCTTAGACGGGTCCGTAGGCCCCGTCCTCTCCGGCCACCCTGGCTCTGTCTTGACCGCATATCAGCACTTGCAGTGCTCTAAGTCAGCCAGCCGAGGACAGCGTACCCTCCCGAAGCAGCACGCGTGAGAGGGGCTTCCATCTTAGGACGTGGCCAGTCCTTTAACTGTCTGCTTGGGGGCTGTCTTTGTTTTGTGTTGTTCCTTTCATCTTATGCATTAATCTAATTTTTTAACTGAAGTGTAGTTGTAATATTACATGTTACAGGTGTACAGTGTAGCGATTCACAGTGTTTAAAGGTTATTGACTCCATTTATAGTTATAAAATACTGACTGTATTCCCCATGGTGTACAATATACCCTTGTAGCTTATTTTATACCTAACAGTTTGTACCTCTTACTCCCCTCCCCCTATTTTGCCCCTCCGCCCTTCCCTCTGCCCACTGGGTGACCATTAGTTTGTTCTCTATATCGGTGAGTCTGCTTCTTTTTTGTTATATTCACAAGTTTGTTGTATTTTTTAGATTCCACATGTAAGTGATATCATACAATATTTGTCTTTCTCTGACTTATTTCATTTAGCATAATACCCTCCAAGTCCATCCATGTTCCTGCAACTGGCAGGATTTCAGTCTTTTTTATGGCTGAGTAGTATTCCATTGTGTATATGGACCGCACCTCCTTTCTTTGATTCATAGCTTTCATTGCTGCTTCTCGTGTATCTGGCCCTGCTCCGGAGAGCTAGCCCCTGGTTTCACCTTCTGCCCGTCCTGGGTTGCAGCCTCTGGTCACCCTCGCCAGGTGACCCCAGGTGCCTCCCAACCCCACTAAGCTTTGACCCTGGTGCATCATCTCCTCAGCCTGCTCAGGGCCCTTCTGGATTCTACCGAGACCCCAGGATGCGGGAACTTGGACACACGTTAAAACGTGAACTTCTTCCATGAAGGGGCTGAATTTGTTTGTTGCAGCCCCTGGAATCACGCAAGTGTTTAGTATTAAATGCCGGATGTTAGACGTCCACCTCCTTTTACGACGAAGGAAGCCTCAGGAGAGATTTGTTCCCATCCTAACAACAAGGAGACTCCAAGTCATCTGTCAAATCACAGCATTTCTTAAGCCCTTCAGAGAGCTTCAGGTGCAAGACAGCTCTGTGGGCCGAATTCCGAAGAGAGGGAGAGCCCCGTAGAAGAGAGATGAGATGCATGAAGCACCCCAGGCTTGGCACGGGAAGGAGAGAGAGCTGGCTGTCTTACCGTGGCAAAGAGAGCAGCTGACTGCAAAGGATCCTTAAAGGCCAGAGATGGGCTGGAAGATCAGGTTCAGACAGCGGGGCCTGGGACACAGGGACGTTCATACTTGCTTGCAGGCTCTTTTCTTCAGCCTCTCCAGGTGATCACAGGAGTGCTTGGGGGCAGGACCCTGGAGAGAGTCCACTCAGTGGCACAGTTTCCCACGAGGACTTCAGACTCCTGGGAAGCAGACATAAAACTCTGTCCTTTCCCATTACCCTTTTCTGCCAGGAAGCAAAAGCCTTGAGCTACTGAGAGAAGAGCTGTTAAATCTCTCGTCCAAGGACAGACAATGATCTGTTGCTGCTAGGGGTGGGACAGGAGACTTTCTCCCACACAAGACCAACCGCAAATACAGGCAGAGTGGAGCTTCCATGGGAAGGAGGGGCAGGAATGCTTTGAAAACCTATGTCAGTGGTCCCCAACCATTTTGGCACCAGGGATCAGTTTCGTGGAAGACAATTTTTCCACAGAGTGGGGGTGGGGGGGTGCTTTGGGGATGATTCAAGCGCATTACGTTTATTATGCACTTTATTTCTATTATTATTACATTGTAATATGTAATGAAATAATTATAGAATTCACCATAATGCAGAATCAGTGGGAGCCCTGAGCTTGTTTTCACTTGCCACTCACTGATAAGGTTTGATATGAGTCTGAAAGCAATTGATTTATTATGGTCTCTGTGCAGTCAGACTCGCTGCTAATGATAATCCGTATTTGCAGCCGCTCCCCAGCACTAGCATCACCGTCTCAGCTTCACCCTAGGTCATCAGACATTAGATTCTCATAAGGAGCACGCAACCTAGATCCCTCGCATGCGCAGTTCACACTACGATTTGTGCTCCTATGAGAATCTAATGCCACTGATCTGACAGGAGGCGGAGCTCAGGTGGTAATGCGAGCAATGGCGAGCGGCCGTAAATACAGATGAAGCTTGGCTCGCTCACCCGCCACTCACCTCCTGCTGTGCGACCTGGTTCTTAACAGGCCACGGACCGGTACCAGTCGGTGGCCCCAGGGTTGGGGACCCCTGCCTTATGTCAAGGCCCAGATTCATAGGGCTTACCTAAGACTCAGGACAACAGAAAATTCCTCCTCCTACCACCAGGAGCTGAGCACGAATCATAAACAGTAGCCGTCTATTTCTGCAGGAGGGGCAGGGGCAGGAGACAGAACCTCGGTCTGGCACAGGGACCCAGGAATGGCTGAGGGGGGGGAATGGAGCAGGGACACTGAGAGAAACCCACCAGCGTGTTACCCACTGTAAGGGAAGGCAGCCTGTAGCGCACCGGAAGTAATGATTAAAGACCCAAAAATCTCAAACCCAGCCCGACTCCTGACTAGATAGACAACCTCCTCACCCCTGGAACCACACATAAAATGATTTGTTATGAGCATAAAAACTACTTACTTTGGTCTCTACTGTTTCTTTATGCATGGTTTTCAGCAGTCAATCCAAAGTCGATACTTTAAAAAGCAAAGCAAAACCAAACCAAACCAAATCATTGCCAACAGATAAAGCAACCAACAGAGCAAGAACTAGCGATGACCCAGATGTTGGAAGTCTAAGATAGGGACTTTAAAATAACCATGGTAGGGAATTCCCTGGTTAGCCTGGGAGTTAGGACTCGGCGCTTTCACTGCCGTGGGCCCAGGTTCGATCCCTTGTCAGGGAACTAAGATCCCACAAGCTGCACAGTGCAGCCAATAGATAAATAAAAATAAAATAACCAAGATAAATATGTTAAATTATCTAGAGAAAAAGATATATAGTATGCATGAACAGATGGGAAATTTCAGCAGAGAGACAGAAACTATAAGAGACAAATAGGAATGCTACAAACTAAAAAGAAATGATATAAAACAATTCTTTCGGCAGGCTTACCAGTAGACTAGTCTCAGCTGAGGAAAGGTGAATGAACTTGCAGATAGGTCAACAGAAATTGTAAAAAGTGATACACAAAAAGAAGAAAAGACTGAAGAAAAAAACTATAACAGGGCCAACAAGAGCTCTGGGACAATATCAAATAATCTAACACATTCAGTTGGAGTCCCAGTATAATAAATAAAAGGGAAAGAATAGAGCAGAAGAAACATTTAAAGAGATAATGGCTAAAAATTTTCGAAAAATAGTGCAAGATAACAAACTCCAGATCCATGAAGTTCAGAGAACCCTGACGGTAGAAACACAAAAATAAATAAGTAGACTCCTTAAACCCAAAAAGCACAAAAATCTGCCTAACCATATAATAACTAAACTGTTAAAAACCAAAGACATGGAGAAAATATGCAATGCATCCGGGGGTGGGGATGGGGGTGGGGAACATTACAAACAGAAGAAAAACAATTGCAGTAGATTTCTTGTCAGATGTTCAGCAAACTAGAAGGTAATAGTGTGGTGGCACCTTTAAAGTACCCAAAGGAAGAAACAATCTATTAACCCAGACTTCTGTATCCAGTCAAAATATTTTTCCAAACTGAAGGCAAAAATTAAACTTCTTCAGACAAACAAGCTGAGATAACTATGTGAACAGACCTGTGCTGCAAGAGGTGTTGCAGGAAGTTCTTCAGGCTGTAGAAAATTACACCAGATGGAAATTTGGATCTACACAGAGAAATGGAGAGCACCAGAAACAATAACAATAAATATTTAAAGTATTTTTTCTTATAGCTTTTCAAAAGATTGTTGACCAAAGCAAAAATAGTAAATGGGGTTTATAACATATGTAGAAGTAAAATGTATGAAAATAGTTGCACAGATGTTGGGAGGGGGAGGAGTTGTAAGTATAAGGTAAACGCAAACTACTAAGACACGATACTTTGAAATTTTCAAAACAAAATATGTAGGCTTAAAGTAGTCATTTCAGATCAGTTGCTAGTAGCAATGAACCTTGTTGTACATGGAAAAGTATAATGTACGAGGGTCAATCTGAGACTTAAAATTTGAGGGAAACAAAAAAAAAATACTTGTTATCATTTAGTTCAGTGGTTCTTCAGTTCAGCCAACATCAGAATCATGTGGAAGAGTTGGTTTAAAAATGGAACCTTCTGGGCCCGGTGCTGCGGATCTCCCCGAGGCAAGGCCTCCTGTTTCACATGGACCCTCCTAACGTGTGTCCTCCTGTAGCGCATGGTGGCGACCCTCAGGGGAACAGGTGCTGCGTCCTTGGTTATGGAGCCGAGTCAGGGTAGGCCAGACTCAGGGGCAAACGGACGTTCTAGCTGCTGAGAGACTACAGCCTGGGCTAACGTCAAGAAAACCCCCTCCTTCTAACAAGGAGTCGTATCTTGCAGTGGTCAGCGTGGAGAAATCAGGATCCCTGGGAACAACTGGGTGTCCTTGATGAATCTAGGAACTTGGGGACCATGGAAATTGCGGGCCAAGTGTGGTCGACCACAGCAGCCTCTTGGTGTGGGTCTCTGTGTGGTTCAGAATACGAGGCTCTGGGTCATGGCGAGATCCCACTGCCCTCTTTCCTCCAGACAGAGGTCACAGATCAGCAGTATCTCTTCAGGGACCCAGGTTGGGTTTGGGTCATGTGTGCAGCATATTCCTTGGGGCCAGGGTTGGGCAGACAAGGTTGCCATGAGTTCCTGAATCCACCATGGCTTTGGTCTGGAGGTGAAGATGAGAGCAGAAGTAGCCATCGGTGTTGGGCCGAATCACCAAGAATAGGGATCAGCCGGTGAGTGGAGAAGTGGGGTTGGCGGGGAGGGAAGAGCTGCATCCAGGCTGGGCTCCTTGGAACGCGCTGCGTGGGCGGGACGGAGTGGGCGACTCCTTCACTGGAGGACCTCAGAGGGAAGCGGGAACTGGATCTGTCCCCCTCCTTCCACGGAATAGCAGGTGAAGGATTTTCTTTTTTCCTCTTCAGAAGGGGAAGTTTTTAGGCTCTGCTAAATAATCAAATGAATGGAAACTGGCGTCCCCTTAATTAGCCTTGATTTCCGCCAGGTGGTAGGAAGAGGAGCGGCCACCCCCACCTCTCGTGGCTGTTTTGTTTCTTTTCTCGTTCCTCTGTACCTACTTCCTCCGCTTTGGGGGTTCCTCT
The DNA here is from genome assembly GCF_059928025.1 of Delphinapterus leucas. Lineage (NCBI taxonomy): Eukaryota > Metazoa > Chordata > Mammalia > Artiodactyla > Monodontidae > Delphinapterus > Delphinapterus leucas. Next base: position 94,209,287 of record NC_143140.1, read on the forward strand.
GTAAAGCACTGGCTGACACAATGGTTGTATCTGCAAACCTCATACCTGAATGAGTCATTTTCCTATTAACCTTTTTTTTTAAAGGGCTATTTATTTATTTAATTTTTGGCTGCGTTGGGTCTTCATTGCTGCGCCTGGGCTTTCTCTAGTTGTGACGAGCAGGGGCTTCTCTTGTTGCGGAGCACGGGCTCTAGGCGTGCGGGCTTCAGTAGTTGTGGCGCGCAGGCTCAGTAGTTGTGGTTTGCAGGCTCTAGAGCGCAGGCTCAGTAGTTGTGGCACACGGGCTTAGTTGCTCCGCGGCATGTGGAAACTTCCCGGACCAGGGTTCGAACCCATGTCCCCTGCATTGGCAGGCGGATTCTTAACCACTGCGCCACCAGGAAAGCCCTCCTATTAACCTTCTAAAGAGATGGTTCCGAAAAGGCATTATCAGCTTCAGGTCTGGAGCTGTAGTTTAGCTGTTCAGTGGAAGTCTTTCACAGTCTTCTGACAAGCTGGACCAACATAAATTAGATCTACGTCACTCATCTCTTACGATGACTTAAGCATCACCTGTCTGTTCCTCCCCCTCTTAGGTCTTCACTTTGTCACATCTGCTACCTGTCAAATGCTTCCCTAGGAGGTGGCTACATCCCCATACGTCACACACGAGGAAGCAGAGACTCAGAGAGATGTAGAAACTTACACAGACCTCCCAGTTAATAAGCAACAGAGCCAAGCTTCAGATGCTGATCTAATTCCAAGGTCTGTTGAGCTGTATTACACCCTAGTCCAGTCAGGACCTCTGTCTTGGTACGTCTACCCCAGTAACCCTCCCGCTCCAGTCACGTCCTGCAGTGTCCTATTGGTTATATACTTTCATGTCCTAGGCTTGTAATCTTTGTTTAACCAAGGGGGAATTTTAAGTTTAAAAGGAAATCCAAAAGTAATGTAGCCCAGTGTGGGATTCCATCTGTTTCCCCGAGATGCGTTTGTCCAATGGCCAATCTTCGTGTATTCCGTCAAACTAAGGAGCTTCATCTGACGAGACGGTCGTAGCATCTCTGTGGCCTCTGGTAAGGTGGCAAGCGAGGGGTCAAGAGGGAGGAGAAGCTGGAAGGGAAGTTGCCTGGCCCCACTGAGCTTTGAGCACATGTCCCACAGGAAGGCCACCTACTTTTATTTCTCTTCACCTTAAAACCTCTTCCCCTTTCGAGATGACAAATCACAAAATCGGCCTGTCCCAGATTGTGGTGAGCCCCCCCACCAACGCATCAGCGAGAGGTGGATACCTGATCAGGCCTCAAGATTGCTGCAAAAACGAGATAAGATTTTTTTTTTGTCTTTTTAGCACTTTTGAGATAAGCTTTTGAAAAACCCACACTCTTTAATTTTTGCGTGCCAATCATACTTCAGTCATCCATTCACTCAGCAAATCTTTCTGGAGCCCCTGCCGGTGGTGAGGCCCTGTTCCAGGTGACTGGGCATCTGCAGGAGTCAGCGGGCTCCTTCTCTCTGGGGCATGTGCACACTAGAGGCTGCAGACAAAGGAACGGCTGGTGGGACAGTGAAGCAGAAGCCGGGAATGGGCCTGGAGCCGATCGACTGCCCGCCAGTGGGCAGGGAGGGAGGAGACTTGGAGCAGACACCTAAGGAAGGGAGGGCCCCCCGAGGTTGTCTGGGGGATGCGTTCTCGGCAGAGAAATCCCAAGGACGAACGCCCTGAATCAGGGATGTGCTGAGCAGACTCAAGGAAAAGCCCGGATGCCAGGGTCCCGGGCGTTAACAATGGAGGGGGTGGGAGATAAAGCAGGGAGGGCGAGAGCGTGGGGCGGGGGTCCTGTGTTAGCGTGCCCTGTAGGTCATGGTTAGGGTGCAGACGTGTACTGGGGGCACCCTGGAGGATTTCGAACAGAATACAGACATGACTCGAATAACTGTAGAAGTCCCACAGGTCTGTCGCGTGGAGGACAGAGCGCAGAGGGCAGGAGTGGGCGGGGGACCCCTTGGAAGATGAAAGCACAGGTCCAAGTGGCCGGCAGGGAAGGAGTGAGAAGCTGAGGGGTTTGGGTTACAGGAGTTATGTTACATTCCGAGGAGGTAGCCGAGGGGATTGGCTGATGTGCTTGGTGGGGAGGAAGAGAGAATTGGAGTGCCCCCAAGGCCACAGCCTGTGCCACCGGGGTTGAAGGGGTTCAGTTGCCTGTTGCTGAAATGAGCTTGTGGACAAGCAAGTTTAGGGAAGGAAAACTGAGTTTGGTTTTAGACAGGAGATATTTGAAATTCTTCTCAACGTTCTGAGCAGGGATCCTGATGTCTGGAGTTCCAGAGAGGGGTCTGGACTGTAGACACGGTTTGGGGATTGTAGTCAGTTGAATAGTGTCTCCCCCAGATTCATGTACACCTGGAACCTCAGAATGTGACCTTATCTGGAAATAGTCTCTGCAGATGTAATTAAGCTGAGGGAGGGGACACAGAGACGCAGAGAGGAAGGTGGTGTGAAGGTCGGGCAGGGACGGCAGTGATGCGTCTGCAGAGCAAGGAGCCCCGCGGGCTGCAGGCCCCTCCCACAGCCAGGAAGGGCCCGGGGGTGGCCTCTCCATCAGACTTTCAGGAGGTACCAGCCCTGACCCTGCACTTCTGGCCTCCGCAACCGTGAGAGGTTACATTCCTGTTGTTTTGAGCCATCAGGTTTGTGGAACTTTGTGAAAACCTCCCCAGGAAACTAATACAGGGTCTCAGGGTAGAGACAGTGTTGAAGTGAGGTCCAGGTGAGGTCACAGAGGGCCCAGCCCAGGGCAGCCAGATGTCCAGGAGGAGAAGGTGAGGAGGGCCCAGCAGAGGAGCCTGACGAACCTCTTTTCTTTCATCAATTCCAACGGAATTTAGAGCTAGTAATAGTGGAAAACAATAGGGCGAGACTGGGGGCAAGTCTGCAAGTCGCTCTGGCAGAGGCGGGAATGAGGCTGTGCTGAGCTAACGGGCGTCGAATCTCACTCCTACCCCTGGGCCCCGTCCTGGAAATCGGCCTACCTGCATCTTTAGCTGCTTGGGAGGGGTGTCACGTGTTTTAAAAAGTCAACTTCATTGAGATGTAATTTACATACAACAAAAACGCATTCATTTTCAGGATTGTTTCAGTGAGTTTCCACAAATTTATACCAGTGCAACTGCAACCACAGCCAGAACAGGAAATGTCTCCACCACCCTCGAAGGTTCCCTGCGCTCCTCTCCTGTCGGTCTCCGCCCCTCCCCGCTCCACGCAGCGCTGATGGCTTTTCTGTCACCGTACGTTAGCTGCTTCCCCCTAGATTCCGTGTCACGGCCTCACGCAGGGGGCCCTCCTCTGGGGCGCCTGCTGCTCTCCGAGTCTCCCACGGGCGCCCTTGCATCCAGGGTGTCCTGGGCCTGGAGGCGCTGCTGCGTCTCTTCCCAGAGTCCTGCGTTCAGTGACATCAGCTTGGCTGCTCGACGTCGGCCAGAGTGGGGGGAGCAAATGCTCATTTGCTCCGCAGGAATCGGCACGCCTACCGGTCAGGGCTCTTTCACTCCTGGGGAGCCGGCTGATAAACACCTACGAGTCCACCACCGTCCCGTCTGTTCACAGAGTTACTTCCCGATCGCTGTTCCGGCCACGCTGTCAGGAGACCCGGCATCTACGCTGCTCCCGTCTCCTGGCCCTGCTCACACCTCAATCCCCCAAGGATCCTGAGAGCTTGTCCTCGAGGGCCTGTCCCGCTCCGCTCGCAGAGGCACGGCTGGGGGAGGAGTGGGACCTCTGATGCGTCCCCTCGCTGGAACAGGCGGGGGGCGTTTTCCGTTGTCACAGCTTCCGCGACTGGGAGAACAGGCATCTTGGCGGGGGGCGAGCGCTCCCCTGCTGTGCTAGGTCTAGAGCGTCGCACAGGCCAGAGGGGTTGTCACAGGAAGCTGGTGGCACCGCCGAGCGTGGGTGCCTTCTGAGCGCGCGCAGCTTGACTTTATTCCCGGTGCGCTCGGCTCCCCGCTGCGGGGGCAGAGGCGCCTCGGACCCATCTTGTGGGGGAGCCTCGGGTCCCGGTCACCAGGCGACGCCTCCTTTCTTCACGGCTTCCTTCCCCAGGAGCTCTGGATGCTCTCCTGGCCAGTGGACTTCAGCTGGGACCACCCGCGTCACTGGAAATTTTAGTCCTGCTGAACCTAAGCAGGAAAGGTATTTCTCTTCTGCTAGGGGCACCCCGGCCCTGAGGCAGCCGTTCATGCAGCTTCCCCCCAGAGCTTCACAGTGTTGCACGCTCGGAGTCCAAGCGCAGCCTAGCGGAGCCAGCGCAGAAGGTCTCAAGGCAGCTGGCCGCCGCGGCCTGCGCGGTCCACAGTTACGTAACAGCTTCTGAGAACCAAGGAGATCTGTTCCAGGCCTTCCTACTGTTTCTGCTGCGGAAGAACGGAGACTGTCCCCCTTGAAGTGACACCTCCTCCAGCATATCCGCTGTTGTCACTTGTGTCTCCACAGCAGCTCCCACCGTGAATTCCTCCAAGGTTCGCGATTATCTTGTATTTGTAAAGAAACAGCAACAATTCAGTGCGATGCTCTTTATCTTGACACAGACCCCTACACCAGCCACAGGAGAACAATGGGTCTCCCAAGACCCCAGGACGCAAGGGCGTTCCCTCTGGGGCTGCGGTCAGACAGTCCGGGGACCGTGTGAGCTGCATGGGTCAGTAGCCACAGCCTGTCTCACTTCCAGTTTAATCTAGTGGTCTCACGTGACCTAAGTCACTTGACCATCTGTACTTTGTCACCCTTCTGTACAACAAAATCTCCTGAACACCTTGTAACTCGGGGCTGCTTTTGTTTTTTTTGTTTGTTTGGTTTTTTTTTTTGCGGTACGCGGGCCTCTCACCGCTGTGGCCTCTCCCGTTGCGGAGCACAGGCTCCGGACGCGCAGGCTCAGCGGCCATGGCTCACGGGCCCAGCTGCTCCGGGGCATGTGGGATCTTCCCGGACCGGGGCACGAACCCGCGTCCCCTGCATCGGCAGGCGGACTCTCAACCACTGCGCCACCAGGGAAGCCCCTCGGGGCTGCTTTTAACACCGGTCGTCGGTCTCTGGTTGGAGCACTTTGTGAGTCTGAATGTGTCTGTGAGCACAAAGCACGCTCAGGCGCTTCCCCACAAATCAAACAGCCACAACCGTACAACCAGCTGCTAGAACTGGGAGCTGAAGACCCCTCAGACGGCAGCTCCGGGGCCCACACAGGGGAGGGATTCCCTTTACATGGCCTCCAGCTTCAGAACTCACTTGAGGCTGGTGAGTTGTCAGACAGTAAAGATTCTTTTCATCTGTTAGAAAGTTCTCTTTTGGGGGAGCCGGTATCTACTGAAACTTCCCTTATTCTACTTCTGTCTTTGCGTTTAGCACAGTTCCTGACATAGAATTAACCTTCAGAAATTATTAGGGGAACTGAGAACAAGACTGTTCCTTCCACAGGCCTGCTCTTTACAATTTGAAGATAGCTCTCAGGTCGTCCCTGATCGTCTCATTTTGGAAGCAGACACATATAGTTCCTGTAATTCTTCATAAAGGGGCACAGCCCCAAGTACTCAGCCATTCAGAATGCATTCCTGAGCGCAGCTCCCATCACTTCTAAGATGTGATACCCAGGCCTGGAAGGAATGATCCATTTGTCTGCTCAGCATAGACGTCTGCAGCGCACCACCTGAGCTGGGTTGATGGCACCAGTGGCCCCAAATAACAGGCTCCAGCACCCCATCCTCTGTGATGTGGTCTCACAGATCTCCCATCAGAAGGTAGACTCAGCTTCCCAGACAGTGAACCTGCTTTGAACCTGAGACTTGCTTTGGTCAATGGGATGTGGCAAAGGGATGGATTCCAGTTCTGAGTCTAGTCCACATGTTTATAATTTCCTTATCTCCTCTTAGAAATCTCCCTTATCACAGGAGAGGCTTGGGCTATCCTGGAAAGGATGAGAGAACACATGGGGCACAGACAGGCTGTCCCAGCTGAGGCCATTCTGCACCGGCCAGCGGTGGCTCACCTCTTGGCTGAGCACAGGTACATGAGCAGGCCCAGTCACATTGGCTGTCTGGCCCAATCAGTATAACCACCTAGTTGCCTGTAGGCTCATGAGCAATAATAAAGGGTTAGTGTTGCATCCCATTAAGGTCTCAGGGTTGTTTTCCATGCAGTGTTATTTTGGCAATAGATAACTGATATATCATATAACTAGTGCCACCCAAGATTGGATTATCTATTATAGTGGCTTACATCAAACTTGTGATCAGTTACCTTTATCTGATAATTTTTACATATATCAGTTTCTTTTTTAAAAAATTAACTAATTAATTAATTAATTTTTGGCTGTGTTGGTCTTCATTGCTGCGCGCGGCTTTCTCTAGTTGTGGCGAGCAGGGGCTACTGTTCGTTGAGGTGCGCCGGCTTCTCATTGCACTGGCTTGTCTTGTTGCGGAGCACGGGCTCTAGGCGTGTTGGGCTTCAGTTGTTGTGGCTCTCGGGATCAGTAGTTGTGGCTGGTGGGCTCTAGAGTGCAGGCTCAGTAGTTGTGGTGCACGGGCTTAGTGGCTCCGCGGCATGTGGGATCTTCCCGGACTAGGGCTTGAACCCGTGTCCCCTGCATTGGCAGGCGGATTCTTAACCATTGCGCCACCAGGAAAGCCCCATATATCAGTTTCTTGACCTGTGCTGTTCAATATGGTGGCTACCAGCCACGTGTGGCAATGGAACATTTGAAGTGTGGTGAGTCTGAATTGAGATGTGCTCTAAGTATGAAACGCACATCTGATTTTGAAGACTTAGTACAAAAATGGTAAAGTATCCCATTGATATTTTTTATACTGATTACATATTGAAATGATTATATTTTGGAATCACTGAGTTAAAATTTTTGAAGATTGCTTTTCCCAGTTTATTTTGACCTTTTTAAATGTGACTACTAGAAAAATTTAAATTACACATGTGACTCACATCATGTCTCTGCTGGACGCCATTCAAGACAGTGTCCTTCTAGCCCACGTTTATAATTTTCTTATCTCTGTGTCTTATTGCTTTCACCTCAGAATTCCAACCACATGAAATAATATAGAATCTTGAGCATTATCTATACTATTAGTTATCCATCTCAAATCTTATAATTCAGCAAATTTGATAGGCATTTTTTTCCTACTTGTATCCAAGTCATTGATTTAAAATAATTCTGATGACCACAAGATCAATATAACCCCATAGCATTTCACCAATGAATTATTTCCGTACTGAAAAAATGATTTACCATTTCTGGTTGTAATTCAATCTGCTGAGAATCTGCCTAAGAGTAATGTCATTCAGCCTACATTTTACCAGTTTATTCAGAAGGAATTTTAAACGTTTTTCTAAAATCAAGGTATATTTGATAAAATCAGGATGTGCAGGAGGTAAAGTCAAAGTCTTCAGTGTGGGAGGTGTTTCCTGATGCACCAACACACTAACATGTCAAGAAGGACGACAAAGCAGGAGCCAGTAGAGGTGGTGACGTAGGAGGCTCCTGAGCTCCTGTGCTCTCAGAGACATGCCAGATACACAGCTACACAGGGAGCAGTTCCCTCTGAAAGAGGGACAGGGACTAGCTGAGTGACTCCTATTCTTCAGGTGAATGAGAAAATACCCACTTCTAATTCTGTAGGAAAGACAAAGACACACTCTTGCCATCCCTGGCACAGTGCCACACAATCTGGAGGGAACCCCCAAATTCCAGCTTTCCCCTGAGGAGCATCAGGGGCTGGCTGCCACTCTTCCTGGAGGACACTTCTCATGCCTTCTCCCTTCATCCCGCTGCAGTAATAAAACCAAATCTCCAGTGTCTCCCTGAAGGGAGTATGTACCCACATGTGTACAGACGGAGTGACAGGATGGATACAAAAATAAGACCCAACTATATGTTGCCTACAAAAGACTCATCTCAGTTTTAAGGACAGAAGTAGATTGAAAGTGGAGGGATGGAAAAAGATATTACATGCAAATGAAAATTTAAAAAGCAAAGGGTTTTATATATACTTATATCCTTTACTCATAACAGACAAAATAGACATTAAGCCAAAGACTGCAATGAGACAAAGAAGGTCATAATATAATGATAAAGGGATCAATTCATCAAGAGGATATAACAGTTGGAAATATTTTTGCATCCAACATTGGAGAACCTAAATATATAAACAAATATGAACAGATCTGAAAGGAGAGATAGACAGCAATACGGTAATAGCATACAATACAATGCAATAATACCTCACTTGTAACAATAAAGAGATCATCCAGACAGAAAACCAACAAAGAAACATTGCACTTAAACTACACATTACACCTAGTGGAGCCAAACAACATACACAGAACATTCCATCCAACAGCAGCAGAATGCACATTCTTCTCAAGTGCACATGGAACATTCTCCAGGAGAGATCACATGTCAGGCCACAGAGTAAGTCAATAAATTAAGAAGATTGAAATCGTATCAAGCACCTTTTCCAACCATAATGAAATGAAACTATAAATCAATTATAAGAAGAAAACTGGAAAATTCACAAATATGTGGAGATTAAACAACAAGCTACTGAACAACAAATGGGTCAAAGAAAAAATAAAAAAGAAATTTAAAAGTATCTTGAGACAAATGAAAATGAAAACACAACATTCTAAAACTTCTGTGATGCAGCAAAAGTAGTTCTAAGAGGGAAGTTTATAGCAATAAACATGTACATTAAGAAAAAAGAAAGATCTCAAATGAACAACTAACTTTACATCTCGAAGAACGTTACACCTCAAGGAACTTGAAAAAGCAGAATAAACTTAGCCCAAATTTAGTAGAAGGAAGGAAATAACAAAGAGCCGAGCAGACCCAAATTAAATAGAGGCTACAAAGACAATAGGAAAGATCAATGAAACTAAGAGCTGGTTTTTTGAAAGGATAAACCAAATAGACAAATCTTTAGCTAGACTTACCAAGAAAAAGAGAGAGAACTCTCAAATAAAATTAGAAAGAGAACACATCACAACTGATACCACAGAAATATAAAAGATCATAAGATACTACTATGAATAATTGTACACCAAAAAAACCAGACTACCTGAAAGAAATTGACAAATTCCTAGAAACATACAACCTACCAAGACTGAATCCTGAAGAAATAGAAAATCTGAACAAATCAATTACTAGTAAGGAGGTTGAACCAATAATCAAAAATCTCCCAAAAAACAATGGCCCAGGACCAGATGGCTTCACTGATGAATTCTACCAAACATTCAAAGAAGAATTAGTACCAATCCCTCTCAAACTCTTCCAAAAATTAGAGCAGGAGGAAATACTTCCAAACTGATTTTATGAGGACAGCGTTACCCTGATACCAAAACCAGAAAAAAAGCATTACAAGAAAAGAAATTACGGTCCAGTATCTCTGATGAACATATAGGCAAAAGTCCTCAATAAAATATAAGCAAACTAATTTAAACAATACATTGAATGGATTACACACCAGGATCAAGTGGGATTTTTCCAGGAGGGCAACAATGGCTCAACATTGACAGGTTAATTAATGTGATTCACCACATTATAAAAATGAATGATAAAAATCATATCGTCATCTCAATAGATGTAGAAAAATAATCTGGCAAAATTCAGCGTCCTTTTATGACAAAACTTCTCAACGAACTGGGTATAGAGGGAATGTATCTAAACATAATAAAGGCCAGGTATGAAAAACTTACAGCTAACATCATACTCAATGGTGAAACACTGAAAGTTTTATCTCAAGATCAGGAACAAGACAAGGATGTCTGTTCTCACCATTTTTATTCAACACAGTACTGGAAGCCCTAGTTAGAGAAATTAGGCAAGAAAAAGAAAAAAAGACATCCAAATCAGAAAAGAAGTAAAATCGTTTCTATTTGCAGATGACATGATATTATACATAGGCAACCTACAAGACTGTACAGAAAAAAAAAAAAATGTTAGAACTAAAAATGATTTCAGTACAGTTGCAGGATACAAAATCAATATAAAAAAATCAACTGCATTTTTATACCCCACAGTTAATGATCAGAACAAAAAATTAGGAAAACAATTCCATCAAAAAGAATAAAATACTTAGGAATAAATTTAACCAAGGAGGTGAAATATCTGTGCACTGAAAACCATAAAACATTGATGAAGGAAATCAAAGAGGATACAAATAAATGGATTGGAAGAATTAATATTGTTAAAATGTTCATTTATCCAAAGAGATCTTCAGATTCAATATAATTTCTGTCAAAATTCCAGTGGCAATATTCACAGAAATAGAGAAAATAATCCTAAAATTTGTACAGAACCACTAGGGACTCAAAGGAATCAAAGCAATCTTGAGAAAGAAGAGCAAAGCTAGAAGCATCATGCTCCCTGATTTCAAACTCTATTGCAAAGCTCTGCTCATCAAAACAGCATGGTATTGGCATAAAAACAACCACATAGATCAATAAAACAGAATAGAGAACCCAGAATAAACACACATATATGGTCAATTCATTTTCCACAAAAGAGCCCAGAATATATAATGGGGAAAGGACAGCCTCTTTAATAAATTTTGTTGGAGAAACTGGACAGCCACATGCAAAAGAATGACACTGGACCCCTGTCTTACACCTTACGCAAAAATCAACTCAAAATTGATTAAAGACTTGAACATAAGACCTGAAGTTGTAAAATTCCTAGAAGAAAATATAGGCAGTAGACCCCTTGACATTGGTCTTGGTGATGATTTTTTTTTTTTTTTTTTTTTTGGCGGTACGTGGGCCTCTCACTGTTGTGGCCTCTCCCGTTGCAGAGCACAGCCTCTGGACGCGCAGGCTCAGTGGCCATGGCTCACGGGCCCAGCCGCTCCGAGGCATGTGGGATCTTCCCGGACCGGGGCACGAACCCGCATCCCCTGCATCGGCAGGCGGACTCTCAACCACTGCGCCACCAGGGAAGCCCGGTGATGAGTTTTTGCATTTGACGTCAAACACAAAGACAACAAAAACAAAAATAAGCAAGGGGACTACATTAAACTAACAAGCTTCTGCACAGCAAAGGAAACCATTAACAAAATGAAAAGGCAATCTACTGAGTGGGACAATATATTGGCAAACCATATATCTGATAAGGGGCTAGTAGCCAAAATATACAAGGAGCTCGTACAACTCAATAGCAGTAAACAAACAAACAAACCCAATTAAAAATGGGCAGAGGACATAAATAGATGTTTTTCCAAAGAAGACATATAAATGGCCAACGGGTACATAAAGATGTGCGCAACGTTACTAATCATGAGGAAAATGCAAGTCACATCCTCAATGAGCCATCACCTCGCGCTTGTTAGAATGCCTACTAGCAAAAAGACGAGATAAATGCCGGTGAGGATGTGGGGATAAAGGACACTTGCCCACTGTTGGAATGTCAACTGGTACAGCCACTATGGAAATCAGTGTGGAGGTTCCTCAAGTAATTAAAAATAGAACTACCATATGCTTAAGAATCCTACTTTCGGGTATATATCTAAAGGAAACTAAGTCACTCTCTCGAAGACATATCTCTCCTCCCATGTTCATAGCGGCATTATTGACAATAGTCAAGATACGGAAACAACTTGAGGGTCTATCGACGGATGGATGGATAAAGATGTGGCACCTTACATACAATAGAATCTTATTCAGCCATAAAAAGGAAATCTTACCATTTGCAGCAACGTGGATGAACCTGGAAGGCATTACGCTAAGTGACATGATCTGCACAGAAAAAGACAAGTGCCACATGGCATCACTTATACGTGGAATCTAAAAGAAAAAGAGAAGTCAAACTCCTAGAAACAGAGAGTAGGAAAGTGGCTGCCAGGGCTGAGGGTGGGGAAAATGGGGAGAGTCTGGTAAAGGTTGCAAACTTTCAGTCTTCAGATGGTTAATGTCTGAGGATCTAATGTAGAACATGGCGATTACAGTTGATGCCACTGTATGCATAATTGAAATTTGCTAAGAGGGTAGAACTTAAATGTTCTCTCACACACACACGAGTTAATTATGTGAGATGACGGAGGCGTTCATTAACTCAATGAGGGGGAGATCCTTTCACATGTATACATGTGCCGGATCATCGCATTGCACACTTTAAATATCTTACAGTTTCATTTGTCTATCACACCTCAGTAAAGCTGGAACAAATAAAAGAAATGAAGTTGCTTTGTGATGATGTGCTCATAATGTTTACCACAGTCTTCTAAATGCTCACAAAAGTACTTATGAAGCAATATGTTCTAAAATATTTCTGGGGTGCCAAGTCTCGTCTTTAGTGATTTTTTTTCCCCCGCTTCCCCACCCCTTCCTTTTTGGGCATCAGGACACTGGTCATCTGCAGTTCCATGGGTATCCTTCCCCCTCTCCATCCTTCTCAGGTGTTAGAGGCCATTAGCCTCTTCACGAAACTCGCTCGGACCATGCAGAATCTGAAGAATCATCACTGAACTGTCTTAATCAAGGGAATTCTGTGTATCCATTTCTAGCCTAAAATTAAAAGTTATGTTCAAAATCAAAACTACAATGAGGTACGACCTCACACCAGTCAGAATGGCCCTCAACAAAAAGTCTACAAACAATAAATGCTGGAGAGGGTGTGGGGAAAAGGGAACCCTCCTACACTGTTGTTGGGAATGTAAACTGGTGCAGCCACTACGGAGAACAGTATGGAGGTTCCTTAAAAACTAAAAATAGAGCTACCATATGACCCAGCAATCCCACTCCTGGGAGTATATCTGGAAAAGATGAAAACTCTAATTTGAAAGATAGATGCACCCCAATGTTCATCACAGCACTATTTACAATAACTAAGTCATAGAAGCAAACTAAATGTCCATCAACAGATTAATGGATAAAAAAGATTTTGCATATATACACAATGGAATATTACTCAGCCATAAAAAAGAATGAAATCATGCCATTTGCAGCAACATGGATGGGCCCAGAGATGATCACACTAAATGAAGTAAGTCAGACAGAGAAAGACAAACATCACGTGATATCACATATGTGGAATCTAAAAAATGGTACAAATGAACCTATTTACAAAACAGAAAGAGACTCACAGACCTAGAAAACAGACTTATGGTTACCAAAGGGGAAAGGCGGGGTGGGATAAATTGGGAATTTGAGATTACACACTACTATATATAAAATAGATAACCAACAAGGATCTACTGTCTAGCACAGAGAACTCTACTCAATACCTTGTAATAACCTATCATGGAAAATAATCTGAAAAAAAAAACATATATATATATACACACATACATATAACTGAATCACTTTGCTGTACACCTGAAGTGTTGTAAATCAACTGTACTTCAATTTTAAAAAAAGAAGAAAAACAAGAAAAAAATGTTTAGAAGTTATGTTCATGGAAGCAAGCTCAGTTTTTCACTTAAAAAGTGGAAAAAGTTTCACCTGGAAGTTTGATAACAGTTCAGTACCTTTGCTAATACCCCCTACAGCAGAGGGGGACCTGTTAACAAATGCAAATTTCCTTTACAAAAGGAAAACTTCTGCCGTAGTTTTAGAGCTTTTCCTGTGTCTGCAGGTACTCAAGAGCCTTTAGCTCAAAATAATCCATACAGCAAAGAGGCACATCTGGAGGGCATGTCCCACACCCCTCGCCCACAAGTCCAGACCAACACACAAGCCTGTTGGCGCATGGCGGCGCTCAGCCTGCTGGCCTCCAGGGAGCGGTTGGATTCCTGACGCAGGCCGTCTCATCCACACCTGGGCCGACCAGGACTTCCTCCTCTCCCCACCTCTGCGGCGTGTTGGCTGGCTATTCAGCACGACTGGCTGTGTGTTGTTATGTATGGTTTTTTGGGGTTTTTTGGGGGGTATAAAACATTTATTGTTTCACTAGGTTTTTTTAATCTGTTTTTAAACAAATTTTTATTTTATACTGGAATGTATTTGATTAACAAGTTTGTGTTAGTTTCAGGTATACAGCAAAGTGATCCAGTTATACATATACACGTATCTATTCTTTTTCAAGTTCTTTTCCCATTTAGGTTATTACAGAAAATTGAGTAGAGCTGCCTGTGCTATACAGTAGGTCCTTGTTGGTTAATTGTTTTAAATAGAGCAGTGTGTATACGTCAATCCTTAAAAAACTAAAAATAGAGCTACTGTATGATCCAGCAATCCCACTCCTGGGCATATATCCAGAGAAAACCATGGTTCAAAAGGATACATGCACCCCGATGTTCATTGCAGCACTATTCACAATAGCCAAGACATGGAAACAACCTGTGTCCATCGACAGAGGTGGGGTGTTTAAAGATGCTCTGGGAAGTTATTCTCATGGGACCAATACAACCCAAGATATTCTGACATGGCACAAAACCCCACCGATTGAGTTTCCACCCTTTAACAATCGCCCAGTAGCATACAGGACAGAATTCTCTCCCTCTCCTTCATCCTCTTCCCGTGTCCCTGAACCCCAGATCTCCTCGACGCTGCTCTGGGCAGGAGGTTCAGGGGCAGGTAAGACGTCGGCCGTTTATTGTTTGAATCCCTCGAAGTGAGTTTCCTAATATGGACGAACACAATGGTCCCCCCGCATCAAACACTGCTCGAAAAGCCCACGTCAAACCTCCTTATCCTGTCTCCTTTCCAGGACCAGCCAGTCTCCGCACTGTCCCCAAGCGGCCCAGAGGGACCTCCCTCTGTCCATTGGCTCCCACCATTCATTCTCAGGGACGGCCTGCTCAGGGGTCCGGTTGCTGCCCAGGGATCCCCTTTCCTGCCCAGGGGTCCTGTTGCTGACACCGTCTCCTTGCACACCTGGCTTCAGGACTCCTCCCAACTCTAGCCCGGGTATCTGTACTGTTTCACACCCCCAGGAAACCCCCTGGTGGTTGGTTTATGCTATCTTGTATCTTTTGTGTGTCAGGTGGCACTAAGTGGTCCTACACAGAACAGAAAACTGAAGGCCGTTGAGCCTTCAGCAGGCAGGCATTGGAGTCTTCTGTCCAGGTCAGCGGGGCCAGCTCTGCTCCACCAGCCCTCAGGCAACCCAGCAATTCCTGCTCAGCCGTCCCCAGTCGCTAGGGGGTGGCCCCAAACTCTCAAAGGAGGTGGCATCCTTGTTCCAGCCAGGAGCATGGACGGACAGACAAAGAAGAGGGGCAAAGGGCACCCACATCTCACAGCCAGCACTTCACCACATGGCCGCTCCAAGATACCAGGGAGGCTCGTGTGCAGACTTGGGGCCTTTTTTCAAGGTGCCTCTGTGTCCAGGCAAAAATTCTATTACTGTGCAAGAAGGAGAGAACCGAAATTGGGGGAAATTAGTCTCTACGACAGCACCCACCTTTACAGTCTTCACATATTCATGTCTTAAAGGAGCAAAGATGTCCTTTATACTTGACACAGGATCCTTTATACAGGATCACCCATGGGCCTGAAGGCAAAACAATCAGGACGTTTCGGGTGCCTGTTCCACGGGCTTTTGCTGGTTCAGATGTGATGCTGTGACGGCACCATCTTCCCTGAGCACAGTGTAAGCATGTTGTTTCCATTCTTCCTACAAAAGATGCAGGTTCAGCCAGTTCAAAATCAGGAAATGAACATGTGAATGGTTGGAATCTCATGACACAGGGAGGAAAAGCTGTTATCATCCTAGATTTGTCCTACAAATGGGGCAGCCACTACTGAGACCCAAGGAGCTGGGACAGGGCTCAGTGCCCGCCACCAAGAGCGGTGGGGGAAGAGGAAGCCAGCCCCAGGAGGGGGTGACACAGAAGCTGCCTGTGGTGCAGGGCCCTCCTGTCAATGATGGTAATTAGCACGCCCGGGGTTTGCTTGGTTAAAACCACGACCCCCCAGGAAGTGAATGGGGTGACATGGGGAGCAAAATAAGAGACAAAAACTTTTGTGGACAAGAAAAACAGGCTTTGTTTACAGGCTGCTTAGAGAAAGTATGTAACTAACGACTTTTACTGGTATCAACTAGAACGACTAGTCATGGACATGTCATTTCTCTCACTCTTGTTCGTCCCAGGAAATGTCCCAGAAACCAAAGGTCGTGACCTGGAAGACATTCTGATTCCAGGGAATGAATGAAGAATGGAAGTCTGGACTTGGAAAAATCCTAATAAATCTTAATGAAAAGTTTCAGATTTTAGCACAAAGCAGACACTTGGTAAGTATTGGCCAAGTAAGTGAAAGAAAAATATTTGAGGACAATTTTATTATTTACAAGTTTTATCAGATGGTTGGAAAGAAACACAGCTCATGAGTTCACTATTTTAGATATCTTTTCATAAGTGCTGTTATGTTAGTAAACATCTGAAGAACGTCAAGGAGGCTGGAAAGGAAACTATGGTCCAAGGTGGCAGGTTGAAAAACACAGACTGTGCTCGCTGGAGTTGTGTGGGGCACACCCTGTGTAACTCTGAACAGCAGTCCTTCTCAGGGTCACTTATGTTTAAATTAACGTTCAAGAGCCCTGGAGAGCTGTGATGTGGATACAGAGCCCAGGTGGGTTAAGGAAGGTGTCCCTGTGGGGTGTGGATGGCAACCCAGACTGGAGATCAGAACCGAAGCAAAGTCAGAGGGTAGCTGCTCAGGAGGGCAGCGGTGGTGATGGGAGAGTTGTTACGAGGAGGGAGGATTGATCAAATTGGTAAATATTCTGAGGATTAATGGAAGCCATGTTTCTCATGGTCAAAGAAGGAAATTATAAATGTGGAAAGAGCAGAGTGAACCCTACAGTGCTGATTTCAAAGTGGAGATTTTGGTGAGAGTCGGGGTTTCAACAGACGTACATAGACGTAGATGTAAATAGAGATGTGTCATACCTGTGTGTGTATGTGTTTGCACTACTGCATGTGTGTGTGTGTGTGTGTGTGTGTGTGTAAACATAAATACACTCTTTAGATTTTTCCACCAAAATCGGCTGGGAGCAGACACCCGTGTAGCAATGAACATGCTAGACCCAGCTATTAGATTCTATGTTCCATTCTCCACAGAAAAAAAGCCCAGACTTGGAGAAATGGCAGATCCCAGGGCTCGGTGGGACTGGGAAATTGCAAGATGGGCTGAAAACAGGAAGTAAGGAAATGCTCAAACAGTGATAGGATGTCAAAAGGATATTTTGGTCAAACCTGGAGAGACTTTTTTTTTTTTTTTGGCGGAACGTGGGCGTCTCACTGTTGTGGCCTCTCCCGTTGCGGAGCACAGGCTCCGGACGCGCAGGCTCAGCGACCATGGCTCACGGGCCCAGCCGCTCCGCGGCATGTGGGATCTTCCCGGACCGGGGCACGAACCCGTGACCCCTGCATCGGCAGGCGGACCCTCAACCACTGCGCCACCAGGGAAGCCCTGGAGAGACTTTTACATCAAAATAAATAATGATGTTATTATTAATGAAAGTAATAATGGGTTATTCAGTAACCTACTGAGCAAAATAGGAATCCGTGATCCTGTTCTGACATAAATAAATCGGGAGAGGAGAAAGCTTTTGGTAGCAGAATGCCAGCCTTTCAGCGTGGAAGGATGGGTGGATGGCAGCATCACCAGTGGGTCCACTCGTAACAATAAGCAATCCAAGAAATATCCAGGTATGCTAGAGCCGCAGTGAAGGTCTGAGGAGGGTAGGGCTTATTTGCAGTCTCAAAACTTCCCCTCATACAATACTTACTCATTACAAAGGGAAAAGGATGACTTCACAGTGGGGAAGTCTGGCAGATACCACATTCGTCACGTGATCACAGGTAGTACAAGCCGAGGGACAAGGCACCTGGTAGGGCCCACTGGGAAGAGCACAGCACCAGCTCTGTGACATTTCTGCCAGAACTGTGTATCCTGTATCTAGACGTAAGGATACGCGAGACAAACCCAAACCGAGGACTATTCTACAGTTGTCTGAGGTGTCAAGGTTGGGAGGCCAGGGAAAGACTGAGAAACAGATTGTGAAGGAGACTTTGAGAACTAGGCACAATGTGAGATTCTAGGTCGGATCCTTTTGCCCTGAATGACTTTAATGGGACAAGTGGTAAAACTTGAAGGGTCTCCAAGGACTAGATGGGGGGTGTGGATCTGTGCGAAGTGCACAGGAGCTAATTCTTCCTGCCTCGGCATCTCAACACATCCTCAGCTCTACTTCCTAAGAGTGCAAAATACAAAGTGGCCACAAAAAGTTTCTTTTAGGGGCTTCCCTGGTGGCGCAGTTTCAAAGACTAATATATTACAGAATATCTTCTCTGATCAAAATAAAATCGAATTTTAGAAATAAATAATGATGTTTACAAAAGCCCTAATAATTTGAAAGTTCAACAATGTGCTTCTAAATAATCCATGAGTCAAAAAAGTTATGAGAGGGCTTCCCTGGTGGCGCACTGGTTGAGAGTCCGCTTGCCGATGCAGGGGACACGGGTTCGTGCCCCGGTCCGAAGTTTCTTTTACATTTTCTGCCCACTTAGAGATGTAAGGCATGATGATGGTAAGGAAAATAGAAAAATACGGTGTCAGTAAAGGAGAGAAACATAAAAGAGGATTTGGAAGAAATTATTTAGTGGAGAGTAAGAAATGAGAGAAATACGTTCATCGGTCGAATGGTTCAGCCAGTGGAATCAATATTTTATTTGTATCATCACTGTCCTTTTGACATCAGACATTTGGTGCTTTGATTAACTTTTTATTTTTATTTATTAAAAATTTTAAAATTTGACCATATGTTGGTTCTGAAGCACTAACATATGGAAACAGGCAAAACCAATGAAAACCTTGCCCTTGGCAGCTCCTATCTGGATGCCCTAATGTGACAGCTGCTTAGAAATTTAATTCTAGGAAACAATAAGCTTATGCTTGGGAATGGTAATGACAATGTTCAGCTTATTCAGAGTTTAAGACTTCACACTGGCACCTTTTCTTAGGAGGGGCGGGAGGGAAAGCAAGCAGAGGAAAATTGAGCCTTTTTGTTCTAGTCATAGAAACTTTGCTTTTCATTAATAATTATGGCAATCCAATACATACTATTAGATGCCAGCGGGCAATATTTCTAAACAATTACATCTTAATATGTATATTAAAGGAATTACATTGAGGATTAGAATGAATAAATCTTCATTAATTATATTCACACAGAATCTCCAAATTCCTTGCATGTGGTAGCGCTTTCTCAGATCTTCACAATTCAGTTTGTTTTTTAGTAGTTGATGGTTCTTATTTAAAAATCATCTACAACATTGTTCTTTTTGCTCTATAGGAGGCAGAATGTGGACCTATTTTATTCTTTCAGAATTAATGAGTTTTGTGATTAGCACTGATTTCTTCAGCAAACGTGAAAAATTTTACTTCCAAATGGCAATTTTGTTTACTCTGCTAGGGTCCCATTGGCATCCTTGTAATTAGGTATTTCAATAAACAAAGCCAAAACACTCAATTGTAAAATATGTTTTGTACGTATTGAAAAAAAGTATGTATTAAAGCGGAAGGACACATTTATCCCAGGATGAAACTCCGACAGTGTTTACATGTTTCATAAGTTCTGCATAGTTTGGGGTTTGCTAGAAGCAGAAGCTGGATTCTAATGGAAGTATTTTACAACCTGGTGGGTAGTCCAGGACCCTGGAGAGCGACCGAGGGCAGCGGGAGAGGGGCAGCCAATGAGAGCCGTGCCGTCCTGCGAGGCCCCTTGCAGCAAGGACCCATTGTGAGTAACTGGCTTGATTCCCCTGGGAAACTCTGGCTCACCAGACACGGAGTGGGGCCACTCCTGTGGGTGCTGGTTCTGCAGCGCTTCCTGTCTGCCATGCTTGGGTCAGCAGGCTCTCGTTTCACAGAGATTCCGGGCACAGAGGGAGGATACCTGAGGCTGGAAGCCTGGCCGCTGGATTAGAAGGTCGAGGCCTGAGGGCACATGAAGAGCATGCACGATATCTGCTTGAAAATCACTTTATGTAGAAACAGTAAGCGTTAACTAAAACGTCTGGATAAATGAATGTGGAAAACATCGTGTCGCTACAGCCTACTCTGGTCGAATGAATGTCTTATTGGTGATGAAAATGTAATTCTTAAACTTACCAGTGTTTGCTTCTTTCTTTCAAGCTGAATGTCTTCTTTGGCTCTCACTAATTTTTTTTCAGCAATGGCAAATATTGTCAAGAGCTAACTTACATGTTTATGATAATGAAAGATGACTTCTTGGAAGGAATATTCATGCTCTGCACAGTTCTCAATCCCCTTGGGGGGGAGTGGGAATCAGGACAAAGTGTCTATTATTTTCTGAGCTACTGTGTCCTCATCGGTAAGTGAGCACAATGCTGAGGACCTCACAGGCTCTAGTGAGCACTAGAGACAAAGTATAAAATGTGTGCATACAGCAAGTGCTCCATTGATGACCAGGTTGCCACCTTAGCAGGCTGTCCCAGTTTTTTTTTTAAATGAAGAGTGATATCTTCCCACCCAACTATTTAATTAATTAATTATTTATTTATTTTTTTAGATGTTGGGGGTGGGATTTTATTAATTAATTAATTAATTTTTGCTGTGTTGCGTCTTTGTTTCTGTGCGAGGGCTTTCTCTGGTTGCAGCGAGCAGGGGCCACTCTTCATCGCGGTGTGCGGGCCTCTCACTATCGCGGCCTCTCTTGTCGCGGAGCACAGGCTCCAGACGCACAGGCTCAGTAGTTGTGGCTCACGGGCCTAGTTGCTCCGCGGCACGTGGGATGCTCCAAGACCAGGGCTCGAACCCGTGTCCCCTGCATTGGCAGGCAGATTCTCAACCACTGCACCACCAGGGAAGCCCCTGTCCCAGTTTTAACGTGCATTATTTACCCTGATGAAAAATTTCAAAATTTGAGTGAATTTTGGTTTCAAAGTGATGAAGACTTGAACACCCATTGAAACAGACAGTCTCCCGGTCCGTAGGCTTATCAGTGAACCAAGGTCATTACCTTTGGAAGGAAATGAGGATGTGTGAATGCAGGAACTTCTGAACGCCGTGAGTCTCCGGAGTTATGTAGATGAGGTGTGTGTCACAACAGTGCCTCTGCAGAACTGGTTGCTTCCTTGGAGGAACACGTGAGCTTGCAGTCGATCCCGGTAAGACACCTTGCTTGCTTTCTTGGGGGTGGTTTATCGATTCTTTGAGGAGAGTTTTCAGGAGATCTGGCTGAAAGACAGCCATACAGGTGTGACCGTCACCTGGAGCTGGAGGAGTTTGTGCCGGACACTGGGTGGGGCCTGGGGCAGCCGCCTGGGCTGGATGGGGGAGGTCTTCCAGGGGGTGTAATGTTTGAGAGCGATGTGTAACTCTGGTGAGCTGGACCTAATGCTATGAGGTGGCAGCTCTGTTGGGAAGGGGTGGGGCAGGTTCCCGGGGGTGACCTGGATGGGACGGTGATGCCCATGGTTCCTGAAGGCAGTAGAAATTCCCACCGTTAATCATCCTGAGAAAGAGATCTTGGAATGAGGGGCCAGAGCCATGGGAGCACAGAGGGACGTCTCCCTGCCCAGCGCCTCTGCTGCTGGGGCTTGGGCTCTGAGGCTGACTGACTGCCTTTCCAGTGGGAGCGGCTAGTGCCTTGCCCAGTGCAACGGCAGTGAGGTGACCACCCAGGAGCCAAGCAAAGAGGGCGTCTGAGGGTCCCCTGAGGACGGCTCTGGAAATATGAAGTCACTTCTAATAGCAACCTAGGTTCCCACATGGATTGGAGCTTCCTTTTATTAATCCTCAAGCTTCAGTAAGATCTTGTTTAAGAACTAGTCTTTAGCATGCCGTGGGAGTACAGATCAGGGCTCAGTCCATGCCTGAGGGTAATAAAGCAGGGGGAGCAAAAGCCCTGTCTCGAGGCCAGCATGGGAGTGGCAGCAAACACTCCAGCCTGGACCACCCTGGGAAATCCTCTCTTGTTCTTGAGCCCATTGAGAGCTGGCATCTTTTCAGATCATCCAGTAAATGGTTTAGGGTAAGATAGTCTCATATGTCACGTCAAACCCCAAAGAGGGCAGATAGATTGGGGCCTTCCTTGTGGTAACGAGTTTCAACCCAGATGCCTCGGTCCCCAGGAGTATCCTCGAGAACACAGGCTCTTTCGACGTCCGAAGACTTATCTGCCACCCTATGACCCACGTGCGCCTTTTCAAAGCAATACGACTTTCTGCTTCTGGGTCTTCTCGGCCATGATGGCACCAACGTAGTGAAGCAGTGTGCTGTCTGGGGTGATATGCCATGTGCTCAGATGACTAAATTAGTCCAGAAGGTAAGAGTCAAGTGAGCAGCCCGATGGAGAGGAACCCAGGATCACTTTCCAATTTCACGCTTATCTGTAGTGTGTTGAAAGCTTGTAGGGTCATGTGGACCACGGCAAGGCCTCTCTCGGGGATGCTCGGGGATTTCCGACGACCTGGGCAGCCACTTTCTCTGCTAACACCCCCTCTCCACCCCTAGGCACGCTTCTCTTTCCACTGTGGGTGCCTGATTCTGAAGACCATCTCTTTTCTTCATTCTTGGAAAGCACCTCTAGCATATGTCTAGTGTATGCAACAGAATTTTACTTAACATTTGGGGGTATTGGAGTGCTGGTTACATCACGGAAAAGACCAGGAAAACCTAAAATCAAATATTAGAAATTTCTGCTCATGTTATTTTATTATGCATGAGTAATGTCTCCCAAACCCTAGCCCAGACTGGTGTCTGGACCTACATTTGTTTGTCCAAAGCACCATTAGCAAATTTTCCTAATCAATAAGGACAGATAATACCAAGATTACTAACATTACTAACACTATTGTTACATTTGTACTTGACATCAAAGAGGGCAATTATATCCCATCAGAATGTATTCCTCGGTACCAATGTCAGAGACATTGTCAATGCAGAGACCCATGTCAACCGTGAGCTGGACAGACCCCGTTTCTGAATCTAGATGGTGATCATTATGCTTCTTTTCGATGAATCTGTCTGTGGGCCATTACTAGACTATCGTGGGGTGGAGTGATCCTTGGATGGTTAGAAGGCCATGTTATACTTTTATTGCACAACCCACTGGCCCTCTGTCTGTCTTACTCAGCTGGCTAAACCACAGCTCTTGTTGGGTTCAGCTCTCCTACTCCCTGGCTCTTGGGTCTACATAATGAATGTGTCTAGAAAAGGATAACAAACAATCGTTGTGACTGGTCTTGCTTTAAATTCATGGTTGCTCACTGATGTTGCCTGGAAGTTATGTAATTCTGTACCCCTTTCATTCTCCCTCTCCCCTAGATGGCTGTTGCATTTCTTTTCCTCTCTTGTCAAAGCTCTGATGCCTCTTTTTCCATCTTCACTCTCAGCCAATGACCTGGTTTCCTTTTTCACTGTGAACAAAGGAACAATCAGAAAAGAACCTGCATAAACACTCACCACCACATCCACCTGTGTACTGTACCTGTGGACGCTGCCGCCTTGCCTACAACTGAGGAAGTCTCTTGCTGGTGCACAGTCTCCCAGCCTCTTCGGTCCACTTGGGGATGGGACCGAGTGCTTCTCCCTTTGCTTTCTTGCATAGTCAACATTTTCCTCCTTACTGGGTCATTCACACCAGTGTGTAAACATCTCTTATTTCTACCATCTTAACGACAGATTTTTGGACCCCAGCGTCATCTCTAGCTCCTGACCATTTCTCTCTTTCCTCTTGTGTAAACTCTCTGAAATAAGTGTTTGTATCCTCTCCTATTTCCAGCCCCCTTCCAGCTAGGTTTCCCCATGCCACTCAGCAAAGGCTGTCAAGGTTGCAATGATTGCATGCTGCTAACTCTAATGGTCATTTTTTTTTTTTTCAGTTTTGTGTTGCTTGGTCTGCCAGCAGCATCGACATACTTGATTATTCTCCCCTTCTTGAAATACTTTTGTGCTTGGCCTCCAGATCTCAGGCACTGAACCTCTTCTCTTATCCATCTGTGCCCACTCCCTTGGTGATCTCATCTACCCATAAGCTCATGACCCTTAAATTTACATCTCCAGCCCAGCGCTGTCCTCTGAGCTTCACATTCAGATAAGCAATTATTTCTTGTATTGGTATCTCCACTGGGATATTCTAATAGGTATCTCTAACTTCTCAAGTTCCTAGCTAAATTCCTGATATCCTCTTCCATCCTCAACCTACTGCTTCTGCAATATTCCCATTTTATTTAATCAACTTATCCTGCTAATGTTCAGGTCAAACACCTTAGAGTCATGTTTTGTGCTTCTCTTTCTCTCAAATCCAATATCCAGTCTGTTGGCAAATCTTGTTGACTTTATCTCCAAAACAGACCCATCATATCTTACTGGGATGTTCTTCCTAATTCCATCTGGGTTCTCTGTAATCTACGTTTCACATTGCCACCAGAGTAATCTTCTTAAAATGTAAGTCAGACAGTCCTTAAAATGTAATGTCACACAAAACCTTCCAATAGCTTCCCATCTCACCCTAAGGAGAAGGTAAAGTCATTACAATGGATTGGAAGACCCCCTACCTGGCCCCTCTTACCTCTTTTATTTATTTATTTTTGCGGTACGCGGGCCTCTCACTGTTGCGGCCCCTCCCGTTGCGGAGCACAGGCTCCGGACGCGCAGGCTCAGCGGCCACGGTTCACGGGCCCAGCCGCTCTGCGGCATGTGGGATCTTCCCGGACCGGGGCACGAACCTGTGTCCCCTGCATCGGCAGGCGGACTCTCAACCACTGCGCCACCAGGGAAGCCCCCCTCTCACCTCTTTGACCTCAACTCTCCCCACGCTTCCTGGGCTCACTCTAGTCTAGTCTAAACCTCCTTGGTTTCCCCTGAACATGTCAGGCAGATGTCTGCATCAGGGACAGTGCCTTGCTGTTCCTTTGTCCTGAAATGCCCCTCCCCCATATAAACACATGACACACTCCCACACCTGTCTCAGGGCTCCATTTAAGTGTCACCTCTCAGTGACACCTTCCCTGTCCACTCGACTTAAAATTGCCTCAGTAATCCCTATCTGTCCTCCCTGCTTGATTTTTCTCCATGGCACTTATTACTTTCTACCATATTGTAGATCTTTTTCTTTATTTTGTTTATGGCCCAGCTCCCATGACTGGAATGTAAATCCCATGAAGTCAAGGAATTTGTCTGTTTCACTCACCGCTGCAACACTTTGGCCTAGAAAAGTTCCCGTCACGTAGTAGAAGCTCAATAAGCATTTGCTGAAAAAATGAATGAATCGTGGCTTGGTGTAAAGAGGACTTGGAAGACCCAGGCCTTATTTTTTTGAATCCACTACTCCTGGTTTATAGACTCTTGAGAAAATTACTTAACATCTTTATGTGCTAGTAACTTTCCATCTGTAAAGTGTTTTCCCAAAATAGTTTGTCAGGATTAAGCGAAATGATAAATATGAAAGTTCTTTCTAATTTTATTAGATGTGTTAACATTAACAATACTATTTATAATCATATAAAAAAGGAAGGAGACAGTTAGACAAACCAGGGATGAACATTCTCACTTCTTGCCCAGCAGGGTCACCGGTGTTTTCTACCAAGGGCCAATTTAGAACTTTCCATAGGGGGATTTGTGGCTTGACTAATTCTATTTTAGATTTCAGAGAACGTAACCCAGATTCCCCCTCAAATTACAGGACTATTCCCAAACTGAATAGTTGCTCTGGGGATATAGACACTCAGGTTTCTGCTATCCCTGCAAGGTCAAGTTATAACATAATGGCCACACATTGTAGAAAGTGGTGGAGAAGGCAATGTGAATCTTTTGAGGGCAATATTTCTCCTTTACAACTGGGTTATGCCTTCGCTGATCGTTGACCTACATTATTTGTGACGTGCAGATTCTCAATTTATCACATCTTTACTTTTAAAGGATAAGTCATGTGGTTTTTTTAGGCTTTTAAGCCAGAATGTGGATAGATGACTATAAAGTTCATTAGGTATTATGTGGAGCTTTTCAGAGAACTTTATAATCATTCTGATTAATTTGTAATTTCCAGGAAGACTAAAAAGTATTTCACAGACTAATAATTCTGAAACGAGAAAAAAACTTGTCTCTAAAATTGAAATTATTAAGTGACCTAGTTGCATCAGCTTGCCTTCCTTCCTCCATCTTATTTTTTACCTTCCTACGATCTGAGGTGTAGCTGGAAGAATGAAGCTTGCGGTGAGACGTTCACCACACCACCCAGTGTGGGCAAAGTAAGAGCACGAGCGCAGGCACACGTGAGGCCCAGGCGCTGAGCCCTCAGCATCCAAGCCGCTTTAATCCGTATGAAGGCCAGTGGCCTTGCGCTGGCGGAGAGAAGTCTAAAGATTAAAGAAACCTGACATTCAAGAAAGGAAACTCCTGTGGCTGTTCATTTGCGGAACAAGAAGCTACTTCTTTACTGGTAAGTTTTTATTTCATCCTGGGATTTAGGAAACATTGTATCCCTGTTGTCTTAACTGTTTAATGCTTTGAAGATAAAAGAAAATTGCCAACATTCATGGTATCAAGCCAGGCATTGATTGTCACTTAGACCACTTAGCCGCACCGTGGGGAGAGAAGGGGAGACACTAACTTTTGCTGAGTCCGTGATGTGCTGGCCACTGTTCTAGAGACATCACCTGTGTTATTCTAAGTAATCTTATGTTATGTTATGTTACGTAATTCCAACTGCAGTCCTGAGAGCAGGTGTGGTTAAAGGGTTAGGGAGATGAAGTTACACCATCCGTGGGTAATGTGGGGGGAATCGAGTCCCTTCAGGTCGCCTCTGCCCTGCTGATGGTGACTAGCACTTGTGAAAGGACTGCAGGAACAGTGGCGAGGAACCTGATAAACCACAGCCACCACTGAAAGTGCCATCACTTACGTGAGCCATGACTGTGAAGAAGAAACGCACGCTCTACAGACCAAAACCAGACACAGTCTCCTTAACTTACCATTTGTGAACATGCTGGGCTGCACCCCTGTGCCCCCGTGGACAGAATGAGGGGTGCTGGTGGATCTAAATGTGGATGAAGCATGGCGGGGCGGGGTGGGGGGTGGGGGGAGGTGAGCGACTGTGTGAAGGGGGATAGGAATGGACCTGGAGAGCAGGGCGGTGCTCTAGGTCAGGAGCGAGTCCCACATCACGAAGAAGAGAGCCCCAGGGCGCTGACAAACGGGGGATGGGATGGGAGGAAGGGCTGGGGCAGCCTGGAGCCAGCTCAGCAGAAGGTACAGATCCGCGTGTGGACATACATCCACATGTGGACCTACTCACGGGTCTGGTTCAGGAGAACGGATGAGGCTGCATTCATGGGAAGAAGTTCTCATGATAAAATCATCTTTCAAGTGAAAGTGACAAATGGGTGGCAATGAGTTTCACTGTGTTGTGGGTTCATGTATTGATGCCATTTAAAAAATACTGTTATTCCATTAATATGCCAATACTGGAGGCGTTTGCTCTAGTCTTGCAGTATGTCTTCTCTTACTAGACATCCTAATCCTTCTGAGCCCTCGCCTACCTGGAGGTCTCTTATCTAATAACATCAAGCCTCTGAGACAACTTGAGAAAGAGGAAATGAACACAAGAAGAGACTCTTGCAGCCAAAATAGATACCACAGAGCCCATCCCCTCTCCCAGGGGAGACCCTCAGGTGCACGTTCAGATGTACCGACTCTTATTTTAGGTGAGGTTCTGATAAGTAGGGCTGTTTGGTTTCCCAGCCCAGAGCTTATAGAAGCAAAAAGTTTCAAGCGGGAAGGTCACTCCTGGAGTCAGGCGCCGGGAGGAACGCGGCAGGAAAGAGGACAGGGTGGGATGGGAACACCCCAATATACAGAGAGGACGACTCGATATATTTCAGTCTGGGGCCATGTAACGCACAAGCAAATAGCCCTCAGTATTTGAGCGACTTCTGCTTGGAATTTGGTGCTTTCCTGTAGAGGAGAAAAGCTCACGTCTGCGGTGGTGACCACAAAGGCATCAGAGGCAGGGCTGGACCACGGCGATTTTATTAGAAGATGCATTTGAGCCAGAATTTCATCAACCAGGTCTCAAATTTTAAAATACTTAAAGCTGCAGACGATCAACCTCAGTTGAAAGCTAACTCAGAATTACCCGCCCCCAGGACAAGGTGAATTAGCCAGTGCCGCGTTCCTCTGTCAAGTACACTCAGCACCCAGCGAGTTCTTCATGATGGCCGGGCGAGGCCTTAGGATCTACAGAGGATTCCATGTCAGACAAGGTTGATGTCTGCGAGACGCGTTCCGTTTTACTTTGCACAACTCCTTCTGTTTGGGGAGTAGAGCGAGGAGTTGGATGCGTGAACAAAGAGAAAAGGGAACAAAGAAAGGATGAAGATGTGAAGGAGGGGGCGGTCTGAGCAGAAGGTAAGGAGTGAAATAGAGGGGAAGTGTTAAGATGGTGAGCGAGGCCATCGAGGGGGAGGTGCAGCCACCCAGGACCAGGGGAGGGCCGGCGGCAGAGAGAGCAGGGCTCGCCCTCAGCCCTTGGCAGGAGCCACTAGGACTGGGGTGCGGCCAGGCCTCTGCACTTCCCCCCTCAGCCTCCTTCTGCCTGGAGTTGTAAGGACTTCACCCTCCCCGTTGTCTGTCTCCCTGCTCATCATACCAACCACCTGAGATTCTGGGGGTGAAGGGAGGATGAGCCACAGGTTAGCGCAGCCCCTGGTCTTTCCTGCTCACGTGTGGCCTCCTGGGCAGCAACGGCCCCAGGGGTGTTAAGAACTGCAGGCCCGCTCGGTCAGAGTCTGGAGAGGGGATTCAGACCCTCACTCCGTCTGCTCACTCGGAACCCCTACCTGGCCCCCCGCTCCGCCCCCCTAGGCAGAGAAATCCTCAATCCAAAGGCTCATTACTGTTTCGGAGGCGGCGGCTCCTGCTGTTGTGTTGTTACGTTTCTCTCCCCAGCCATCTTAGTGGCTGCTGAGGTGACGGCTAGGAAAGCAGTGGGGCTGTTGTCACATTATCATGACCTTGTCCTTTCTCATTTCTGTAGGACCTTTATAAGTCAGCCTGGCTGTTCCCGTTAGACAGAATGAAAACAGAGGCCTGAATCTGGGTCACCGAGGAATGCAATGAATCAGTGGAGGCCCCAGGCCCTTTGCTTGGCTGCCCTCCCTCCCATGCACAGAGAGCACTGTCGGGAACTGGGGCAGTGATGTCTTTACGGGTTCAAGGAAGGAGGCTACAGATTTTATTTGCGGGTTTATCTAACATCAAAATTGTTTGATTGGAGGTCCCCAACATAAAAGGATGTGTGGCTTTCAGATTTGTTTCTGACCGATAAACAGAGGTTTTAGGAAACTAAAAGCCACTGTCTTGTATGTAAAATTAAATGAAAATGCAATAAAATAGCTTAGTCTTCTTTGGCTTTTCTGTCACTTTTAGCCTTTTCAGATTCTGTAAAATAGGCTGAAGTGATTTGCATAACTCCTCCCATGTGCTCTGGTCAGGGTTGGGCGTCCTCTCTCCAGACCTGAGGTGGAGGGACTTGCTGGCCTCCTATGGGGTGTCTGCCGGGGACCAGCCCCAGTGCCCTTCCTGTCCTCCTTCTTGATTTGGTAGAACAGGTGGAAAGGGGGCCTTTCTTCTGTCCCCACTCTGTGATCTAATCCTGTCTATCCTGATAAAATTAGTCATGCCCTCATTGAAGAGTTTTGTGATATCTTTAAAGTTAAGCCTGAGAAGAGCCAATCCCACTGGAAGTTAGTTTTAATGCTACTTAGAGCTCTTTCATTGATTGTGATAATCTCACTCTGGTTTTCCTGTTCTGAGCCGGGGGTCGTGTCCAACAATTCCTTTCACCATTTACTGTAACTGATTTGAAGCAAAATAGCATGTTCACTGTTCTGGAAACTGATGGAAAAAGTGGTGAATATGGGAGCAGTGAGACAATGAAGATTATCAGGAAATATCTAGAAGGTGTAATTTTTCCAGAAGTGAACATTAGTGATATCGGCAACAGTTACTACAATTAGTCTTTTTACAGTTCTCAGAGATTGTTTCATTGTACAACCAATGTATCTCATTATTAAATACATGGAGAGCACAAAGATTTAGAAACAAAATTATATTTCTTATATTTCTAGCCCCCCCACCAAGCAACCATAGTTATCATTTCAATATATTTCTTCCCACACCCCTCCCCCACACCCTCCCCCACACCCTCCCCCATGCCCCCACACCCTCCCCCACACCCTCCCCCATGCCCCCACCCTCCCCCCACCCTCCCCCCACCCTCCCCCACACCCTCCTCCACGCCCTCCCCCACACCCTCCCCCCACCCTCCCCCACACCCCTCCTCCACACCCTCCCCCACGCCCCCCACACCCTCCCCCACGCCCCCCACACCCTCCCCCACGCCCTCCCCCACACCCTCCCCCATGCCCTCCCCCACACCCCTCCTCCACACAGTCTCCCCCACACCCCATCACTCCTTCCTCCCAGCTTTTCCCTCCTTCCACCACCTCCCAGAGCTTCATTTTTTAGATCGGGTTAATCTTTTCTGTTTAACCCCCTTTCCTCTGGCACACGAGCTAACAGAACCTTTCTCTCCCCAGCATGTCTGGGGAAATCAGCAGGAGGAGGGCACTCACTCCATGGCTGGGCAGCCTGGGTGTCTCAAAATCCCTCCTTTCTCCCGGCTGAAACCACCTCCTTCCACTCTCATGTCTTTTGGCCCACATCCTCCTTTTGGCACAGTGGAGAATAAGGCCGTTCCTTTTCCTTGCTGGCTTTCTTCACACACCGAAGGCTGCATCTTCCCTGAGGTCCCCTCGCGACCCCCTCCTTCCTGGCGTGTGCTGGTCCCAGGCCCCTTCATCTCCCTAATCACGCCCTGCCCTCGCCATGGCTGAGTAGAAGGGCTCCCCGCCCCCGGTCCTCAGTGCCGTGACTTCTGTTAGGTCCTGGTCTGCCCAGGACAGCCGCATTCTGGGAGACCAGGACGGCTGGCCACCCTAATCCTGGCAGCCCACGAGGAGGGGGGCTGGGCGGCTGCTGCTGGCATGAAACGTTGACTCCCATCTCTGTGGCGTGAGGGCTGACTCCCCTCCCGCTGCTGGTCCGTCGGGACACCAGCTCCTCTACTCCTGGGCTGTGCCTGAGGGCTGAGCAAAGCCTGGAGTCAGAAGACCAGCGCTTTGGGCGTTGAGATGGGGACTGTGCAGGGGGCAGTCTCTGCTCCCACAGTCGCAGCTAAAAGCGGGCGTGGGCCAGGGGTGTGGAGTGGGGTCAGCAGTGGTGTCTGCTCAGTCCCAGGGCTCAAAAAAGAAAGCCTCACTTGTGCCTGCTGCCTCCATCACGCCATTCTACTTCTTGGCGTCTTACTGCCAGGTTTTGGTTTTTGTTTGATTTTTTATTTATGCATTTTAAAATTGAAGTCTAGGTGATTTACAATGTTGTGTTAGTTTCTGCTGTACAGCAAAGTGATTCAGTTATACGTATATACCCTTTTTTATATTGTTTTCTATTATGGTTTATTACAAGATACTGAATATAGATCCCTGTGCTATGCAGTAGGAACTTGTTTACCACAGCCAATTAAAATTTTTTTTTCTACATCTGTGGTCTTTATTTCCTGAGGCCACACTATCGTCTTAGATCCTTATCATAAAGCTTTCACTTGAGCATTCAGACTGAAAGTTTATCTTCCAAGAGCACTGTAAACACGAGTGATTAAATCCAGAGGTCAGTTTCAGTCCTCAGAGTCTCTACTCCGCAGGTCTTTCTTCAAGCACTTTTCTCCCTTTGCTCCAGTAACACTGTATTGATTTCAAGGGACCTATTCTTCTGGCCACTTCTTTTCTGTCCTTTTCCTCACTTCAATCTGTTCTCCTGTTTCCTGTGCTTAAGTGCAAGCTCCCAGAGCTTTCATCTGCGTCTCTGAGTTCAGTTACAACCTCCTGTGCATAACTCTCCCTGCATCTCATGCTAGAGCTCCTCTTTAGGACAGAAGGAGAGGGGGGAGGGGAGGGGGGAGGGGTTGGAGGCAGAGAGGGAGGAGGGGGAGGGGAGGGGAAGGAGGGGGGAGAGGTCAGCTCTGGGGGTACGCACCAAACATGCGGGAGATCTGCACTTCCCGTGTCTCTAATCTTCACCTGAAGCCTTCACAAATCTCTCCGCTTCATTTTATTAATGAGGAGACGGACACCCAGGAATTAATTTCAAAAGTGGCCAGCACGTGGCTGACCCAGATCTAAAGTCAAGACTCTCCGGTTACACAGTACTTCAGTCTCCTCACACCCCATGTACCTTAAATGAATCTCATTTCCTTCCCCTTACATCAGCTTCTATACCTTCTCTGGTTAGAACTATGTTAGAAACTTAGAAATAAGTTTCCAGTTCCGATTTCCCTATTTCTGTTGAGGTGGAAAATCTGGCATCATTTTTACTCCTTCTTCCTCTTGCTTTTTACTGATTTTTCAAAACGTCATTTCTTCTTCACATTTATCCCAGAAACGCATAAACTTCAGGGTCGGATGACATGGCTTTGCGTCTTGGCTCTCCCAAGTTATGAGATGCGTGAACTTGAGGAAGTTGCTCTATTTCTGAGTTTCAGTTTGACAGCACCAGCACCCTCTAGGCTTCTCGTGCACATGAACAGAGCAGGGTGAGGGGAACAGCGAGACGCCTGGCTGTGAGCCATCAGCCCTGCCAGTCGCTCTTGGGCTCTGGGCTGCCTACCTCTGGACGGTTTCCTGTCCACGTCGGTGCTGGGAACTTGCTCCCTGTCACTCCACAGCTCACAAAACTGCCACATCTTTGCGTCGTCACTGAGACCAAGTCCCAGCTCTTCGGCCAGCCTTCCTCGACTTCCCACTGCAGCCCAGCCCCTCCACGGCTGCCCAGGCTGGTCCAGGACGGTGACCACGCCTTTGCCCTGAGGCTCGCCCCCTCCCCCTGCCTACTTGGCCAGTGGGTCAGCTCTCCTGGCTGAGCTCTGGCCCGTCCCCACAGACACTGCGCTCTATGCCTGCTCAAGCTCTTCGCATTCTCAGTCCTGTGAAGCATCACTCAGCCTTGAACTCACTGCCTGAAATGTCATGTGTTTGCGCCTCACCTTGGCAACTGTGGAAGTCCCTTAAAGGCAGGAAATAAATCACATACTTTAAAGCGCCTCTGTATGTAGTGTGGAGCACGGGGTAGCTATCTGAGAGTTTAATTTACAGCAGGCAAAGGAGATCGGTGTGCCCCTGGCTCTCTAGCAGTACAACGTTCAGGTTGGATCGTTTAGCACATAGAGTGAAAAAGAGTGTCAAACTGTGCAGGCCCAAAGCTACAGCACGTGCCCCGAACACGAAGGCTGTACAACCCGAAATCTTTGTCAGTTCCAGAATACGAGGGGTCAGCGTGGTTGACAATTCCGTCTGTAAAACGCACTTCTGTCCCTACTGGGGAATTTGCTGGCAGAATCTGATGAATAGCATTTCCGTATTTCTAGATGGAGGAAAAGCTACCAAGCCAAACCACAGGGCACAGACCTAAGCCGCTGCTGGATGAGATGTTCTGTTTTTAGAGTTGCCCGGCTTCATCTCTCCAACAGCATCGCTGGCTTACATTTCTTATCCCCCCACTTCTAGCATCTCTTCTCACTGTTGGCTTTCTTGGGGAGGATAGTTTTTAAACAAAGAAAGTCCGTTTTTGTTTTGATTGTTGTTATTTGTAACACACCTCGTTACTTCAGAAGAGGATTAGAGCTCAAGCTGAAGAGGAGAGAACGGCTCCCGTTACTCATTGCTGCTCAGCAAACGACCTCCGACTGTGGTGGCTCAGAACAAAGATTTGTTATTACCTCTCAAGGCTCTGGGGTTGGCGGGGCTCAGCTGAGCGGTCCTCAAGAGGGGCCTGTCATGCAGTTACACCCAGAGGGTGGCTGGGACCCGAGTGGTCAGAAGGCTCCATGGGGCTGGCTGTTGTCTGGGGTCTCAGCAGGAGCTCTCCGCACGCTGCCCACACATGGCTTCTCTGCAGAGCCTGGGCTTCTCAGCCCAGCACAGAGGCTGGGTTCCAAAGAAAGCACAGCCCAGTGGGGAGCTGCAGGGCTCCTGTGAGCCAGCCTCAGGAATCCCGGATCACCGCTTCTGACATAACGATTGGTCAAGCCAGTCAGCAAGGCCAGTCCAGACCAAAGAAGAGGGAAATAGATTTTACCTCTTGACACGTGAGCCGCATGCTTGTTTTAAAAGAAAAGGCATTGAAGCTGGCGGTCTCCAAAGACTATCTGGCACACGAAATGGACATCTCGTTAAGATACAGGTAACACCGACATCAGCTGTGTTCATTTTCCAGGTCCCCGATATCCCAACACTCCAGCCACCAAACCAAGACTCAAGCGTGTCCCTCAGAAACCCTGCAAACCACCATCTGCTGAGCCTGCACAGTGACCGGCAAATATCAGACACCGGAACTGTTAATCAGTGAGGGCCGAGGTCCTCTGAAATGTCAAAGACAATCGGCTTTATCCGCCACGATCCCATCGGCAGATACTGGTGATCCGGGCGTCATGCGTCTTTGGAAATTATCCACAAAGTTGAAAATGTATGAAATCCTTGTTATGGGTCTTCCCTGGTGGCGCAGTGGTTAAGAATCCACCTGCCAATGCAGGGGATGTGGGTTCGAGCCCTGGTCCGGGAAGATCCCACATGCCGCGGAGCAACGAAGCCCGTGCACCACAGTTACTGAGCCCGCGTGCCTAGAGCCCATGTTCCACAACAAGAGAAGCCACCGCGATGAGAAGCTCACGCACCATAATGAAGAGTAGCCCCCCCTCGCTGCAACCGGAGAAAGCCCGCGTGCAGCAACGAAGACCCAACACAGCCAAAAATAAAATAAATAAATTAAAAGAAAGAAAGAAAGAATTAAAAAAAACCACCTTGTTGTCCCTTAAAGGAACATTCGATATCATGTGTGAGGAAGTCCATTTGATTGAAAAACTTTATGAAATTTTTGCCTAAAATCACTTTAGCTCTTATAATGAAAAAGTGTGTTTGTATAATGTACGCACATTTCTCAAGTTCCTATTTTTCCTTTTAAATTCTTCTTCCTTCTTAGGGGAGCCCACTCGTACTCTCTGCCCTGCTTGTGTGGCCAAGACTCCCCTTCCTTCTAATTAAACAGGGACCTGCAGCTGGACGAGCTGCCTTTCCACACCCCAGGGTGAACCCCGCAGTTAAGAGGAGGGGTCCCCGGGGAAGCCCAGACCTACACAGGAGTATCACAGCCAGCCTCACCGCAGAGTGTAAAGCACTTCCTATTCGGCCGTGGTATTAATTTACCAAACTGTCCCTGGACTTTGTTCTGAATGAATTTTTCACACCTACTGTCAGACTTTCAGACTGGAAACTATTTATGTAAAATGCATCACCGCATTGTGTACTTCTTGCTTTTTACATCCCTCACAATGTCATGCAAATGAGCAGCAGATTTTATTTAAATGAGGTGAGAGCTCCCAGGACCTGTAACGTGGGACATGTTCTAGAGAGAGAAAACAAAATGGTCTGAGCTTCCCAAGGGTGACATATAATTTGGATTTTACTTTGAAGTACAGAAGGGGTGCTGGGGCAAAGGACGTATGAGGACCACACAGGTCTGGAGTCCCACAGAGGAGCAGCCTCGTGGACGGCGTGGGAAGGCCAGAGGCCCAGGGCTGGAGCTGCTTGGAGGCCAGGGCCAAACCCTCTACGGATTCTCCTCCCTCTGGGGGCAGAGAAGTCGTGTGAGGGACAGTGGTCCCTCCTGGGGGTGTCTCCCACTCTTCTGACAGGCGGGCCAGCATGGGTGCCGAAGCGTGTGGCTCCAGCGATGGAGCCTCCTGGCCCGTCGTGTGGCCTCACAGTGTCGCTTTTCTCAACATGCTGAATCCTACTCACTGTTCTGTCTTGGTCCTCAGCGAAGTCAAGGCTGTTTTTCTTGCTTTTAGGCAGGCCAGTTCTAAGGTGATAATGAGCTGCAAAAGGGTTTACCTTCCCACTTTCTTGCTAAACAAGGCCATCAAAGGGGATTTCGGAAGGAACGGGCAGAAAAGGTGTGTGCGTGACACCAGCCCCTGAGGTGGCCTGTTTTTTCCTCTGCCAGGAGCCTGGGGCCTGGTAGGCAGCCCTTCCAGCAGCTTCCACCCAAAGCAAGAAGCAGGACCTCGGAGGAGGTGGTGGGTGGTGATGAGAAGCAGGGGATGTGACGGGGCAGCAGTGGGAAAGGCAGAAAGGACACACTCCCTTGCTCTCCATCCAGGGATCAGCGGTCCAGGTCAGGGACCCCGAGGGATGTCACGTGAAGGGCTCTTTTCAAACAGAGGAGGGGATGGGACACCCGTGTCAATGCAAAATTGTAAGCTCCATCAGAGAAAAACAAGTCAGGACTTGGAAAGAAGCGAATGACATTCAAAAGGATCATTGTGAGGGAGGGAATGGGACTGTTGTGACATCGGTGCCCTGGGATCAGAGGTCGGCAAGTACCTCAAAGTCAAACAGAAAAAGGCTTTTCTTCTATAGGGTTGGGGAAGGAGACAGGGATGAGCAGAAACTTTGCAGGGAAATGACCCACAATGGCCGGGAAGAGGGTCCCGCTGTGCTGACGATTCCCCAGAGAAGCTGACAAGGGGACAGGTCCACGTTCAGTGTTGCTCAGACTTGGGGACAAGCTGCGTTCTGGGGTCTGTAGGAAGGAGAGACCCCTGACTAGCTCTTAGTAAGACAAAGCAGAGGGTGGGCCGTGGGCAGCTTGCTCGACTCAGGAAGAGACAGGAAGCTAAAGAGAAAGGAGGAGGGAACATGTCAGTCAACCTGGTCTTGCTTTTAATTGATCTTTGCTATAAATTTTTTTATAAAACTATCTCCTGGGACTTCCCTGGTGGCGCAGTGGTTAAGAGTCCACCTGCCAATGCAGGGGACACGGATTCGAGGCCTGGTCCGGGAAGATCCCACATGCCATGGAGCAACTGAGCCCGTGAGCCACAACTACTGAGCCTGCACTCTAGAGCCCGCAAGCCACAACTATTGAGCCCGTGCACCACAACTACTGAAGCCCGTGCGCCTAGAGCCCGTGCTCTGCAACAAGAGAAGCCACCACAATGAGAAGCCTGCGCACCACAACGAAGAGTAGCCCCCGCTTACTGCAAGCAGAGAAAGCCCACGCGCAGTGACGAAGACCCAATGCAGTCAAAAATAAATAAATAAATGTATAAGAAAAAAGTAAAAAATAAAAAAACCTATTTCCTGAGACTTGAATCACAACACACTACATCATGGTGAACACTTTTATGATTCCAGAATTCTTTTATTTTTCTGTCATTTTTTTTTTTTTTTTTTTTTTAAAATCACTTGTACCCAAAAATGAGTCTCCAGATGACTCATCAATTGCTTTTCCTTCCATCAACTGCTATACCTAATGGCAGGGCACTTGTTAGGTCTGTCACCTACCATCTCATAAAGATCAGGTGCCCAGCCTTTTAGCATCTCACGCTTTTCTTTTTTTTAAATTGAGAGATAATTGACATATGACATTATATTGGTTTCAAGTGTACACCATAATGATTGGATATTTACATGTATTGTGAAATGAACAATAAGTCTAGTTAATATCCATCACCACACATGGTGTTTTTGATCCCAAATGATACAATAGTAATACTTGTGTTTTTTTTATCCCCCCAAAAAACTAGTGTTTATTGAGTAGCTACCCCACCCCAGGCACTGTCCTACCAGCGTCACATGAACTGAGGCTGCTGTCCTCCGTGACACTCTGAGGCTGCCCCGTCATGGTCTTTATTGTACAGAGGAGGGAATGAGGGGTGAAGAAGGTCAGTACCTCCCTGCGGTGCACAGCTTTCGGGGTGAACACAGGCAGGGGGCTCCAGAGGCTGCATCACTAACCACAATGCTCACACGGCCCTTTCTAAATACTTCTAAATCTTTCCAGGCAGCCCGCAAAGTGCCCTTGCTCCCAGAGGTAACTGACCAGGAGACGGAGTGAGTGTTTGAGCATAAACTCGTTGTCACACCTTGAAAGGCAACTCAGAGTCCTTCTTCTGGGAGATAACAGCACCCAGGTCCCTCCCTTCTCAGCAGCTTTACCACCAGCTCCAGGGAGTCACATGATCATTTTATAACCTGCAGGATGTAGATGGTTAACCATCTGTATTTGGGCAAATAGGCGTTCCTTTTACATAGGAAGTGGTAATTCAGCGATTTGCTTTTGGTTAATTCTGGTCTCTCACTGCTTTTTTCTTAATGACCATTAGAAAGTGCATCTGGTTAAGAGAATCACACTGGTGCTGTGCGTTCCTGGGGTGTCATGAGGGGCGTGTAACCGAACTGGGCACTTTGGATCACGGCGTTTCTCAAGGTGAGCCCTGCTAAGCCCCCTCGACTCCTTTTAAAAGTGTATTTTCTTCTCTGATACCCACATCTAAGGAATATTAGACATGGAAGTGCTTTACTCTTAAGAATTCCAGAATGCTGGCATGTTGTCTGTGTTTACACTTAGTGAAACATTCTCACTTTCACACATACAGTGTCCTAATAGTTTTAGGAATAGTACTGTGTGTTCAGGAAGCTCGCTTTCCCTCTAAATGTACAGGAAGTGATTTCATTCTAATTGCCTCGAACTGGAGCTTGGGCGATGGTTCGGGCATTGCTTCATAGGGGAAAAGTCCAGGGGGCACCTGTCTGGAGAGCAATTCTTTATTTAAATAAGTACGTAAAGAGTTTGCAGAGCTAAAACCTGAGCTAAAATAATGTTTTGGCGGCCACGCAGTAGGTGATTTACGCACGGAAAGATGACGAGTGAGGGTCTCGAATAGCTGGGGATTGATTGGGAAGGAGCTTTTCAGGCAGTCATTTAAGAGAAATTGATTGGGTGGAAATTTTTATGAGACTCAGTGAAATACACGAAAAGCTCTGATAATGGCTGCAAATGCCACAATGATTGTGGAGTGAGTGTCTCATGACCATAAAAGAATGCGCAGTGGTCTTTCGAAGAGTCCGCCGTGGCTCCAGCCAAAGCCTACAGGGCTGCAGAAAACAGCCATTGCAGAGATCAGTAAAGAAACAAGTGCAAGGTCTGAATTAATTAATCACTAATTCTGGAAATGGTTAGAGATATGAAATCTAATTTCTGTAGTGAAAAAGAAAATGTAAAAGTGAGCTTTTAAAGAAGCAAAGGGAACCAAAAGAAAAAAAATGCAAACTTATATACCAATCACTGGAAAAAACCCTCTGGCTTCTTTCTTAACCACTCTTATTCAAAAGCAGAAGGAAGCCAGACTAGGGTTTCAGCTCCACCGATGTTCATCTAAAAAAGGATAAAACACCCATGGTTCAAATGAATTAAGAGAACCTACATTTATTGAATACTTACTTTTGTAGTTTGTGAGATTCTGATATACATATCGTTTAAAAATAAACATATTATTTAAGATCTTGTGGGAATTTTATAGTCCTCCAGTAAGACCTGCTGGAGACAAGGTGAATTAGGTCTCTAATTCACAGCCCTAGAGGAACTGCAGTCTTCCCATCTATAAATGGGTATAAGTCTACCTTAGAGGGTTTTTGTGAGGCTATAAGGGATAATGGATGTAAAGCAGTGATCCCAATGCCCAGTGTGTAGTTAGAACTTAATTTCAAGCGTGCACACCCGCTTTCCACACACTCAACAAACATACACACGCATACACGCATGCAATGCATACACCCGTATGTAATATACCCACACATGACTGACTATATGTGTGTACACAACATATATACATGCACACACATCACACATGCATGCAGTGCATAACACGACATACATACATATACCCATACACACAATGTGACACGCATACACATCACACACACATGTATGCATGTGCATACATGTACTCAACATATGTACACATACACATTTAGTTCTTGTTCCTTGTCTTGTGGGCCATCACTATTTATGAAAATAAACACAGATTTAAAATCTTCTGCTTTAACTTTAACAAACTATTAAACTTGTTATTAAATTTGTTTAAATAAAAAATTTAACAGTTTCCTTGCTGATGATATTTTGTTAAAATTATTCATGTTTTCCCTGTATTTAATTTTGTTGGGTAGAGTCTGCCCTTGGCCAAATGCACAAAAAGGTTGAAGTTGGTCTGTTACCCACCCCCTTCTGCTTTTTCAGCCACCTCTTCTCTTCTCTTGGGGATCTTACTTCCTTTTTGCTGCCACCCACTCCTGGTCCGAACAGAGAGCAGACCAGTAACTGACAGACAGACCCTGCGAGGCTGTCCTTGGTCAACTGATACCAGTGAAGACGCTGGCTGCTAATGACCTAAACTGTTTTCTGCCTGTCCCTGGTCCTCTGCATGTGACCAGAGGGCTTCCAAAGCCCTCAAAGACCAGAGCAGAGGAGCAGCTCCTGTGAAGTGGAGACCCGGGGGGCGGCCTCTGATGGATTTGAGAGCAGCTGAATAGGGAGAAGGGGCACTGCCTGGAGTTTTTGTTTTTTAATTTTTTAAAAAAATTAATTTATTTATTTTTGGCTGCGTTGGGTCTTCGTTGCTGCACACAGGCTTTCTCTATTTGCAGTGAGTGGAGGCTACTCTTCCTTGTGGTGCAGGGGCTTCTCATTGTGGTGGCTTC
Source organism: Delphinapterus leucas (assembly GCF_059928025.1). Lineage (NCBI taxonomy): Eukaryota > Metazoa > Chordata > Mammalia > Artiodactyla > Monodontidae > Delphinapterus > Delphinapterus leucas. The sequence continues at coordinate 94,249,883 of NC_143140.1, forward strand.
TCTTGTGGAGCATGGGATCCAAGCACATGGACTTCAGTAGTTGTGGCACACGGGCTCCAGTAGTTGTGGCTCTCAGGCTCAGTAGTTGTGGCTCGTGGGCTCAGTAGTTTTGGCTTGTGGGCTCTAGAGCACAGGCTCAGAAGTTGTGGCTCACGGGCTTAGCTGCTCTGCAGCATGTGGGATCTTCCTGGACCAGGACTCAAACCCATGTCCCCTGCATTGGCAGGCGGACTCTCAACCACTGTGCCACCAGGGAAGCCCCTATTCTTTTCATTTTTGAATGAAGTAGTCAATTAGCTGTTAGTTTCTGAGATACCTTCTTTTGTATATTGTACCTAATGAAAATGGTACTAGGAAGCCACAGTGTTTAACTGCAAAAAAAAAAAAAAGTAAATTAGCATTTAAAACACTATGTTAAAAATGTTCATCTAATTAAGTAACATTAAGTTTTCCTTGAAGTAACACTTTTTTTTTCCTGGGTCGTAACAAAATCTTTGAAATGTGACAACTAGGAGGCAGACGCTCTCACCATGTGCATACGTTGAATCTTGGAACTTTAGCACATTTATTTTCATTTAAAAGAGTAATATATTTGTGGTTTCAAATCTTAAATGCAAATGTCATATGAAGGTTCACCTTATCACTGTGTGTCTCTATAAACGGACGAAAAGCCATTCAAAGATATATCTTTTAGGGACTTCCCTGGTGGCGCAGTGGTTGGGAGTCCGCCTGCCGATGCAGGGGACGCGGGTTCGTTCCCCGGTCCGGGAGGGTCCCGCGTGCCGTGGAGCGGCTGGGCCCGTGGGCCATGGCTGCTGGGCCTGCGCGTCCGGAGCCTGTGCTCCGCGGCGGGAGGGGCCGCAACAGTGAGGGGCCCGCGTACCACAAAAAAAAAAAAAAAAAAAAAAAAAAAAAAAGATATATCTTTTAATAATAGATGAATTCTAAGTATGTCCACGATGAGAAAAGAATCCATCAGGAGTTAGCGCAAGGCCTGTGCACTTTTCCTTTCATGCGATGTCTGAGTGGTGGATGCACTCCTAGTTGGAGGCCGGCGTGGAGACCAGCTTGCTGCCTGAAGATAGGGGATCTGTTCGCCTTAGTGATGTCCCTCACCACCAGGCAGTGCCAGCGCTGGACAGAGCCTGGAGCTGCTGGCCACCGGGCGGCATGTGGGCCTGGCATTTATACTTGTCTTGGAAGGAAGGAAGGAAGGAAGGAAGGAAGGAAGGAAGGAAGGAAAGAAGGAATAGCTCCTCTAGGTCAGCTTTTTCCAAAGTGTTTTCCAAAGAACACCGACTCTAAACTTCCTGTGGGTGGGCAGGTTGGGAAGGTGTGGTTACTCAGCAAGGCTCCGAGCCATGGTAATAAACCGTGACATAAATACCCAAGAGGAGGATGCAGGTGGTAGCATTGCCCAATCTCACTCAACCCCAGAGCAATCTTTCCCCTGCTCTTCCTTTCTCCCTCTCTCCCGCTGTTCTTTGTACCCAGAGCATCTCCCAGGAACTCACTTTTAAATGCTGATCTAAATTCCAATGATCTAAGTTGCTGGACGCTGGAATTCGCGGTGAAGTCCCAGTTCTCACACACAAACGTGCATTAGAGTAACCCGGAGACAGTGTGAAAGGAGATGGTCCATGATCACAGCGGACATGCACAGGACTCCAGAGCTTACCTCACCCCCAACTTTACTGATGACTCAGAAGACACAGGCAAGCACAGGCACAGGGTGACATCGCTTTCCTGGAGGCGCCCCGAACCATCAGATACAGCTTACTAAACGTGGGTTTTGGTTTCAGATCAATATGAAGTGGTATGAGCAGCACACGTGAAAACACTGCTCTCAGGGCTCTGCAGGTTTGACCTGCTCACTGCACAGTTGGAGGCTGCCTCTTTCCCGTGCCCCGCACCCTCCCGTGGACGGGGCTCCAGCGGCCCCCATGCTCCACATCCAGGAACAAGGGTGTTGTCTACCTCAAAGCTTCTCCGTCAGGGCCTCCACAGGCAAATGCACTTAGCTTGGTTCCAAGGAGGCCGGTCAAGGTTAGTCCTGCCCCCGTGTCTCCAGCTGGAAGGGAGAGCTGCACCTGCTTCAACCCTTTCCTCACCAAAGAGCTCATCACCAGAGACTCTGATTCAGCAGGTCTGACCCACGTCACACCCACCTCGTGTTCTCTAAGGACTCACCACTGTGCCTGCCAGAGAGTTTGCCGTCCCCCAAGGCAGCTCGTGTCATTCTTACGAAACGGTTCAAGTGTTCTTTCTAATGTTTGGTCAAATCTGTGGATACCGTCTCCACTCACTGGGCACATTCTGACCCTGTGCGGGGACGGGTAAGCCTAGACCCTCTTTCGAATGACAACCTTGTGGGTAGTTGATGACCTCATTCCTCCCTGGCCCTCCCTCCGTTCAGGTGGAACATGTCCAGTTCTGGCACATGGGGGTCTCTCTTCACCGTCATAGCCACTTGGCTTCAATTGATTCCAGCTGGCCACTTTTTCCGTAGCTCAACTCAAAATTCCCGTGTAAGTCTGATCAGCGTAGACTTGATGAAACTATCACGTCCCTCATTCTAAGCCTTGCGATAATTTGGCCTAAAAATAAAGCATCAGTTACTTTTAACAGGCTACGTTTATTGAGCATTATTTTAGCTTTCTATTGCTTCCATAACAAATTACCACACAAATACTTAACTCTCCGTTCATTAGAGAAGGTACGAAACATCTATTTTCAAAACGTCTTAATAGCACAATTTTCATAACAGAAAGTCCGCAGATTCTTTCTCCAAAAAGTTGACTATTGCTGCTCGGGATTTGAGATAATTTACTTGAGGAAAAAAGAAAGGTTCTTTCCATGTTGTGGTGCCCCTGATGCCAATCTGTCACCAGCACAATTTCCTCCAAATGACTCACATGATTTTTGTAATGAAAATGGTGGCCTGGGGCAGGGTGAATTATTCCAGTGACGGCGAGTGCCTCGTGCACGTGTCAACCTGAGAGCAGCCTTTTTTGAGAACACTGATTCTCAACCACAGAAGCGTTATGTTTGTCATCATGCAGATTTCTATATGGTTTACACCCAACAGTTATGTAACACTATCCCTGAAAGATGCAGAACTTACAAATTTGGGTTATTGTGATTTATTCTGCCATTCTAATCAGAAATAAGAGTAAATCAAAGGAGATTAAAATAATGTCTCAGGAACAGACATAATTCAGACCGAACTTCTAAGGTCTCTGCTTGGAGCGCACCCCCCAGCAGCATGGCCTGAATATCTGGTTTCTTGTGGTGCCAGCTTCGACCCTCCTGCCGACACTCATGACAAAGACTTTCCTGACCCTGGCCTTCTCCTTACCAGAGGGAACCCCTTGTTTTTCTGTACACCCCACTATTATTGCTAGTATTGCGCAGTTTTATAATGATTTGTTTACCTGACAGCTTCTAGAAGCTGGAGCTGACGTTCAATGCATCTCTGCATCCTCTGTGTTTCTCCTCAGTAGATACTCGTAAACATTGGTTGAACTGAATTCAATTTGAATTCAGAAAACATTTCTACCACAGTGTGGTTAAAAAGTATCTCCCCTAAGTGGGGTTCCAGCTGGGCCAAGCATGCTGGGTCATCCCTTACCGCATTATAACTGGGCTGCCATTCCCACCGTTGCCAACCCCACCTCCATATGGTATGAAGGCCTGACACCCCAGCACCCCGCAGCTGCGTCTCAGCAGCACCCATGTTGCCTCCCCAGGTCTGGACTCCGTCTGGGCTCGGTCCCTGCACCGCTCCCCAGCAGCGTGGTCTCCACGGCAGCCCTGTGTCCCCGCTTCCGTGGTATCCCCTCCTGCTTTGCTCCCAGCCCCCTTCCCATGCACCTGTAGCCCACCCCTCCCTCAGTCTGTACCTTTTCCTCCTTCTGGAGTCCTTGAAAGTCCTTCTTCCCACACACCTTCCACAACCTGCTCAGTCCCAAGTGAGGACAAGTCCCCCGCATCAGTGCATTTGTGTGAAGCTGTGTGCACGTTATTTTTATTAGCTTTTTGAGGCATAATTTATAATAATAAACATCACCAATTTGAAGTACACCCTTCAGTGGGTTTTGACAACAGTCACCGTCCTGACAGGGAGCATCTCCCGCACCACAAAAAGTTCCCGAGCCTGGCCCAGCCGGTCTCTTCTTCCGACCCCTCACCCACGGCAATCACTGACTTGGTTCCTGCCACTATTGTTTTGCCTTTTCTAGAATTTCATATAAATGGAATGATGCAGTACATGGGTCTTATATGTTTGAATTCTTTACCCAGAAAAATGCATTTGTAATTCACGTGTGTGGAGCGGGCGTCAGTATCCACTTTTCATCTTCTGACTGCGTTCTAGTGTGTGGATGGGGTGCAATCCACACATCTGTTCCCCAGCTGATGGGCACTGGGGTTCTTTCCAGTTTGGGGCTGTTAAGAATAAACCTTTGAGTACAAGTCTTTCATTTTCATTCTCCTGGGTGAACACGCAGGGGTCACTTGTGGTTCACGTGGTAAGTGTGTGTTTAACTTATGAGAGACTTTGACTTGTTTTCTCAGAGCGGGTCTCTGTGCTGCATCCCCACCACTTTGGTGAGCACGCGAGGCTCCACATCGTCTTCCACAGTCTTGTTTGCCTTTCTGATTTTAGCCAGTCTGGTGAGCATGAAACGACTTCTTATTGCAGTTTTAATTTGCATTTTCCTAATAATTAATGACATGGAGTGCCTTTTCTTGTGCTTATAAATACATCTATGTATTTTCTTTGGTGAATCGACTTAAAATTTTTGCCTGATTCTTCTTGAGTTGTTTGTCTTCTTGACATTGAGTTGTAAGGGTTCTTTGAATATGCTGGCCACAATGATCAGATATAAATTTACAATTTTTTCCCCATGCAATGGTCTTTTTCATTTTCTGAAGACTTTCGAAGGGCAGAAGTTTTAAATTCTGATCAGTTACAATTTATCAATTTTATAACAGTTCATGCCTTGAGCAATTTATACAAGAAATCTCTTTCATTCCCAAGGGCGTGAAGATTTTCTCCTATGTCTTCTTCTAGATGTTTTATGGTTTTAGCTCTCACATACAGCTCTATAACCTGTTCTGAATTAGTTTTTTGCCTACGGTGTGATATAAGGGGTTTGGATCAACTTTTATACATGAATATCCAGTTGTTCTGGCACCATTACTGAAAAGACTGTTTTTCCCACTGAATTACCTTGGTAGTTTAGTTAAAAATCTGTATTTATTCTGTTCTATTGATTTATGAATCTGTCCTCTTGTCGTAATTGCTGTAGCTTACAGTAAGCCTTGAAATCAGGTATTGTGAGTCCTACAATTTTGTTCTCTTTTTCAAAGTTGTTTTGGCTATTCTAAATCCCTTGAATTTCTTAATAAACTTTAGATTTACCTTGTCAATTTCTACAAAAACCCTTGCCACAATTTTGATTTGGGTTTTGTTGTATCTGTAGATCAGTTTGGAGAGAACTGACATTTTAACAATATTGAATTGTTTAATCTACATATGACATATCTTTCCATTAAGTTAGATGATTTAATTTCTCTCAGCGATGTTTTGTAGTTTTCAGGATATGTACACATTTTGGTGGATGTATTCATAAGTATTTCATTTCATGTTTTCTGATGCTATTATGATTTTTTTTTTCAGTTTCAATTTCCAAATGTCGCTGGGGCATAGAATTACAATTGATTTGTGTCCATCATTGGTGTCCAGTGTGATGTTAACCCTAATCAGTGTATTATTATTATTATTATTTTTGCTGCGCCGTGAGGCATGTGGGATCTTAGTTCCCCAAGCAGGGATCGAACCCATGCCCCCTGCAGTGGCAGTGCGGATTCTTAACCACTGGACTGCCAGGGAAGTGCCCCAATCAATGTATTTTCATTTTACATATTGTGTATATCATCTATAGGATCTTTCTTAGGTCTTCTTATATCTTTCATGACACTCCTCGTCATGTTTATGCCTTCCTCTACCTTCTTGATCATGTGGAGTATATTTACAGTAGCTGTTGGCGCATCTTTTTGTGCTAATTCTATCATCTCTGTCATTTTTCTGTTTCTTTGTGTAGATCATGGGTCACACTTTTCTGTTATTTTAAATGTCTGTGTTTTAGTCAGTTTGAGCTACTATAACAAATTACCACAAATTGTTGTTTGTTGCTGAAACAACAAACATTTTATTTCTCACGTTCTAGGGGTTGGGAAATCCAAGATCAAGGCCCCAGAGGATCCAGGTCTGATGAAACCTTGCTTCCTGGTCTGCAGTCTTCTCACTGTGTCCCCACAGGGTGCAGAGCAGAGAAAGGAAGCAAGCCCTGTCGTGTCTCTTCTTGTAAGGGCACGAATCCCATTGTGGGGGGAGGCCCCATCTCTACCTGCCATCACACTGGGGGTTCAGCTTCAGCATACAAATTTTGGGGAGCTGCAAACATTCGATCTACTGTGGTTTGGAAATTTTTGTTTGGTGCCTGACATTATGAGTTTTACATGTTGAAGGCTGAATTTTGTTTATTTCCTTAAATAATTTTGGGCTTTATTCTGGAAGGTAGTTGTATTATTGGAATCAGATGGATCATTTGAGACTTCCTCTCAGGCTTTGCTCTGGACGGCAGGTCCAGAGCAGCATTTACGTCAGATTATTTTAACCCCATTACTCCTAAGATGGCACCCTTCTGAGGATGCTCCCAGGACCCTGGGATGTGGAAGGTCATGGTTGCCACTGATGCCGAAACCCCGCCTCTCTTTACTGGTGCCGAGTAGAAATGCGGAGACAGAGTTTTGGGTGAAGTAGAAAAGAGTGCTTTTATTGCTTTGCCAGGCAAAGGGGGCCACAGCAGGCTAGTGCCCTCAAGATGTGCCCTCCCTTGAGTGTACGAAAGGCTCTATAGTCTCGGGGTGGGAAATCGGGCAGCAGACAAGGGTCAAGCGGCACATTCTTCTTGACTTCAGCAAAGTTTCAGAACCATCAAAGCTGGCGTCAGGTGGTCCCAAGATGGGCTCTGGTGGTCCTTGAGGCTATCGTGCCATGACCTTCTTTCTGGAATGAAGAAGGCTCACAAGGGAGGGGTTGTTAGGGAGTGTTTTCTCCAAGAAGTAAACACCAGGTGCATAGTTCAATTCTAACCAGAGAACGATCATTTTCAAATGGCAGTTAAGCAAGAAGAAAAAGAAAAAAAAAATATATCTGTGGGGGAGAGTGGCTGGATGGGCTAAAAGAATAAAGTTTAACGTGAGGGAGGCTATCAACTAGTTTCTCTTGCAACAGCGATCTGGCCGTGGGAGCTATTTCCAGCCTGGGAGGACACTGCGAACCCCGCTGCCCACCCTTTCTGGTGGTCCTTCCCCCAGTCGCGTGTCGCTTCCTGTTAAGGACACCACTCTGCTGGTCTCCTCGTTTTTCTGTGTGAAGGGCCTCCTCTCCCAGCCGCCCGGCCTCCCTGAATTCTGGTCCCGGTCTCCTCAACTCAGCAAGAGGGCCATTCTCTGGGTTACCCCCCTGCTCTGCACTTGGGAACTGCTCCCCTTGAGAGCTGGGGGCATCGCAGAGCTCAGGCCATTGCCCACTTCACTGGTCTCCTGTCGGGGACCATAGTCCTGTGATGTCTGTAAACTGTGATTTAATGCATTTTACAGGCTTTCTTGGTTGTTTAATGCGTAAGGTGCATTAGGTCTCTGTTAATCCATCATGGCTGGAAGCACAAGTCTTGAGTTTTGATTGATACGTTTAATCTGATAATCTGATCGACGTGTCTACTTCCTCAGTATGCTTTCGCAGAACAGAAGCTCTGTATTATGCGTCTTCTGCATGCTCTGAAGTGCCCATTAGAACTCTAAACTTGCAGGCAATTGCAAAAGTGCAGAGGGGAGCCCAGCCTCCCTGCAGTCCTGTGTCCACAGCAGGGACCCTCGGCAGCAAACACTCTGTCCAGGCATCCGGGAAGGAGTGGGTTCAGGCCACCTGATCTGTGATTGGGAAGCAACAGCGGGAGAATCAAACGATACAAGAAGTATGTTCAGAAAATCCTTCAGGGTGCCCTCTGTGATCTACCGAATCTTTCCCCCAGATGTCAGTGTTGACTCTGGAGGTGGGGACTGACTTGGCGCAGGTAGATGTGTTATGGGACACATTTCTTCTTCCTGTCTGAGCCTCTGAGGCCCGCATTTCTGTTGTTCCTCCGTCTTCTTGACCTTGCTGGGCCACATGGCAAGGGGGGAGCTGAAGGAGAGGGAGTGTGCATTTCACAGGAGTATCAGGATTCCAGGACAGGGATTTTGTCGGGGGTGGGGCTGGATCATAAAGCAGGATGATGAACACCAAGCAAAGAAGGATGAGTGAGTATGGGAAGAGCAAAGAATCCTTCTTTCCTTCCTGTTTGTTTCAAATGATAGATTTCAGAGTCCTGCCATCCTTTCTTAGTCTCCTGGTGAATTTCTTGAGCCTGGACTCCGTGTCCCCCCTCTGGGCATTCCCAGCATGTCACATGCTCCATCAAGGTTGTTTGGACGGTCAGGCTGACCTGGCCAGGCTGGTCACACCGTTTCACAAACACGCAGCGCTCGGTATTCCTTTTCAGCCAGAGCGGTCACCTGCAGGTGACCTGTTCTCCAAGGACCCAGAGTGGGCCTGTCCGCAGAGCCTTCCCTAACCACGCCGACCTGAACCTTCCTTCCCAAACTCTGGTTTCTGAGGACTATGATGTGTTTGCCCCAGTAGATTAGTGGTCGTTAGCTAGACTGTCCATTGGACGTATCTGTGGCTTTTCAGGATTATATATATAAAACCATAAATATATACCCAGCCTTTAATATTATATATAATAGTTTCAGGCTAGGGCTATAAATTACAAGTATCCTAGCAACAGCTACACTTCTGTAGGTTTTGTTCAGTGGACTCTTGTGAACGTAATTAATTTGAATTTTGCAGAAGATTTTTTCTGCAGATCAGATCTGTGGTTTTGCTGATATCACCCGTTTTTATGCTCTAGATCAGGGATCGGCAAATCACAGCCCATGGCACCATGTCTGATCTGCCCACTCATTTGTGCAGCTGTCTGTAGCTGCTCACACTGCACCCGCCGATTTGAGTAGCTGTGTCAGAGACTACAGGACCCGAAGATCCTAAAATATTTACCATCTGGCCTTTTACAGAAAGACACTGCTGACACCAGCTCTAAATGAATATTTCTGTGTAAAATAGTATGCTGTGCACTCTTTGTGTTGAAACGGGAAGAAATCTATTTCCTTAATTCTCTGGCTCTCTGCGAATACTTAACTGTAATGCATTTTGCTTTCTTTCCTCCTTAGATTCACTTCTCTCCTATTCTCTCCGCTGTGAGCCAGAGGAGTTGAAAATCCACTCCCCTTCTAGTCCAGGCCCGGACTCTCTGCCCAGATCAAGCACCACCATGAGAGAGGTGAGCATCTTTTTTTTTTTTTTTTTTTTCAGAGTGGCTAAACCATTTTATTTTCCCACCAGTGACATGATATAATTTTTCTACGTACTCGCCAGCATTTGATGTTGTCACTATACTTTTTTTTTTTTAACGTCTCTATTGGGGTATAATTTGAGCACCTTTTTTATTTTGGTTGGGAGTGTAATTTCGGCCAGTCGTGCTCCTTGAAAATGACGCTACTGCCAACTCTGTCTTTGTTCACTTTCCAGGAACCCATGAATTCCACCAACATCTACGATGCAAATGAGGATTATTTTGGGTTCGCTAACAGTTCCGATTACTCTCTCGATGTTGATAGCTTTCTATGTTCCTTGCAGGAGGTCAGAAAGTTCTCTGGGCTATTTGTGCCACTCGCTTACTCCTTGATATGTGTCTCTGGCCTCCTGGGCAATATTTTGGTGGTGGTCACCTTTGCTTTTTATAAGAAAGCCAAGTCTATGACAGACGTTTATCTCTTGAACATGGCCGTCGCAGACATCCTCTTCGTCCTTACCCTCCCGTTCTGGGCCGTCAACCACGCTACTGGCGAGTGGATTTTCAGCAACGTCATGTGCAAACTGACCCGGGGCATCTACGCCATCAACTTTAACTGTGGGATGCTGCTCCTGACCTGTATCAGCCTGGACCGCTACATCGCCATCGTGCAGGCCACCAAGTCCTTCCGGCTCCGGTCCAGAGCCTTGGCCCACCACAGGATGATCTGTTTGGTCGTGTGGGTGGTGTCGATCTTCATCTCCAGCTCGACCTTCATGTTCAACCAGAAGTACAAGCTGCAGGGCAGCGACGTCTGCGAGCCCAGGTACCACGCCGTCTCCGAGCCAATCCGGTGGAAGTTGCTGATGCTGGGGCTGCAGCTCCTGTTCGGCTTCTTCATCCCGCTGGTGTTTATGATATTTTGCTACATGTTTATTGTCAAGACCTTAATTCAAGCTCAGAATTCCAAAAGGCACAGAGCCATCCGCGTGATCATAGCCGTGGTCCTTGTCTTTCTGGCTTGCCAGATCCCACATAACATGGTGCTTCTCGTGACCGCCGTCAACCTGGGCAGGACGGACCGCTCGTGCAGCAGCGAGAGGCTGCTGGGCTACACCAGGAACGTCACCGAGGTCCTGGCTTTCCTGCACTGCTGCCTCAACCCGGTGCTCTATGCCTTCGTCGGTCAGAAGTTTAGAAGCTACTTTCTGAAGATCACGAAGGACCTGTGGTGCGTGAAGAGGAGGCAGAAGTCGCCGGGCTTCTCGTGCTCCCGGCTGCACTCGGACACCCTCACCTCCCGGCAGAACAGCGAGACCGTGGACAACGACAGCCCGTCCTCCTTCACCATGTGACGCCCCCCAGGCTCGGTGCGGACGGGCGAACAGGCAGGACAAAAATGCACGGGGCGTGTGGACATGAAGCCAAAGCGAGCGGGGTCTTTCCTGCAAGATCAGGGCTGCACGCGCTCGGGGTGCCAGCAGGCACCGACGGGCAGCGTCCCCCAAACTCACTTGACGGGGATGCTCTGTGCCCCCGTCCCTGCTGGCTGGCATTCTGCAAAACAGGCTTTGGGAAATGCTGAATGAAAATGAATTGCTGACAAATATGAACACTTTCAGGAATATTCACGAAGCAGCCCTAGACCACAATTTCTTCTGGTCGTCGCAAAACATCCCACGGCTTAAAAACCCAAAATGGATGGGCTTCCCTGGTGGCGCAGTGGTTGAGAGTCCGCCTGCCGATGCGGGGGACGCGGGTTCGTGCCCCGGTCCGGGAAGATCCCACATGCCGCGCGGCTGGGCCCATGAGCCATGGCCGCTGGGCCTGCACGTCCGGAGCCTGTGCTCCGCAACGGGAGAGGCTGCAACAGTGAGAGGCCCGCGTACCGCAAAAAAAAAAAAAAAAACAACAAAAAATGGAAAAAACAAACGAATGCCCTCGTGTAACTCATTTTAGGCAGAAGGTTAAACGTCTTTCCATCGCGATGGTTACTGTTGGTGTCATAATAGCAAAATGGGCTGGCTTGAGCTTTATCTCATTTCCCTGTGAAAAAGTGTGAGTTTTTTCTCATTTCTCAAGCATGAGCTCATAAAAAAGCAGAAGAAAAACAAGCTCAGAGACAGAAGAGGTGGCTGCATAAGTACTAGAGACACTTGTCACGGTGGATAAGGCAGTTGAGGTTGTAACAGGCCGTCAGGAAGTGTAAGTTTGCTTCATTTCCCTCTATGACTGGAAATTCTCCTCTAAAAATCCATTAGACTGCGTGCATTCAGCGTACAGAAGGGGCTTAATAATTATTTGTTTAACAGAGCACAATAAAGTTGGAGCTTATAGTGCGGTTTAAAGAGTTAGTCGTTTAAATTTTCTTTTTTAATAAATAGAGTACTTTTTTAAAAAGAACCAGGAAACTTTACTGAGACAATAATGTAAGAACTTTTGTTCACTTCCATCATGGAGTTGAAGAAAGCTGTGTGGAGGGGACGCTGGCTGTGACGAGCTTCAAATTAGCTTCTCAGAGAGCTTGGATCACGTTGGCTTCTGCTGCAGTAAAGTGGTTTTACCTAAAGCCTGAGCTTAACTATGGAATCAGTTTTTAACAAATCTCTTTGCGTCAAAAGTTCATAGAACTCAAGTTTTGAAAGTGCTTTGTAAATATATGAACCTAAGTGGAAAAGCATCAACCCATCTTACAAAAACACAAACACGGGAATTCCCTGGCCGTCCAGTGGTTAGCACTCTGTGCTTTCACTGCTGACGGCCCAGATTCGGTCCCTGGTCGGGGAACTAAGATCCCACGAGCCTTGAGGCGCGACCAAACCAAACCAAACCAAACAAAACAAGCAAACAAAAAAACCCACCAGTGCTTATTAGAAAAGTCCTGACATGAGCTGCAAAGATACTGATGTGTATTTAATGTGTTATCTGAAACTTGCTCTTGTTCTTACACGCTTCAGCTACATCTCTACATGAAATTCAACATGATCTCTTAAGATCCAAAGCCTGTATTTTTAACACATGGTTTTGGCTTTGCAAAATAAAACTGTTCTGTGGGTGAAGTAGAAATTGTCTTCCAGTCTCAGGGCTCCGACTGGGAGACCCTGGTGTTCAGGGGTCCCACGTCCTTCAAATCTGTTAGCGTGTGACTTCAGAAATCAAAGCAGAGGAGGCGTTACTCAGATGCTTCTTTTGGTTTGACCAGAGCACTGATGAGATGTGTGAAAGCGTGTTTCAAAACCGGCACAGAAACATCATGCTGACTCGGCGAAGCTGGAATCAAGGTCTTCTGCATCTCAGTCTCCAGAGGAGTGAAACTTGCTTCTTTATGCAATAACCCTTTTCAGATTTCAGCCATAATGAATAAAGGTGTTTCTAAAATGTGCTACATATTTTATTAATGGCATCCTTTTTTCGTGCTGCCTTGGGCATCAGAACAGGTGCATCAACAACCGTTTGGTGCTGCAGAGGCCGACGCCCCCGGGGACCCGGGGCTGCCGGGGTCTCTGCTCTTACACTAAAGGGCTCCGGACTGTTCTTTAACGGTTCCCGGGTCTCCTTTTCATCTATTTCTCGTACCTTCTCTCACTGTCAGGCTCTGGCTGGACCTTAAGTGTGTGCCTTTCGTCCCTCCTCTGACTCTTTGCAAACATTGTTCCACTGTGTTTGGGGATCATCTGTCTACACTTGTCAGGACTGTGCATTAATAGGGACAATGGGTTCGCACCTGCCAGGCTGTTATTAATGCATTAATCATATACACATGTGTAATTTATTGCATACGCCTGTGTGTGTGTGTTTATGTATAATCACATCTATGTGCTGACCAGAGGATAATTTTTCTTCGTTCCTGTTACAAAGTAGTTGAGACGCGGTCTCGATCAATTATTTCTGGATAACTGAGATTTTACTATATGTATATCTCAGCAAAGGTGAAAATTCAGGCACGGAGGTATTATCTTGCAAATTGTATGTTGATTTGCTTCTGAGGACAGATAGCCTAGCTTTTAAGTGAAGCCAGGAAAGTACAATATTTTAAAATCCTTTTAAGGTTTCTGACAGTGTGTGCAAATTCCAGGTGTTCGGGAGGTATGAGGACACAGAATCTGGTCTAAATGAATACAGCGTGTATGCTTAGAGCCTACTGGTGTATCGCTTTGGGAGGGCTGCCGTAACAAAATATCACAGACCAGGCTGCTCAAACAACTGACGTTTCTATCTCCCCGTCTGAGATCCAGGTGTGGGCAGGGCTGGTTTCGCCCCAGCCCTCTCCCCTTGGCTTGCAGACGGCCGTCTTCTCCCTGTGTCCTCACACAGTCGTCCCTCTGTGGGGGAAGTGTGTGACCTCCCCTTCTTACAGGGACACCAGTCACATGGGATTAGGGCTCACCCTGATGGTATCGTTTTAACTTATCAACTGTTTAAGGCCCTCTCTCCAAATACAGTCCCGTTCTGAGGAATAGGGGTCAGGACACCAACGTGTTAATCTGGGGGGGCACAAGTCCAACTAGCCCATAACAACTAGGTTTCTAAAGGCAGAGCAACTTTTCATATTCGAGTTAATTTCAAACACGTGATAATTCATTTCCGGGTGGTGTCCCCCTTTCTGGTAAGTTGGGTTCCAGGTAGTCATTCCCAGTTCAGGCTTTCAGTTTTCAGGTGCATATCCCCATAACATGAGGATGACAACGGACACTGTGGTGCTGGTCAGCCACACCTGCCTGGTCAGCCCGCACAGTAACTGAGCGCTGACGCTCCCACCGCGGATGGCCCTCCTCTGAGGATCTCTGCTGGCCAGTCTGCCGCCCTCCATGCCCCCTTGGGGGAGGGGGCTTCTCCCGCCTCCCTGCTTCACCCTCCAGCTCTTCAGTGCAGTGGGAATTTCCCCAAACTTGGGCCACTTCTGTACTTGATGTCGAGAGCACCCTCTTCTCTCGGGGGCCTCAGGGTGGTGGGCAGCAGCTGTGGCCGCAGAAGGCAGCTGTAACGGTGCCGGGGGGGTGGGATCCCCTTCGCCCACCCATTTATATGAACAGGGCACTCCTGGCTCGAGACTTCAGAGGCCTCTGTTATCTCATCCGATTCCTAGAGCAGCCCGTATCCTCCCTCACAACTGCGGGAAGACCGTTCGAATCGCTGCAGCCCTCACGGAGTTCAGGTCCTCAGATGTGGAGCTCACTGCCCTGTGGGAGCCAGAGGTACATATGCCGTCTTTGTGCTCAGGGACTTTACACGCGGGGAGGCTGCGGAAGCAGAGCTCAGAACGAGCAGCTGTGACTTATTTTCACGTTTTATGGTTCAGTATATGAATACCCGCCACACTCACTGCGAATTGCCAGATTGCTTTCTTACGTTCTTGCTTGAGTTGCATTTGCGAATATACTAATTTTCCTGATGTTTTATTTAGGAAAATCTACAAGAGAGCTAGCAGTAGGAGCTGTATCTTTTCTGATCCCTTGGTTTATTTCTCTCTTGTATTAGAGCCCAGGTAGACAATCCAGGATGCTAGCGGGATGCCGTTGTCCTCAACTTCAGTCTGTCTTCATGGTGCAAGGGGGCTGCTGTAACTCCCTCTTTCACATTTTCACCCCAGGCAACAGAAAGAGGAAAAGGGGGAGGCAGGTGGCCTTTCCCTTAAGGGCACAATCTGAAAGTTGTGGGAATCACTTCTCCCAACCTATTGGCCTCAACTTAGTCATGTGGTTAAAACAAGGTGAAAGAAAGTTGGAGAAATGTCTCCCGCTGGGCGGCCACGTGTCCACACACGTGTAATAACAGTGAATACACCACAGTTCTGTCACCATGGACTGTCACTCTGTGGGAGGGGAGGGGAGACGGTGGGAAAATGAACTTCAAGGGAAGGAAGGGCAGCTGTACCACTCACTTCAAAAAAAAGAGCAAAGGTTGCAAATTTTAAAGAAACGTCCAAGTTGCAGTAGAAAGAACAGAGCACAAGAAGCGGGGATGGTCTTGGCCAGGGTCTCTGAGAAGAGGGGTCCGTCCAGCCCCCTCTGCCCAGGAGCGGCCTCCCTCCCCACCTTCGTGGTAACCTGGTCAGTCTGAATTGCCCAAGTACCGTGTTTGGAATCAGGGTTAATATTTTAATGAGAAAGTTTTATTTCTCTGCCTCATTTTGAAAGATTAACTGGCTCCTTGAATTTAAGAATTTGAATTTACAAAGGACGTCTGGGGATCCTTTTTCTGAACCGAGCATGTAGGCGATGACCCAGCACATATCTACACGCTAGTAGTGAACAAGTGCATCTATGAGATGCTGTAAAGGGGTCCTTACAAGGGTCCTTACTTCACCGGAGATGTGCTGCCCACTGGCCTCCTGGACGGGGCGCTGCCGCCACCTGCTGGACTCAGGCTGCAGTCATAGGGGCTCCAGGTGAGATGTCCCTGCATCTGGTCTGCCGGTGTGAGTGATGGGCGAGGAGGGGTGGCCACACTGGAGACCCCCATCAAAGGCTGCTGACAGCCTCGCCTTTGGGGAAAGCCTTCCCAACGAGCTGTCCTCGGTCATCCGCAGACCTGACTTCCAAGGTCAGGTCTCTGCCACCACACAGAGACCCTCCACTGACCCACTGGATCTGGGGAGCAGGGACTGCGGGGTGGCAGTTCTGGAGATGTTCATGACCTTGGTGGCCATCCCCTCAGACCCAGGGGCCACCTGCCTCTCAGCAGCATCTCCAAATGTGTCCTGGCCAGGGACGTTCTCTCCCGGGGCTCATCCTCTGTGCTGCAGTGGGGGCCCCTCCTGCTCTACCCGCCCCCACGACACAGAGCTGCTCCGACTGGACTCTCTCCCTCCCCACGTGCCTCCCACCCAGGCCGCCTCCCATCCCTGGATTTCCGGACCCCACCCCCCCCACCCCCACCCCCGCCGCATGCTGATGACAAGTCTGGAACTTTCCCCAAAGTTCTGGGCTGGCAGGCAGACCTGTCTCTTGGATGTGCCCGCCAGATACCTCCACCGGGCCTCAAATTCCACACTGAACTTGACGAGCACTCCATCTTTCCCAGAGAGCTGATTTGCACCGGTCTTTCTCTTCTTGATGATTGTTGCCTCTGCCCACCGTGTTTACCAAGCCCACTCCCTGGAAAGCCCCCGTTCCAGGCTATCTCCAGGCCCGCCGGCTCTGTCTCCCAGCACATCTCTGCATAGCGGGGCCCACTGCCCCTCAACCCACCACATCTTCTTTCACACAGACCATTGCAGTAGCACCACGGCCTGTCTTCTCACCTTCCCTTCTGCCTTCACACTGCAGCCCGAGTGGATTTGTAAACCCAAAGTGCATCCTCTCCGTTCCCTGCTTAACCCCTTTCAGTCACTGACCTTGCAGTTAGAAGACAATCCTGACTGCCCCCCGCTGGGCCTGACATCCTGGGCCCCATTGCCCCCTACCCACCTCAGGCCCCTCTCACGCCCAGGGTCCCAGCCAGAGCTTGGCCCCCTTCCTCCCAAGGCCATGCCTTCCCTCCTTGGCACTGTCCTCTCCGCCTGGACGCTCCTCTTTGGGCACGGATCACGCTTGCTCATCCCGCCAGGTTTCCTTGGAAGGTGCCCTTCTTGGTGAGGCCTTCCTGACGTCTCTCCCTGACCCGGGTGGGTCCCCATGCATCCTCTTGGTGGCCTCCTAGCCTCTCACACATTCCGTCCTCCGTTTGTTCTATGTATTTCACTTCTTAGAGTCTGTGCCCAACTCTAGACGAGCCGGCGTTAGGGCAGGATCGTGTCTGTCTCACCAGTGACAGCCAGTGTCTAGCACGTGGTTCCACACCCAAAGCGTGTTTGTCTAATTAACACACAGAGGAAGACACAGATTTTAACACTTTCATACTCAAGTACCTTTTCTGCCCGACTCTCCCTGACCTCTGGGGCTGGGCTGCAGCTCTGATTCCACTGCACTGTGTGAAAAGCACACATTCTTCTGTTCAAACGGCAGAAGGTCCCCAGGGGCGGCCCTGTGGTCAGGGGGCCATTTTTCAAGTCCGCACCCTGTGCCTAGAAAGCCTGGCTTGTCGTCGGCGCTTGGTTCCTAGCTTTGCTCTCCATAAATACTTTGGTCCCACTTGAAATGCCAGCATTGCTGTTCCGATTTGTCTGGGCAAGAGGGTGCAAGTTGCAGGCCCCGTGAGACCCAAGCTGAGTGTGGAGGGGGGACAGCAGACCCAGAGGAGCAGACGCAGAGCCCTCTGTGTGGGAATTATGACGACCCTCCTGTTAAGTCACAGCTGGGCTTCCTGAACCCTCACCTGGTGACTTTCATACCCTGTGCGCCCACCCTCGGGGCTGAAGGAATCTGTCGATGTCTCACAACTGAGGAAGAGACACCGGCCGGACACTCGCCAGGAACTTCAGCCCCGAGGTCTCTCCAGGCTGGTGGCGGCCACCATGGCTACCAGGCAGCTGGACAGGACCAGGAGGGGAGCATCCGCCTGTCGCCAGTGCCCAGGAAGCCCCTTCCCACCTGCAGACACTCAAGCTGCTGTCCAGTGTGAAAGGGCAAAGAGCCTGTGAGTCCTCTGGTCAGAATCCACTGGATGCCCCTTCCATCACTTGCCCACTGAGGACACAGAGTCCCTTTGTCTGCCTCTCTGCTGGTGAACCTGTTCACTTTTTTCAGTCTCCTCCCATCACACACACACCCCCACACCCCTTAAATGTCAGGTTGGGAATTTAATTTTCAAGTATTGCGACTGCTAAGTTACCATGGTCTCTAGGTAACTATGGTAACTTTCCAGGTAATTTTGCTACCTCCTTTTTATTGTTTTCTTCCTTTATCTTAACGGTGTTTACCTTTGTATTGGCAAAAGTAATAGCCAATGCATTTTTCTAGGCAGCCAGCTCTTAAAATTTTAGGATGCTGGTGTTGGGAATCAAACTAAATGTTTTAGCCATAGATTAAAGCTGTAATGCTTTTAATGTGTTGTGGGTAAAATAATATAATCACAGGAGAGTCCCAGGCTTGTTAATAAGAATAACAGGCTTGTTACTATGCAGCTGGACTGCAGTCTCAGATAATAGAAGTATGATTGCATCACAGTTCTAGTAAAAATGAGAAAAGTGAGGCATTAAAGACTTGGGGAACTTCTCCCACTCCACGTTGAAATTCACATTTAGAAACAAAAACAATGCACCTGAGTCTCCCCCGAGCCGAGCTTGTGGCTGCCTGGGGGAATTATTTCCCTGAAACACATTTATTTTCTCTAGAACGGCCAGTGTGTTCACACCCCAGTTTCCTGTTCAGGATTGAAGAAGGTTTCTTTTGCCTGTAGTTTTAATTTGGGAATAACTGCTATTATGAAATATACCTTTGTTGAGTTTTAACTGACAAAAACTTGTAGTTCAGAACTGGTGATTGCATTTCATGCAGGTGCTGGATGGGGTTAGGATTTTGGTGAGACCTGGCTGCTTTTTTCTTGCTAGATGAAAAAAGGTGTCATACGAATGTATAGATAACAGAGCAGTTTGAGCTTTTGTCCAGAGGTCAGAAACAAACCTACCTTCTGCACTGAACATTCATGTTTAACGGGGCTGCACAAACATACAGCCGGATCCGATATAGGCTGAATCTAACCGAGAACCGTTCAGGTTCATGTTGAACAGAAACCAAATGCACGAGCTCTGGGGGCTCTGGATTGACCCCAGCGCAGGTACAAGAAGATTGTAGAGAAAAGCCAGAGACAGGGGTCTGAAAGTGTGTCGGGGGAGAAACGAGGGCGTCAAAGGACAGGAGGACACTCTGGATGAGAAGGGGGCAGAGGCCCAGGTGAAGCCTGCAATTAAGAGCATGAAGAGATGTGAGTGAGAGAGACTGGGGGTGATAGAAACAGAAATAAAGTGATAAAAGCAAATCTTT
This sequence comes from Delphinapterus leucas, assembly GCF_059928025.1. Classification (NCBI taxonomy): domain Eukaryota; kingdom Metazoa; phylum Chordata; class Mammalia; order Artiodactyla; family Monodontidae; genus Delphinapterus; species Delphinapterus leucas. The sequence continues at coordinate 94,269,210 of NC_143140.1, forward strand.
TGAAGATCTGCACTGGCAGCCGCCACTGGAATCGCTGCCTCTGCTAAGTGGGAAGGCGGACAGCAAGAGTGGAGCTGAGCTCTCCTTCCTGAGGGACAGAGCAGGTAGCAGACACAGCTGTGTGCACAGATACAGGGATTCTTTAGAGGAGTTGACTCCGACGTCTGTGAGGGTGACAAGGCTGAAGCTCACAGGGCTGCAAGCTCCGGCGGGTTTCTGTGTTCGGTCTGGGGGCAGAATGCCTCCTTCTCTGGGAAACCTCGGGGCTCTGTCTCTAAGGCCTTCTCCTGATTGGACGAGGCCCACTACGCTATGTGGGGGGTCTCCTTTGCTCACGACACTGACCTCGTCCACAGGCACCTTCTCGCAACAACTGGGTTTGTGTCTGATGAATCGCTGGGCACCACTGTCTGGCCAAGCGGACGCAGACAATTAACCGTCACACTTACCCAGGAGGGGAAACTGAAAACTGCGTTTGAAACTCAGTGAGGTGTAGATCAGGGTCTACGATGGCGTAAACGCTCGCTGGGACCAGGAAGGACACACACCAGCCGAGACGCAGGGACTGGTAGGTGAAACCCACCCGAGGAGCAGGGCTCCAACCCCACCAATGCCGGGGGAGTGTGCGCCCAGGGCTGGCCGATCTGCCACTTTTCAAGAAGAGCTGAAAATCTGAACTTTTAAAATGGTAGAGCCTTGGGGTTTTTTTTAACTACGTATAATATAAAGTCATTAAAAATAACTTGTGAGTCAATCAAAAGCCTTCTGTGGGCTGAACGCAGCCCTTGGGCAGCTGTTAAAGAATTCTGAGATGGAGAATGATTTAACCATCCAGACGCAGCAGCAGACTGGAGAGCCACCTCCCAGGGCTGTCAGATTGCTGCAGTGATGGCGCAGTGCACAGCCGGGTGACCGGGGCAGCGGCTGTGCAGGGCCCCTGAGGTCTGGGCCCGAAACCCCGTCCCTTCCTCCCTCTCTCTCCCCCCGTCCACTGCACACAGATCTGTGTCCTCCCCTCTCTGAATCTCTGTCTGCCAGGGCTGCCCGGGCATCGAGGATCAACAGGAATCCTCTGGAGCACAATCTCCTGCCGTGATCTCCCTTTACAGGATCAAGAAACTGCTTGGATGTAACGTAAAATGTCACAGAACGAAGACTGCTGTCTGGTCCATGCAAAGTGGCCCACTGGGCAAACCGTCCCATTTGAATGAAAATGTGGAAAGCGTCCTGTGCTGCTTGTCAGGGGCTGGACCTCGGGTAGAAGGTTCCATTGTGTTCCCTGACAGCCCAGCCTGGGGCCAGGAGCAGCCCTGGGAGGAGGGGGGTCTGGGGGGTCGGGGGGTCTCAGCTCCACCCAGCCCTTTGGCACATTCAGGTGCCTGTTCCCGCATGACTTCTGGTGGCATCTCCGCGTCCGGGGAGCAGGCGCTGTCTGGAAGTGCGGCCCCCAGGGCTCACCAGGACGGACATTAGAGCACCCCGAGGTGTAGAAAGGAAGGCGGGGCCCTAAGGAGGTCGGCGCCCTCGTGCTAAGGACGGCTCGAAGAGACCCCACCTCCTCCCCCAGTTCCCGCTGCGCCGTATTCAGTTGGTTTAACTTAGGAAATAAGAATAGTTTGGACCTAATATTCCTGCTGTTACTTTTTTTTTTTTTAACATCTTTATTGGAGTATAATTGCTTTACAATGGTGTGTTAGTTTCTGCTTTATAACAAAGTGAATCAGTTATACATATACATATGTTCCCATATCTCTTCCCTCTTGCGTCTCCCTCCCTCCCGCCCTCCCTATCCCACCCCTCCAGGTGGTCACAAAGCACCGAGCTGATCTCCCTGTGCCACGCGGCTGCTTCCCACTAGCTATCTACCTTACGTTTGGTAGTGTATATATGTCCATGCCTCTCTCTCACTTCATCCCATCTGATGCTGTTCTTGATTAGAACACTTAAGAAAAAAGTTCTGTGTTATTATATACTTTTCCAGTAAAATACGTGAAAGGGAGATCTTGTGGCGGTTTTGGTGAATATCACGTGCATTTGTAAGTTTTCATTTAAGATATTCTCCAAAAATCATCTTAGTTCCCTCTGTCTGTAGATGTGATGCTGTTTTATTCACTCCTTAGGGAAAGGAGGACTGAGCCTGACCCAACCAGGGCCCCGAGCTCAGTGTGTCCAGACGTGTGGGACCAGGAGGTTTTATCACGCTGAGCATCTCAGAGGACACACCAATCTCACTGGGCACACACTTGCATCACCTCCTCGCTGCAGACGTGCAAACAGCGTGGCCATGCGGCTCTAGGGGGGCAGTTGGAAGCCGTAAGTGGAGAAGCTGGAATTCCAGCCTGAGAATGTCCGACCTCTTCACGTACCATCTGCTGAAGCACATTGCTTCCTGTTAGTTCTTCGGAAATCCGAGGTCTTACCTTCCGTTATCCTCTACTTACTAAAGCTCACACTTCAAGCATCCCACTAGGTTTCTTCTGGGTGCCTGGGTTTGACTGGACTTTTGGTGGCCTTTAAGACAAGCTCTCTTTGCAGGATGTTTCCAGAAGTCTCCAGAAGGGACACGTGATACTTTTGGTTGACAACGAGCAGGGCTGACAGGGTTAAATGCTGGCGCAGGATCACGGGTGCCTTACACCCTCCCGAGCATCCCCCTTGCCAACCCTTAGTGGGAACTTCTCCCCCCCGCCCCGAGGTCTGAGGGAGATTCTTCTCTTCTTAGCGCATTTCATTTTGTCCTTGTCGGGTGACCCGAGGTGCGGGAGTGAGATGCACATCATTCCCGGGGACTGATGGCCAGGACAGGGGGAGAGAGGGGGCCACAGCTGCAGACTCATCGGGGAGCCTTCGGGAAGCCGCTGTGAGTCGGTCACAGCTTCAAGTCAGCCACGTGGGAATGTTGACACCTCTCGACTGCTGCAAGTCAGGGCTGTTGTCTCTTCCCAGACAGCCTGGTACCAGCACACGGCTGCATAGAAGTGGGTCCAGTACTGGCTGGCAAAACTCGGCCCAGCACGCCCTGTGTGTGCGAGTGTAGACCATCTACACCCTCAGACCACCTGCCCGATTAGTGGAAAGCCTGTCGGATTACAGAGGAAGAGGAGATAAAAGAGCCCGGACCATGGAGGAGCGTCTGTAACCCCGCATGAGAGGGAGAGGCCACGGGGCCGGGCTGGCGTGTGCGGCAGAGAGAGGCGGGCAGAGACTGGGCTGTGGGTGCCGGGTGGGGGGAGGGGAAGGGTGTGAAGTGGGACGGCGCCTCGCACGTCCCGGTTCTCCTTTTTTCTGATCACAGCCCACAGGCTGCTGTCCTGCAGGGGCCCTTTCACTGAAGACCCCGTGACATCGAGCGTGGATGGGTCAGGACATGGCCCTGGGTGGTCAGCTGTCCTCCCAGCCATCCTTCCAGGAAAGGGTCGTCGCCCTCACTTTTCAGATGAAGACGTAACCTCCACAAGGTGATGTGCCTGAGGTCCCTTGGCCAAAGAGCAGCAGGGCTAAACTCCAGCCGGGGCCGAAGGACTCCCAGCTGGACGGCAGCCTGTCTGGTCCTGACTTTAGAGCCGAGGGCACGTCCGGCATCTGTGGCTGAGATTTGGGAGAGGAGAGGCGCGACTCTGCATCCAGGGGACGGCTTCTCTGACAATCCCCGGTGCACTTGTCCTTAGGCCTATGGTTTCAGTGAAAAAGAGCCTTAGAAACAGACACTGTGTGAGATCTCGGTGGGTTAGAGAACAGTGCGGCCACAAACGAACTCATGGTGGGCCTGGGTCTGGTGCTCCGGGATCCAGGCACACGGATGTCTTCTTCTTAGTCTCTGATGTTATCAAGCATTTCCCGATTTTCAAAGAAGCGTTTCTCTACTTCACGTCCATTAGGATGGCTACTCTAACAAACAAACAAACAAACAAACAAAGAAAAAACAAAACCAGAAAACAACAAGTGTTGGCGAGGGTGTGGAGAAATTGGAGCCCTTGCACTGCTGGTGGGAGTGGACACTGGTGCAGCCGCTGTGGAGGCAGTATGGAGAGTCCTCAAACAACTAAAGCTAGAATTATCATATGACCCAGCATTCCTCTTCTGTGTATAGACTCAAGAGAACTGAAACCAGGGTCTTGAAGAGATATTTGCACACCCATGTTCATAGCAGCGTTATTCACAACGGCCAAGAAGAGGAAGAAACCCACGTGTCCACTGACACCCATGGATAAATGGAACGCAGTGCATTTGTGCAGTGGAGGATTATTCAGCCTTAAAAAGGAAGGAAAGACTGACACAGGCTGCAACATAGACGAAATCCGAGGACGTTATGTGCAGTGAAATAATCATTAAGAGAAAAGCCAAGTACTGTCTGCTTCTACGTATGTGAAGTTTCTGGAGGAGTCAAACCCATAGGGACAGAAAGGAGGGGGTGAGGGAGGAGCTGGGGGAGGGGCAGGGGAGCTAGTGTTTAATGGGGCCAGAGCGTCAGTTTGGGACGACAAAAACGTCCTGGAAA